>NW_006289214.1:1663096-1672056 GCF_000327345.1 Myotis davidii
AGCTGTAAGCGAACATGAGGCTTGCTTGCTGCAGTGATGGAGGACTGCAACGTTCCCCCCCTGCCGCTGCTGTCCTCTGAGCTTCCAGTTTGAAACATTGTGACAAATATAGAAGCTAAACAAAACCCCAGAAACCTGCTTTCAGCCAGCTGGGATCTCAGAGCTGGAGTTGACACCATGTTTTGATTATAGAACACAAACAAACCAGATACCTGCTTTCAGCAGAAGAGGCCTCAGAGCTGGAACCAGAGCTAAAGCTGGCCCAGAATAAAAAAAGAAAAAAAGGAGCAGTTGGGAGGTTCAGTCACCCACCAGCCTGAAAACAGCCCTCAGCCCCTCACCCAGACTGGCCAGGCACCCCAGTGGGGACCTCAACCCTGAAGGGTGTGTGACCAGCTGCAAACAGCCATCATACCCTCATCCAGGCTGGCCAGGCACCCCAGTGGTGAGCCCCACCCTGATCCAGGCACCATTCAGGGCAAACCAGCTGCCCCCCACCCATGCACCAGACCTCTATCCTATATAGTAAAAGGGTAATATACCTCCCAGCACCGGGATCAGCAGAGTTGCGAGGCCTCCCGACACCGTGATTAGCGTGACAGGGGGCAGCGCCCAAACCCCCTGATCGCCCTGCAGCTCTGTGTGTGACAGGGGGTGGAGCCACAACCTCCCTATCCGCCCTGCTCTGTTCGTGACAGGGGATGGCGCCCCAACCCCCTGATCACTCTGCAGCTCTGTGTGTGACAGGGTGCGGCGCCCCAACCTGTCCGCCCCCCACGGGCTCTGCTCTGTGTGTGACGGGGTAGAGCCATAACCTCCCCATTGGCCCTACCCTGAGTGTGCATCCCAGACTGCGAGAGGGCACAGGCTGGGCTGAGGGACCCCCCTTCCCCCCGAGTGCACAAATTTTTGTGCACCGGGCCTCTAGTCTTTATATATAAAAGACTAATATGAGAAGTGTCCCCTCAGGAGTTTGGCCAACCAGGAGCTCAATTGCTTGCTATGACATGCGCTAATCACCAGGGGGCAGTGTGGAATGAAGGGAGGTCCCAGCTGGCAGCCAGTAGCTGCTAGGGGCCCAACCCATGCACAAATTTCATGCACTGGGCGTCTACTCTATATAATAAAACCGGAATATGCAAATTGACCAAACAGTAGAACAAAGGGTAGAATGACTGGTCGCTATGATGCGCACTGACCACCAGGGGGTAGGCACTCAAAGAAGGAGCTGCTCCCTGGTGGTCAGTGCCCTCCCACAGGGGGAGTGCTACTCAGCCAGAAGCCAGGCTCACAGCTGGCTAGTGCAGAGGTAATAGTAGGAGCCTCTCCCACCTCTGCTGCAGGTGGGTCGTAAAGAGTGAGGGGTCCTGGATTGTAAGAAATCTGGACTGTGAGAGGGATGTCTGACTGCCAGCTTAGATCCGATTTGAAGGAATCAGACCTAAGCCAGCAGGTGGACATCCCCTGAGAGGTTCCAGACTGAGAGAGGGTGCAAGCTGGGCTGAGGGACTCCCCTGAGTGCAGAATTTCATGCATCAAGTCTCTAGTATTATATAAAGGCTACAAAATTTAAGAAGGTAGTTCTTGCTATATAACAGGATTCCTGCCTCATGCATGTTATCAAGTAACACGTTGGCAGATTTTATCTCCTAAAGTCAGAAATTAGACTTCAAAAAAAAAAAAAAAAGAAAAGAAAAAAAGAAACCACAGAATGCTTCAAAGAAATAAATATATAATTATATGTTAATTAAAACCATATATTACTAAAATTCAATTACATATTAACTTTACTTGTTAGGGAAAAGAGGTATGGTAATTATAATAGGCACCAAAGGTCAACTTAAACATAGATTAATTAACACTGCTTGAGATCAAGAAATCTCTCCATCAAATTTCACAGCAATCTCAAAAGGCTGAAGAGGAAAAGAAAGTGGGAAAAAATTCATCCCTACTTGTAGAACAGCTCAATTACCAATGATGAGAACTCTTGCCTTATCTATGCACAGACTAATACAATATTTTAAAGTTTAGCATATAACCAAACTTTGTTTGGTTGATTTTCTTATCTGCTAAAAGGTTGTCTGACCATACTCTGATTTTAACCTTCAAAACTTATAGACATAAACTGTTAAAACTGTTCCAAACAATAAAATATTAAAATATGACAAGAAAGAACAACTTCTATACATTTTCAAAGCTCTGATAGGTTCTCTCTTTTCAAAATGACCACTCGTGCCATTAATGGACATTGGAATAGCACATGAGCATTTTAGTAGAGTCACAGTCTGTTAGCTATCTAAAAAGGAACATAAAGTGCCAACTTTAACTATAAACAATCTGTATACAGACACAGCTATAATAGAAATAGTTTTAGGGGCGAGGCATGGGCATTTGACAAAAGTGTGGTGGGTACTGTTGGAATTGGTTTTGTTCCCACTGTTTCCTATTTTCTTTGCACTTATAACATAAAGTCATTGCCAAATCCGGTTTCCAGCCATTCGAATTTCTCTGCCTACATAAAGCTCTAAACCCACTAATCTCTCAGCTCTTTGATAAGTCAACACTGCAATCAATAATAGCATGCTGCCTTTAGTTCTTAGTGATATACTTTGATTAATATCAGCCTTCAAGAGAAACATGAAAATCGTATCATATGCAGCTGGATCAAACTGTCAGGCAACTTTGGAAAACTGAGACATTCAAGGGATTTGGGAAAATGAATTGCAGTAGAATTAATGTCAATTTCAGGGTTTTTGACATTTGGTTATATTTATGTATTTATTTTTGCGCCAGGATTTAAATGAAAAGTGATGTTATTTTGGTTCCTTTCTGCTCTAAACAGGTTGATTTTCCTTTTTAGCACGTTCTGATCAAACATGTGATCACCCCTTGCCAACCTTTCCAATTCCTCTTCTGTGCAGACAGCAGGGCTTATATGATAAAATATTAATGATCCTAGACCTGAATAATAATGTGAGTCACCAGCACATTTTCAATAGGACTATGCATTTGTTAAGACTGGCATTGAGGGGTATTCTCTACACGGAAGCCTTGGTGGCCTGAGAGGCAGGCGTAGTGGAACAGGAGCTATTCCAGAGAAAGCACCATTACCGTGCAGCAGTTGTCGGATGAAATGGGGATTTATGAATCACTGCCAAGGAAACTATATTACCGGCTGTAAATTAAACCTGGGGTTTAACATATACCGGACACAAGGCTGGAGGATCTAGCTTTTTTCAGATTACCCCACAGACTTAGCGAAAAGCAGCTGGAGAATACCTTCGATCTCTGATTTACATCCCTTACCACTTTCCACAAAATCCTACACTGTTTCCTGGTTGTTATAGTTTCATCGTTGGAAAATCTAAGTCAATTCAAGAAAGGTTTTGGATTTTTGTTTAGCATACAATTCCAGGTTAAGTAGCATGGAAACTGGGTGGCAGTGTGGGTGAGGGAATGCTCCCTCTATCAATCTTAAATCACGAAGTTATGTTACTTGCCTGGCTTATACAGAAGTAATTTTTGTGTATGCCTTCTTGACTCACGTACATACCCTCGGCCCTGAGCCTGGGGACATTTAGACTTTCTGCAGCTTTACTAGAAGTATTCTATGAACAGATATAAAATTCCACTATAAATTTTCAATCCTAATAATATTATTTTTAAGGGATTTGTGTGGTGGTTGTTTTTCATAAATGCAGCCATTTTTTTTTGTGAACTCTATAATCCAAAGTAAAAACACAAAATTCAGAGGTCTTGATTCTGAATCTACAAGTGCCATCTTACAGAAATTATCAGGTTTATATTGAATACACCATGCTATTCTCATGTTGTATAAATCTGACTGCTACTAGGAGAGTTATTTCTGTGAGAACTACATTGTAGCTCTTACATGATAGAAAGATTTGAAAGTTGCTCTCTGGCACCAAACATAGTGTCATAAAGCATAATGATGAGATAGGTCAGGGTTCAGGATTGTTCCATTTCATAAATGAAAATATATGACTGCTATACTTAGTATCTAGGCAAGATGAAATTAATGGGCACTTCTGGTAAACAACATGAACTTGAAATGTGGAGTAGTTTACCCCCTAAACATATACTCTTGGCCAAGGGAGAACTTCCCTTCATAGCAATATTTAACATATTGGAGCTACAACATTTTCTTTTTGTAATAAAAATAGTGAAATAGCCATTGCAATGGAATGGAAAGATGGTAGTGGTGAGGAGGTTGAAAAGAAACTTATAAATATTAGAATATGCTGGTGAGATCTTCCTATAAAGAAAAGAATTCATAGAAATTTAACATTAAGATATAAATAACAGTTCATATGGAAATGATGAAACAGCTTTTAAACCAGGAACAGAAATCACAACTGTTTTAAGATAAAATTGCACAGGATTCGACTTGAAACCAAAAACTCACCTAGAATCTAAGGAAATAATCTTTGGTATTAGCTACAGGAATAACAAATCATTTTGGGCTTTATATAAAAAATGAATTAAATTGTAATTTAAGATTAATGTTTTAGCATAAAAATACTATAGAATTGATTGCATTATAAAAAGCCACATATTTCAAACAGTTTTTAGAGTTTTATTAAACAGAAATCACAACTGTTTTAAAATAAAATTCACAGGATTCGACTTGGAAACCAAAAACTCACCTAGAATCTAAGGAAATAATCTTTGGTATTAGCTACAGGAATAACAAATCATTTTGGGCTTTATATAAAAAATGAATTAAATTGTAATTTAAGATTAATGTTTTAGCATAAAAATACTATAGAATTGATTGCATTATAAAAAGCCACATATTTCAAACAGTTTTTAGAGTTTTATTAAGATCACCATAGACCTGAGAGTATAAGAATAAAGTGATCATAAGCATAATTAGTGTAAATAAGAATAGTAATTTAAATGCACATACATGTTTAGGGGTTTTAGGAAAATACAATTGGTATGATGTTTAAAGTATTAATTATTTTATACAATTGCTCATAAGGTAATAACATAACAGATCGCTTTAACAAACATGTGCCCCAATTGATTTAATTAGATTTGAACCAAAGTATACCCCATTTCCTGATGGAATTAGAAAACAAATACTTAAAAATACCTAGACAAGCCCCAGGCAGAGTGGCTCAGTTGGTTGAGTGTTGTACTGTGCACCATAAGGTTGCAGGCCAGATCCCCAATTGGGGTACATATGGAGGGCAACAACCAATGTTTCTCTCTCATCTCTCTCTCTTTCTATCTCTCTCGCTCATCTCTCTCCTCTCTCTCTCTCTTTTTCTCCCTCTCCCCCTTTCTCTCTCTAAGAATGTCCCCAGGTGAGAATTAAAAAAATAAACAAAACTAGTGAAATCCACTTTTCTTTATGATAGTAAAGCAATAATAAACAACTTTAACAGTAATGAACACATTGATATGACTTACTTGTAAACATAAAGATTGAGGTCATACTTAAAAACTAGAAATATTTTTTTCAAAAACCAATTGCTTATAGAATTTTTAGGTGAAAAACAGCAGCACACAACGGGGGCATGGAGGAGTGTTAGAGGTAAGAACTACCTGATAACTTTTGATGGTAAAGGTTAATATTTGGGGAAACTAAAAAAAATCATCTTTACAAATAAAGCAAGTTAGAGTTTGATTAAATAATTAACTATTAATGTCAAAAAATGATTTTATATCAGAAGAATAACTTCTACTCTTCAAGACTTAAATTTTTCAAAAATATGTTTTTAATGATTTCATAAAGAGGAAGGGAGGGGGAGAGAGGGATAGAAACATCAATGATGGGAGAAAATCATTCATCTGCCGCCTCCCTCATGCTTCCTATTAGGGATCCAGCCCACAACGTGGGCATGTGCCCTGACAGGGAATTGAACACTGATCTCCTGGTTCATGGGTTGATGCTGCACCACTTAGCCACACCATCTGGATAAGACTTAACATTTTAATTTAAATATCCCATATTCACTCTGGAATATTTTCTTCCATTATAACTGATCATTTTGAAGAATGTATAAAAACATTGAGAAATACTATATCTTAAGTGAAGATGAGAATTCATCAGTACACCTTATATATGCATATGGACAATCACAGTAGGCAATTTGTGTATTTGGTTGGCTGGTTAGTTGGCCTTCCCAGCATCCATTCTTTCCAGTATATTCTCCCTCCTCAGCAATCATTCCAAGAATGTCAGATAGGTATGATCATCAACATTTGGGCAAATGACACAGCCTATCCATTCACAATATTTGATCTACTAATCATAGTGATTAGTTAAGATGTAAGCATTTGATATGAGCCAGGGTAATAAAATTTTATTTTTGTCCCACTTCCTGAGGTAGTGGGCAAAGATACAATAACTAAAACCTATGCAATGTTTATCAAGTGCACAGCCCTCTCTATACACTACCTATAGTCATTAATATCATCTCCCTAATAACTTTACTTTTCATGAACAGGAAAAGTGTAGAGCTGGCCAAGAAACACTAAGTGACAAGACCCTTCCTAGAAATAAAACCCAAATGGAGGAGAGATGATCTGCATGTGGAAAAGTTAAGCAGAGCCCAGGTCCTGACAACACATTAGACTCTAGTAGAGCAACAAGGCATAGTTGAGCCTGAATTCAAAGTAGGCTGTGCTATGTCTAAACTTTTCAATACTATCAGCCAATATAATCTTTTGTGTTTAAAGTCATAGTTGAATACTATACCTTAGAGTGAGAAAGTCCTGATTTAACTGAAAAGAAAGGCATTTATTTGCTCTCTTTCCCAACTCTTCACAAATTTTAATTTTTCAAGACTGCATCATTATAACCCATCTATGAAACAGGTACCATAAGACTGTGGCAGAAAGAAATGCTCAATAACGATCACATTTGCTCCCTTATGTTTTCAGTCCCCTGACATTAGGCAACATCAAGTGACTAGTTTTGGCTACTGGATTGTGTTCAAAATAAGTGGTGTCACTTCTGGGTTTCCTCTGACAAAAGACTCAGACACAGTTGTCTATTCTTATTTTTATGGCATCACTCTGCATCCTTGAGTGACTGTGTGGATGGATGTATTCTCTCATGCATGGGCTTATAAAAAAAGTGAGAAGTAAAATGTTGTGGTGCTGAACCTAAGAAGAGATATTAGGGCTAGGGGAGGGGCAGAGTTGTTTTGTTTTGCTTTACTATAACATAACAGAACCTATCCTAATAATTACAACACTTTGGGCCAAAATAAGCTATAGAAGATCATCACCTGAGTTTACTCTAAGTCCTACAGTCTCCCCTTAAGTCAAACAGAGGTGCATTCGCTTAATATAAAAAAAATAACTTATAATTTTAGTTAAAATATGATTTTCATTATGTTTTTCTGATTAAAGTCCTATTTAAGACAGATCCACTTTCTCTTCAGATACTAAACACATTTCAAGCATAAAAACAATAGGAAACTACAAAGCAATCTTGAGTATCTAAGTAAAATACAAAACAAAATAACCCAAGCAAATATAAAGCAGGGCATGTGTTTTTGTAAGGATAGTTGCAAACAAAACCATTAACTCTCTGAAATTCTTTCTAAGCGGGGCTGATGTCACATGCAGATAGTGCTTAGTCTGTACATTAGCAAGTCTTCTGTCACTATTCATTTGAAAACAAATATTGGTTGTCTACTGTGTGCCAGGCACATTGCAAATACAAGAAGTACAATGACCAATGGTGCTAAGCTCTAAGAGTGTAGGGTTTAGTAGAAAAACAGACCAGACAATAAATACTAGAAAGTGCCTTGTTGTCTTCTAATAGAGGTACGCAATGACAGTGTGGAAGCCCTGTAATGAACAGCCCAATGCTGCCTAAAGAGGGCTAGGGTAAAAATTACATAAATGTAACCTCTGTTGATCCTTGAGGATTACATAGAACTTATCAT
Source organism: Myotis davidii (assembly GCF_000327345.1). Lineage (NCBI taxonomy): Eukaryota > Metazoa > Chordata > Mammalia > Chiroptera > Vespertilionidae > Myotis > Myotis davidii. Next base: position 1,671,028 of record NW_006289214.1, read on the forward strand.
ATACAATATTATGAATTAGAGGGAGTACCTGGAAAGAGGTAAATTTAAAAAACCATCACGTTATGAGAAAATAGTGATATTTAGAGAACTTAGGAAATTCAGTATAATTGGAACATGAAATTCATACAGTAATAAGCTAGGAAATATACAAAAAGGAAAAGAAAAATACATTTTAAATATGCAAAAGACTTGGGACTTTATCCTCAAGGGATAGGAAATTGCTTACAAATTTTAAGCAGAAAGATGACATGCCAATTTGTATTTTAGAATGTTCTTCCTGGAAGTAATTTTGGAGATTGAATTGTTGGGGGAAGAGATGGAAGGCTGAGAGAATGGTTGGCATCTCTTACAACAATCCACATAAAGAATAATTATGGATTGAAGCGAGCCAGATGAAGTAGATACAGGAGGACTGCATGAATTAAAGAGATTATAGAAGTTTGCATAAATAACACATAGTGAAAAGTCGGGTATGGGAAGTGAGGGGAAGAGGAAGGAAATAATCTAAGATTTCTTTTCTGTGACAAAGTGGATGGTGGTACCAGATACAGGGGAAAAACATATAGGAAGTAAAACATTGACAATAATGTGATAAAATTACAAAGCCTGTGGGACACAGATAAAAATATACAATAGCTGAAAATGTAGATTCAAATAATAGAAAATGTGTGAGCTGGTTTAATAAGAGTGAAGAAATGGCTTAGCATACATAAAAATTATTAGCTTGTCTAATAAGTATATGAAGTTAGAGAAGTTGTCAGGGCTGATTGCTACAGTGCTTTAAAGGCCATCAATTACCAGTCTCCACATAATTCTGTGCTCTGGAGTTGCTTTAACATGAGTTCATTATCTTCCATGGCCATGGATGGCTCCGAGTTATAATCATGATTATATATATAAAACCTTAGTGATGTCTTGTAAGAGAGTAGTACTGGCTTTGTTTTAAATGCATGGAAACATTAAACGGCACACTGAAAACCTCTCATCAAATTAGAATAAACTGGTCTAGGCTAATCCATCCTAATCTAG
>NW_006289214.1:1672139-1688470 GCF_000327345.1 Myotis davidii
AATTAACTAATTTGAACAAAGTTCCATCTCTGGAGTGGAGGTTAACAGCAAGGAACAGACCCAAATACAATCAGGCTTCTACTGGGAATGAGGGGTGGAATCACAAATATTAGGCAGGCAACCAAAAATGTCCACAAATTTCAAGAAAGAAATTTAGCTAATTTATGAAATTCCTTTATCCTGAAGTTGTACTCAAAGGGAAGGGGATAAAAGATGGCAAGATCATTTCAAAAAGAAAGATTCAAAATACCATTTGCTTCAGAAAATAGTAAGAAATATAATCTAATAACAACATGCCATCATCAGTGTGGCTAGAAGAAAGAGATCAAAATTCACATCACATTTTATATGGCTACCAAAATGATACCCAAAATGCCAATTCCAAATGGAATTCTTAGTGCTTCTCAAAAGTATTCATTGTGATATGTACATGAATGGAAGCTTCTGTTTGTGCACAATATATGCACACACATGTCCAAAGTGCAATAACTCACTCATTTATTTAACCCCGAAAGAATTGGGCCCTAAGCTTGCTCCAGGCCATCCCTTTCAAAACAAACTGTATTCTTTCAATGGAGTATCATAAGTGGAATGGCAGATGTTATAGTCTGTCTTTAGCTCTTCCCAAGGCTGCTGCTGACTACACTACAGTTTCAGAGGGATGAGAAGGCTGTGACTAATTCTTAGTAAACATTAATAATTCAAGAAAATGAGCAAATTCATGGAGGTAGTAGGGGTGTCCCTTAAGGGCGTGGATGTCAATTTGTACCAGGGCATCAGAGGAGGGGGGAAAACTACTCTTAATGAAATGGGAGGGAGGAAGGGAGGAGAAACTTAGAAGTACGGTCTATCAACTCCAGCAAAATTTCAAAAAATGTGAAACATATGTTGCAGATGAATTTTTTATTGAAAAGATTAGGATGCTGAATCTGATAGCCTTCCAGGTATATGGTGAAATAAAAATTGTCTATACAGACAGCAGAAGTGAAGCAGATAATGGAAACACCAGCCTTTGGGATTCGCAAATCGTGGGGAAAGACTGAGACATTCACAGGATATAAAGAATTAGGGAGATAGGACAACTTTATTCAGATCCCCAGGAGGCACGGGGTGGCTTCAGCAGAAATTAGGTAAAATAACATTTGGAAACAGAGCGTTTACTAGCATCCCTATCATTTCAGTGTCTAATAGCCAACTTTGATGCTGGTGTGCTAACTGTTCTCAGCTGAGCTTGGGTTGTTCCACTGCATGACTCAAACTTTCCTATTTTATTCCTTACCACCCCTTACAGAAATGCTATATTCAGTCATAAACTAGATAGTGTATTGTGCAATTACTTCCCAAGCTTTTTTCCTTTCCTTTCACAGTTTTAATACTTTAGATACTTATCTCTCCTCATCTCAATGTTCCTAGCCATCTATACCTGGTCCTTTCCAAACACTCAAAAACTTTGTGTCTCTTTCCACTTCCCATCTCTGCTTTACAACATTTACGTTCTTGTTTGATAATGCAATGGCACTGACTAGCAAGGACATTAGCAGAAAAGACTGTACTGTGACTAAAAACAATGTTTTAAATGACCTCAAAGGTCACTTATCTCTAATTTTTTAAAATATGCTATTTATCCATGGAATTAGAAAACTCATCATGCTGTAGCATCAATAATTAAATGTTTCAATGTCTTTATCATGACTACTACTAAAATTTAATTAAATATATTGAGATGCTGTAGTGTTTCAATAAACTCTTAGCTTCATTTGGACTGTCCAGAGCATTGTGGAAACTTTTCATCAAACTCTGGTAATTGTTGTCTGGTAATTCTTTTTGTTGTGTGTTTTGTTTTTGTTTTGACTTGATTTTTTTCCTTATGTTTTATTATTATTTTTTTTTATTCTCTCTTTTCCTCCTGAATGGTTTTAAGTGTGTTAATGGTCAAAGAGAGGAATAAAAGGAAGAGTATTTAACTGAATGTAACTCATCCCATCTACCCCAAATTTAGACTCAAAATACTTCAAACATAGTTTATACTATTAGAAAATTTTCATCTCAGCAGATTACAATTCCATCCTTGGCCAGTGGCCCAACCTATTAGTCATGCTATTATAATATGTTAAGAACAAAATCCCCTGAGGATATAATTGTTATAAGATAATGTACCCTCTTAGCTATGTGGGCTTCACTAGCAGCTATTAAAAAAAGTTGCCAAGATCACACTCTAACAATTAGCCTTCAGTGTGGGCTGCTAATACCTTACCGCTTTAAGATATAGACTTTAGGACCATTTTAGAAACAACTCAATAGATGTTTTTAGGTTAACAGGGACAGACTAACAAATTTTGGTAAATCAAATAAACTTTCTGGTTGATAAAATGTCTTAATAATCCATATATATATATATAAAGCCAGCAACCGGAACACCGTAATGACTGGAATGACTGGTCACTATGATGCCCACTGCAGCCAGCAAACTGGCCTGATGGGGGGTGGAGGGGCTGGCTGGCCTACCTCCTGCAGCCCCTCCCCCTGGATGGCCCAGCCCCCGATCACCCCCCACCCCATTTGGGGGCAGGGCTGGCCAGCCCACCACCCACAGTCCCTCCCCATATCCAGCCGCACACCCAATCGTCCCTCCACCCCAATCGAGGGCAGGGCCCACCAGCCAATCACCTGCAGCCCCTCCCCTCAGCTGGCCCAGCCCTGATCGGACCCAGATCAGGGCTGGGCCAGTGAGCCAATTTCCCACCATCTCCTCCTCCTGACAGGTCCAGCCCTGATCCACCCCAATTCGGGCCAGGCCGGCCAGATCCAACCATGCAAGAATTCGTGCACTGGACCTCTAGCATATTAATAGTTGTCACAAAAACATAAAAAACATAGCTTTTTAAAAAGACCTAAGGTCCAATTTACAATAATCAATATAAAGACCAGTATTTTGGCAAATACTGTGGATTCACTATATGTTTTTAATGTCTCATGAGACTGAGATTCTATGATGTTTTCACTTATTTTATCACTAAGGACAATCTATTGAGGGAATGTTTTGCTGTATCTGAGTGAACTATTTTAGCTAAAACATAAAATTAAAATAGCAATGGACTATAACACAGGAGTTATAGTCCATAACACTATGATTTTTAACTGGCGTGCTGTAGTACACTGGTGCTGCAATTTTTAAAACATGCATAGTCAGGGTCACTGACCTCTTTTCCCTTAGATTATCAAATAAAAAAATGACAACAGCCAACACAACATTATCTATTGGTGTGAATAAATTTAAATTATACTTATTTTTTGGAAAATCTGCAAAAATATATTTTTTCATGTGTCACAGAATTTTAGTAATTAGTTTATGTGTGCCATGAGATGAAAAAGGTTGAAAATTGCTACCATAACATGTTATAAAAATGGAGAAAACACTAAAGAAACCCTCCTATTCTCATGAGAAAATGTGATCTTATTTTTATTTGAGAGAATAAAAACATAAACAATTGACAAATGGGACACATAAAAGTTCAGTTTAGCTTAATAAACCTTACTAAGCATCTAATATGTCAATAAAACAGTGTCTCTCACATAGCTGAGTTATACTCATGAACAGATCATTTCAATATAATCTAGTAAATACTCTGATAGGAAAATTCAAACAGAGCAATGCATATAAAGAACATACCATCCCTCCTGCATAGAAAGCACATGATACATGTGGGCTATAATCTATATATATGAAAGCCTAATATGCAAAGTGTTCCCTTGGATCCTAACTGGTTTGGCTCAGTGGATAGAGCATCAGCCTGCAGACCGAAGGGTCCCAGGTTCGATTCTGGTCAAGGGCATGTACCTTGGTTGCGGGCACATCCCCAGTAGGGGATGTGCAAGAGGCATCCGATTCGATGTTTCTCTCTCATCGATATTTCTAACTCTCTATCCCTCTCCGTCTCCCTTTCTCTCTGTAAAAAAAATCAATAAAATATATTAAAACAAACAAACAAACAAAATAACAACAACAAAGTGTTCCCTCGGGAGTTCGACAGGGAGTTTGATTGCTTGCTATGACATGCACTGACCACCAGGGGGTGGCATGGAATGCAGGAAGGCCCAGGCCAGGAGCCAGAATGCCCCATTGGCCCTCATCGCCCGCCAGGCCTAGGGACCCTACCTGCGCACCAGACCTCTAGTATGTATATAACATATAAAGTCTGAATAGGAAATGGAAGAGAGGCACTTGGACCGGGAGAGTGACGTCCTCTTAGTTACATAACTAGTGCTAAAACCAGCTAGGGGCCAGATTTCTCATCGCCCACTCTAATCTCAACACCCACTCTAATGTCTTTTCCAAAGGCCATGGTGCTCACAGGCTCCACTGGGATGGAATCTTTGGGTTGAATAGTCAACAGCACCTGTTGAAGTACATTTGCCATTCTCTTCCTCCCTTGAACCACACCCAAAAAAACAAACACTTACTAAATATTCAAGTTATGTACTTCCAATTATGTCTAAGCAAAATGACATCTGCAATAGAAAAGAATGCCATTTTCTTTTTTGTTTTGCATATATATATATATATATATGCAAAATGTGATAGAGAACTAGGTAATCTAAGCCCCATATATATCACAATACTTTAAAGGTTAAATTATGCAAAATATACAGTTACATACAAAGGATGCTCCCTCTTTCTGTTCACTGGAAACCAACATCCAGAAGGTCTTCTCTATGGGCATACTATTTCTTTCCCACCCTTGCTGCTCATCAATTTGGTTCACAATTTCACCATAAGAAGTTCTTGATATGACTTCAGAAATAGGTAAAGAAAAGAAAGGGTGTAATGTTTTTAAGTAAAATTAAACATACTAGTGAAAATGCACAATGCCATTCCAAGTAAAACAAGCCTAACAGCATGCCACCAAGCTCGTGTTCTAATATATGCCTACTTACAGCAACAGTCAACTCTCTTGATTTTAAAAATTTCATGCATAGTGAAATAAAAATGCTAATGCCAATTCAGAAGGTTTACTTAAGGACCTACATGGATTAATAAGATTATTCATCCAAAAGCACTGTAGAATATATTACCAGTTTCTCTATCAACAAAAGTACAGTATAATTTATAAATAATATTTCTTTGAAAAAACCAATTCAGAGGCATTAATTACTTGAGGAATGGCTGTTTTTCATATTGCACTTCCTCTCAGTAATAGAAAAACAACTTTCATGCTACTTCTGATGTGTTGCCCATCCCTTATCCTTGACCATTGACCTCAAAAACCTGTGATTCTGAAGAGATAAGTAGTGAAATTGATCCCTAAAAGAGATCTTGACAAGTAATTTCTTTAATAAAAGATCTAATCACTTGCTCATCTTATAGCCTAACATGAAAGTGTCTCATTCACATCCTAGTGACTGAAAATGCCATGGAAACCAGTGTTTAATAGCTTGACTGGGTGTATTTTCCCCCTTCCATAAATCCATCCCTCTCCCAAGTGGTTCACAAACACTGCATATTCCTAGGAAGGTACAGTAAATTTTCTAGATGTGCCATTAAGTGGCTCTGAAGACAAGCCCTTGTCCATATGTTCAGAGCCTGAAGTGACACCGTCAGGTGCTGCGAAGGGGAGTAAGGCCGTGCTTCTAAAGGCATCGCACGCTGCCTGTCTCTTCTGTTTGTTTTCATGTGCTTGTTCTGTGACTTAGGGCATTTACTCCCACATAGAGGTATATTCTCAGTCTCAGAGGAAAGAGGTCAAATGAAAGAAATCAGATGGCATGTTCAAATAAAGATAGTGTATGGGTGGGTGGGGGATAGAACAAAATGTGTGCTGAGCTGAGTTTCCCTGGACCTGCTAACGCTGAAGCTCTTTGTCTTCAATTAAAACTCCGGAAAGCCTGTACCTCTCCCCCTAGAATGATTGTGGGCCGTTTACAGGCAGGGCCTCTGCCTTGCTCACAGGTGTGTTCTGTTCAGTGAATTGCAGAGATTTTGAACACAGTGGGCATTTATATCATGTCTCCAGAATTGAATCTGCTGCTGGGATAGTTGTCTTATACTGCCAGGGAAATGAGGAGGTCTGTTACAGCTTGAATTAAAAGCAAAACCACTGGAAGATACTCCAACGCTGGCATGCCTGCAGGGTTTGCAGTGGCCACATGAGCTTAAAGCCATAGGACACCAAAAATTCCAGTCACCTTTGAAAGATCAATTGCTTTCTGAATGTGAGTGCATTGTAACCAGATATTTCAAGAGTCTAAAATTAAGGGTGGTCTTCTCTCTTAACTGTTAGCTTTCCCTAAATGGTACTTTTTATTTAAATGTAAAGGGGAGTTCTTAAATACTCTGTCTTTACTAAAACGTGTGTGAATGTAAAAACAATAATATGTGAATGATATAGAACTAATTATTTCATTGGCCCATCACACTGCTTTATAAAGGACCTTGAGTGTATCATTTATATAGTCCCGATGAACTGTCTGTCATACACACGTACTGAGGGGTGAGGTTGGTAATAGTAGGAATCTATAAATTGTGGAAAATCAGATGGCATGTTCAAATAAAGATAGTGTATGGGTGGGTGGGGGATAGAACAAAATGTGTGCTGAGCTGAGTTTCCCTGGACCTGCTAACGCTGAAGCTCTTTGTCTTCAATTAAAACTCCGGAAAGCCTGTACCTCTCCCCCTAGAATGATTGTGGGCCGTTTACAGGCAGGGCCTCTGCCTTGCTTCATACTTGGACAATTAATAACAATAGGAATAAAGCATATTGAAAGCATGGAGAAGCAATCATGCAATGAACAGAGTTCATTCCTAGCAATGAACAGAGTTTTCTCAAGGGGCAGATTATTATAGTTCTCTCCTCACTGTTGCAGCAGAACCCCAAGAGGCATACGTATGTATATATCAAGAACTTATTAACACCTTTTGTAGGAAGCTTTGCCTGTGGATGACTATAAAAAGCCATGCACTTTTTAAAAAACTTATCTTGATTGTTGAAAGTAATACAGATGTACCCTTTTTGTCCCGTTGACCCCTTCGAGCCTGGCGACTCTCCCCACCCCATGCCTTCACCACATTACCCTCTGTGTCCATGGGCTACGCATTATGCATTTCAATTCCTCTGTTAATCTCTTCCCATCCATCCACCCACCCACCCCACCTTCCCTCTGAGATTCATCAGTCCGCTACATGCTTCTGAGTCTCTGGATCTGTTTTGTTCATTAGTTGTGTTCATTAGATCCCGCATCTGAGTGAGATCACGTGATACTTGTCTTTCTCTGCCTGGAAAGCGCTAAGCCAGCGGTTCTCAACCTGTGGGTCGCAAACCCCTTTGGCGATCGAACGATCTTTCACAGGGGTCACCTAAGACCATCCTGCATATCAGATATTTACATTATGATTCATAACAGTAGCGACATTACAGTTATGAAGTAGCAACGGAAATAATTTTATGGTTGGGTCACAACGTGAGGAACTGTATTTAAAGGGCCAGAAGGTTGAGAACCACTATGTGACTAAGCACTTACCATTAGACTGCTCAATATCCCCATCTTTTCTTCAGGGTTAATTTTTCAAACAAGGGGGGTATTCACCTTGCCAATCTATTGACATAACTGCCAATTTGAGAAACAAACATTAGCATTTTAAGAACTTCAATGTGTCTGCAGGAAAATGACATATTCATGAAAAGCAGAAAATGTATAAACATAAATATTATTTTGTGCCAGATTTGAAGAACTGCATGTAGCCAAAATATTCTGCAGATAGACAGCAAGACAAGATATCCAACAGTTAGTGTGTGCTCTGCTTCTTGCCTTCAGAGAACAATGAATTCAGAATGAACAATAGTAAATTCAGAGGGAATCAGAGAATGAAAATGTTATCTGGTTGACCTTAAATGTTTGTCACGATTTCCTGCAGGTTCTTCTGAATCCCAAGCTGATACTGTGTGGGGTGCACAGTATGGCACAACATAATGAAACACTTCGGTTTCAAAAATAAAAACATATCATTTTCTTCACTAGAGATTTCCCTTTTGCAGGCAGATTTCCCATCTTAATTTTGGTTGCTTGAGATACCGCATGATGTGATAGCATTTATTTTAAAGGATTACTTAAGCATGTTTAAGTAATTCCTTGTTCTTTAGATGTAATCTATTTACCACAACTTTGCCATAAAGAGAATCAGTGATTCTATGCACTCAGTTCCACCACATTGGTACTTTAATCTATATTTGCAAATTTTCCATTCTCCTAAGAAAGAATCTCAGTGTGGTCCCCACTGAGTATTTACAATAAGCGTTAATAATTATCTTTGTGGCAAGCTCACGAAAGGTAAACCTAAGCAAGAATGGAAAGGGGAGCAGAACCCAGTTTACAAGGAAGTTATCACAAGCTTACTCACCTATAAGCAGTGTTCAGCTACCTGTTGTTTTTGCACAAAGCACTTCTAAAATGGGCTGTCATTGGGCTCAAACTTAATGGCAGCTTAGGGTTGGTACCATAATGATCGGAACAGTGACTCTGTCTAGAGTAAAATACGAAATTCATAACACAGGCAAGTTGTCATTCCTTAAGCCAGAAACTTCTCTGCTCTAAAAAATCATGCCTGTCTGACAAGCAGGAGGTTATGTCTCACAGCAGATCCTCGAGCATTTACATCCTCTCAGATTTCCATATTTCATATCGCTTCTTTTCCCCTAGATACAGAACAACAAGTCGTGATTTAATATCACCCTGCTGTCTATTTTAATTGAAATCTTCAGCATATACAAACATGTCAAGACTTAGTAATAAAAAATACAACTGAAAGCTCAACAAGCAACAGATATATATCTGTGGGGGATTGGAAATCATATTTCTTCACTTGATTTTTGAATTGTATTAATGGCCACAATTGAAGGTACAAAGAAGTGCCTTGTTTCAAAGAAGCCAGTGGGAGCAGGAGAGATCCCAAGTTAGAGGAAATAAAGATGGCCCGAATAAAATTTACATTAGGGCACAATTTGTAAGTGAAAGAAAATGGGAATTTCATTTTTAGCCTAGGTGGTCCACCTCACCCTATAAAAAAATGGAGGAAAAAGATAATTTTTTGTAGAGCTTCGTCCAAAAAGAAGTGTCATATAAGTTCCACATATATGTCTATAATTTTAAGTTTGCTCTATCCTCCAGGAACCCCAGAATAAAAAGATAATGAAGGCACAAATAGCACAGAGGAAAGAGGACATAGGGCAAGAAATAGCAAAGTGGTATAGAATGAAGGGAACAAAGTGTATTGCTTTAGGAAACTTCAGTTAACAACATAAAATAAGATAAAAAATACTGGAAGGGGTCAGAGACTAAAATATACATAAGAAGATTAAGGTTTTTGATAGAGAGATATAAATATATAGATATGTTCTCATTTATTTATATTCTACATACCATACACTATCTGAAAAAAGGTGAATTTGTGCTGAATTCTCCTTCCATACATGTCCCACCAAGACAAACAAACAAAATAACAAAAAATACTTCTGTGATTTACTGTTGAAATAATGATTTTCCTTTTAGACCAATTTGTCATTTATATGACTATCTTGATGATACAAATGACACATTTAAGTTCATAATTCTAACATTTACCAAAACCATTTACTAAACATTGAAAAGACTTACTGTACTCATTTCAAAATAAATATAAATATCAAATCATTATATTGTCTACCTTAAACTAATATAATGTATATCAATTTTATCCCAATTTTAAAAGGGAGAGGTAGCTCTATCATCACAATTATTAACTCACTGAATCCTCATAAAAACCCAATGGGCTATATTATTATGCTCCTTTCGATGGAGGAAACTACCCTAGATACTCTAAAATTATGATACCTCTGAACCATCATCAATTGAAGATGTAAACTGTTGATTCTCTCCCCTCACCTACCTTGAAGAAAAAAAAGAAAAACTAGTTGCAACAGATAAAGTGGTAAATAAAGGGTGAGAATGTAGGAAACAGATAAAAACAAAGTTGTTCTTTTCTTTCTGACCATATATTTAGAATCACTTCCATAAATCTCTGAAAAATGTTAATAATAATTTGCTTTAAACTAAGGACACATGGCTTAGTTAATAGAATAATAAATTAAGAAAGAAAAATCTGCCATTTTGAAATTATATCATTTCCATTTCCAGATACTTTAATTTGGAAATAAGAACAAGAATATATCCTGTTGTATGCACATACATACCCACAGAGAAGCAGACAAAGACCTTCACTTAAGCTTACCAGTACTTGAGCTTTTGGACATAGTGGTTCAAAAGATATTGGGCACTAATCTGAAAAAATAGATGCACCCCTATATTCATAGCAGTAAAACTTACAACAGCTAAGATCTGGAAACAGCCCAAGTGCCCATCAGTGGCTAAAAAAGCTATGGTACATTTGCACCGTAGAATACTATACAGCTGTAAAAAAGAAGGATCTCTTACCCTTTGGGACAACATGGAAGGACATGAAGAGTATTCAAAGCCAAATAAGCCAGCCAGAGAAAGATAACTGTCACAGGATCTCACTCATATGTGGAAGCTAATGAACAAAACAAATTGATGAAAAAAATAGATCCAGAGACATGGAAGCATGGAACAGACTGACAAATATCAGAGGGAAAGTAGGGTGGTAGATGGTGGGTGGGAAAACAATAACAGTGGTACTTATACGCATATATGCAAAGCCCATGGACACAGACAATAGTGTGGTGAAGGCCTGGGAGGGATGGGTGCAGGATGGAGGTGGTCAATAGGGGAAAAAAATGAATATTTGTAATACTTTCAACAATAAAGATAGATTTTAAAAAATAATTTTTATATATATACACACACACACACACACACACACACACACACACACACATATTAAAGCCAAGGGACCAGAACAACCAGAATGATGACCGGCCGCTATGACACTCACTGCGGCTGCCAACCAGCCTGATCAGAGCTCCCCTCAACCTCTGGCTGGCCCTGCCACCAATGGTCCCCATCAGACCTCACCCATGCACGAATTTGTGCACCAGGCCTCTAGTAATAAATAATAATGAATTTGTTATTGTTGATTCTGCAACATGTCTTGCTTTTATCTGAAAGCAATTTAAGAACTCTAAAAGACCTAACTAGCAGCCTTAAAGGTTGGATGAGTATTAATAACACTTAGAGTTTTTCAGCATCGTTTTCTAATGCACATATGATATATTATGTAAGTTTTTGACAAAGTTATTATGTTAACATTCAACCCCTCAGAAAAGAAATACAACATTTTGATTCTTTAATGTTAAAAAAACTTGTTAAAGTTAAAAGAGCTCGCAGAATTAAAAAATATAAATAACAGGACTAAATTTACTCTAAACAAATCACAATCCTTTAATGTCAGAAATGTTTACAGTAGGTTATCAAAAAATAAACATTTTTGGCATAGATAAATTAGTGAATCTGTTGGCTTGGGCAACTATGGAATTACCATATTCTATTCTTGAAACTGTCAGCGAACTATATGATTTCAAAAGAATCTTAACATGCTGAATTTTGCTAAAATTTGTTACCATTGCATTGGTTCTATTATGAAACTTAATTTCACTTTGGTAAAATACATTTTATTATTTCCTCTTAAATGCCATTGAACTCTTTTCATCCTATCTGTTTTTTCCCCCTTTGAGCAAAATATTGGACTTACTAAAAATTATTCTTCATTGCTCTGATATTTTTGATATTACAGTATATTTGTTGAGTCATCAAATATAAGAGTAGTAGTTGCTATAGAAATCATTGTTCAAAATGTACTCTAGGAAGTACTAAACATTTTATAAATGTCAAACAGTTTTCTTTGAAAATTCTGGTGCATTTGTTGAGATTTTAAGATTAATACATATGCATGTGGACAGGTCCTGTGAGCAGAATCAGGAATCACCCAATCCACACTCACTAAATGTCCTTAAATGCACAGTAATCCCCCTAGGAATTTTGATTAGATTCAAGTGGAATTATGTATCCTAGACCTGGGAGCGGGAGGTTAGGAAGGATTATATTCTAAGAATAATAATGTCTAAAACAGTGGTTCTCCACCTTCCTAATGCCACAGCCCTTTAATACAGCTCCTCATGTTGTGGTGACCCTCTAATTTCATTGTTACAAATTGAACATAATTAAAGCATAATGATTAATCACAAAAACAATATGTAATTATATATGTGTTTTCCAATGGTCTTAGGCAACCCCTGTGAAATGGTCGTTCGACCTCCAAAGGGGTCGCGACCCACAGGTTGAGAACCGCTGGTTTAAATAGAAACAGAGCTATGGAATCTGTAAAACTGAGTGCTATTATTTTAAAAGGAGAAGCTACAGGATATTAGAATATTTAAAGTGGTCTTATCAATTCTCATAAGGTGGTTAATGTACTAAATGAGGCCAGAGCTGCAATTTACTTATTTAAGAGGCAAGTACTTATTTGTTTAGAAGATGGATGACACTTAATAAACAGCACTAAGGGCCTAATTAACAAAAATGTAATTATTTCTGGATCTGATAGCTGCATCTCTTCTAGTTCGCCAGCTGACCAGATACTATCTATCTATGTCCCTCCATGTCTATTTTTGTATCTCTGTGTTTATTTGATTTCCTGCTCTCCAAAGGATACACAGTCAATTATTAATTATATTCACTAAAGAAAGGGCTGAAGGTTCAATAGTGGAATGATAATGAAGCTTTCTTGATCGAAATGTGTCTCAAGGAGTTATTTAAGGAGGACACCTCGCCTCCCTAGAGTTCCTTGCTTTTCACGGAAAACAGCAAAGTGTAAAAGTAGGAGCCTGTGTTCTGGAGTCAAATCATGTCTCTGAAATAATGTAAACCTTGAGGAGTTAACCTCTGTGCCCATTCGCTTCCTCCTCTGTGAACTGAGAATTGCTGGGGACCAATTCCAGCATGTCATAATTTCAAGAGTTTCATCAATAGGTTGATGAGACTTGGGGACTCAACAGGGTTGAGTCATACATGTAGTCACCTGTTGGGAATGGCTAAAGGCATTTCCCCAAACCCGAATAGGAAACTGATTGTGGCTGCCAGACAGTTAAAGGGCATCTTAATCTACATGTTATTTCCTCCTACTGGTTCAATACCTGAACAGCCGTAGGCTCATTCCCCCATTCTGACAATGGACTCTGTACCAAACCCTGACCCTTTGAAGTGTATATCTCTGCCTCACCTCAGGACAAGTTGTGTTAATAAAAAGCATGAGGTCCTGCGAACGAGGAGAAACTATGGCCTTAGACTTAAGATCTTAGGACTTATCTCCTTTAGCTAAGCTCCTCTGACCCCCAATGCCTTTCAAAATTATATTTCATCTCCGGACTCTTTATTAGTCTCTGGATTCCTGTGTCATCTACGCACAACCCCTTCTCCAGATTCCTGAACCCTTCTTGATGCTGGGACAAGAACCCCGGCAAGAATGACAATGGCACTTAGTAACGGGGATACTATGAGAATCACATGGGATACCATATGTAAAGCACTTCATGGAGAGCCTGATGCTCCGTGAGTGTCAGAGGGTGTTTTGTCATCATCATCCACCACACTACCACAAAAAGGGGAAGGATGGATTACACCTGAACTTTTAAGCCAGCACTGGTGATGTATGCACTATTTAACATACTAGTACAGCTGACCTTTGAACAACATGGTTTGAACTACACAGGTCCACTTAAAGCCAGATATATTTTTTAAACAACCCATACTGTTTTCTCTGAGGTTGGGAGTCCTTGGAGGTAATGGAATGGCTGTGGGTATTAAAATACACCATGTCATATAGGAAATTTGAGCATTATGAATTCTGGTGTCCATGGGGGTGGAGTAGGCCCTAGAACCAATCCCCTATGAACACTGAGGAAGAATTCATGTAGTTAAGTTTGGGTGAGTCAAAAGCTATATGCTGGTTTTTTACTGCACAGGGGTCAGCGCACCTAACCCCAACAGTGTGCAAGGATCAACTTACATACGTAAGGGATTCGGTATACAAAGATGAACGAATCTCTGTATCCTGTAACCATACTACCCTTGGTCAGACATTCTCAGATTCATGGCCATATAGAAACTTAATTAAAAAAAGATATAAATCATACCGCAAATGAGCATTTTTAACATATATGGTTGAATATCAGCTTCTCTGAAAACCAGTGCTTCTCAACTCAGGGCACGGCTATTTATCAGATGAGCCTCCTTAAGGTTAGGAAAAAATTGCTGTTATCCTGTAAATTCTAATATGTGTTCTCCAGGTTGCAATCCATGATTCAACACATATTTTCCTTAGAATAGTGGCTGCTTCATTGCTGAATGGGATTAACAGGGCATCCTTCATTGATTGAAACTTGAGAGAGAAGTGCTGAAGTTGACTCTAAATCTACAGTTGTGGTAGCCTTTGGGCCCACTGGCATGTTTGCAACTTAAAAAATAACCAAATGTGTAGAAGTATAGCAAGCCACTGTATCAGATTTCCTAGAATTCAATACATTGATATGCTTTCAAGAGGTCTAGCAAACAGAATACAGGCTTTAAACACAAACCAATAGCCAGAATGTTATCTATTATTTATTAAAAACTAACTTTGTGTCACACACTCTTCAAAGAACATCATCTATATTATTTCAAATATCACAAAAGCTCTATAACATTTTTATTATTATGTTCCACGTCTGTATCAGAGAATTGTGCAAGGTTAAATATCTTGCACAACATTTTACAATAATATAATTGGAAACCACTATAATTTGAATTCAGATGTATTAGACTAAAAATTCTAGTTATTTTGAATATGTATTTATTGAAAGATGTAACTTCATGCACCTTACTTAAGTATGCTATTTTTTTTTTTAATTTTCAAAATGGATAACACATAGACTTAGATCATTAAATGGCATTACCAATGCATGATACCCATTATATGCTAGATACTCTCTCCAGCTTGGTCAGAGGTGTACTTCCCACTTATTAAGTCACCAGTTGCTTCCTAAGTGAACAAGTTTCTCTACCGTATTAAACAAATAATTATTAACCTATATTGTCTCCTAAACTCTGAAAATGAAAAGATAATCCCAGTTCTCTGGGAACTTACTATCTAGGGGTAGACAATATATTAAAGAATCTGATTTCATGGGCAATGCAGTTTAAAGTAGTTGGGCTAAGTGCTGAATAGATTTATTCTACACATAGTTAAACAACAACAAAAACTGTGCCAATGTTTAAAAATGAATGATTTCATATAAAAAAATACAGGATTTTTTTCTGAAAAGTCATATTTCAGGCAATGCTGAGCTACATCTCCACATGGCAACAATTGGCAAGTGTTGAGTAACAGCTACACACTTTTACATGTGTCAGGTGTCTTTTGGGTAATTATGGGGACCTCCTTCTCCTCTTTATACTACCTGCCTAGGAATTTGTGTTCTCAACGCTGGTAAAAGTTTTTCAGTTCTACAGGAGTCAGGCAAGGTCTGGCACAGGGTCTACCCAGGTAAGTATATACTATGTTTTTATTGAATGAATTAATAAATAAATGACAGAAATCTCTAGGGAAGCACAGTTTGTTTTTAAAAAATTAACCGTTATTTCTTAGATTCAAATAAATGTTTTATCTATTGGCAACTGATCTAAGGAAATGACTGGGTGAATATGAAATTCCCAGCATGAAAACACTTGGGAATAATCAAAACATGCATCTTATGGGCCATAGATCTTCAACGCCATGGTTGGTCATCACAAGCAGAAATGTACTTAATCCAGACCTATTAACCTTGAACTTGCTGAGCTTGAAGGGTTTTCATGCATTCCCAGCACTAAATTATGCTGACATTTTGATGCCCTTTCTTAAATTATGGTTTAAGAAAAACAGACAAAATAAAGAAACAGAAAACAAGATAACTAGTTTTGTAGAAAGAGGAGGAAAAAGCAATAATAAAGATGGATTCAGAAAGACCTAAATCTAAATCAGTGACCAATTAACAATGGACAAATTATTGAATGTCTTGGAAATTTTGTTTCCTTTCCTTTAAAAAAGGGGATGATACTTAGCTTTTATATTAACTGTAAACATAAATTGTATTATCACCAAAAAAAAAAAAAAATGGGCAATCAATATACTTGACACATTATGTGCCCAAGAATAAAATGTGGTTTTCTTCTTTTCCTTTCCTTTTTCTTGCTTATGATTTTATATATGTTCTTGTTTTGTTTTGTTTTCTGGCTCAGCATTATCCTCTCAAACTCTGCAATCATGCATGTGTAAATAAAAATCAAAAGTTGAATTTTATTTAAATAGTATC
>NW_006289214.1:1688807-1693049 GCF_000327345.1 Myotis davidii
ATATATATATATATTAGTAGCCCTGCACACAAATTTGTGTGCCAGTAGCTCTCTGTGAGACCTGACCACTCTGCACCCGCTGCCCAGAGGTTCTCTGAGCCCCAGAGTCCATCCACTCACCAGCCTGGCCAGAGGCCCATCCACAGCTGGGCACGGAATGCTTGCCTCATCGCCGGCAATGCAAGCATTCCACACCCCCTCCTGGCTGCTCCACACCCGCTGCCCAGATGCTCTCCTCTGGCCAGGTGGAACGCTTGCCTCATCACCACAGCAAAGAAGCAAGCATTCTGCCAGGCTGCTCATGCTGCCCACTCTCAGTGGCTGCCCCCCCGGGACTGGGGACTCCGGCAGGGCTGAGAGGTCTGGGAGCCACCATCTTGTGGCTATGTGCACTGCCACCTTTGTGGCAGTGATGGTTAATTTGCATATTACCCTTTTATTATATAGGATACCTACACACACACACATACAAACATATATATCATCTGAGAGAAAGTTCTAGGCATTTAAACAAAAGCTACAAAACCAGTATCTTGGCTTCCCTAGAGGATATAAAAGGATGTGACTGAACACTTCTTATCTTATTATAGTGACCCCATGTTCTCCTGTGCCAAGTGTGTAAATCCCAGCAGTGAATTTAAACCCAATCTCACTTTCAGTTTCCTTTGTACTCAGCATGATCCTCATTTTTCACTGTGCTGCCCTCATCAGGGCCATGGTCCAGTCTAGGACACTGCCACTGATAAACCAGGAGCTGTAATTGAACTTATAATTGCATATACTTTAACTCCAACCACAGGAGTGTTGCTATAAATGAGAACAAACAGACTTCCATGCTTTGAAGTAGTGGCTACTCTTAAATAGCAGTGCCAGCATGCCTATGATCGATGTTAAATAGTAGCATTGTGCAACTGGCTCAACCTCTGACCTTCAGAGAGTAATAAATAATTGTATTAATCATTCTCTACACATTAGCACACCTTTGAAAAGCGCTTTTAGCTAGAGGTGAAGGCATCATCGAGCACAGGGAAGCCCACATCCTGAAACTAACTGGATGCAGCTAACCTACAAATATATGGCTGCTTTCTAATAACTGTAAACACATGTACTCATTTTTAGGTGTAATTTTTTTTTTTTTTAAGCAAGGATCGTTCAACATGTAAAGAATACAAAGTGTCTAAAGGGCATGTTAGCAGATAAACACAGATTAAGTGAGGGCATTCCAAGTACACTAACTTCACACTTTTCTTCTAACTCTTCTCACCCAGCTCCTCTCCAGGAGAATCTGAGCTCTCACAGGATCACTCTGAACCAGACTTCCGGGCACAAGGCCACCTTCTCCTTTCTGTTCTGCCCTCCCTTATTATTCTAAAACAGCAAGCATGGTTGTACTGTTGTCTAAGTGTAACCGCCTGCTACCTAGAAACTCTTCCATTCATTTATGTAATAAATATCTGCTGCCTACTGTGTGATAGATTCCTGCTAGGTACTGAAGATGAAGAGCAAGTAAAACTAAGTTTAGCACCTCCTGAATCTTCCATTCCAATGGGGAGATAGGGAAAAAAAGTAAAAACAAAACTGTAATATACCATCAAGTAATGATAAATATTATATTTAAAAAAATGCAGCCAGGGTGTGCATGCAACATGTGGAGAGTAATTACAGATAAAGTGGAAGGCCTCTGAGTTGACACTGGAATGACAGGAATGAATGCAAAACATGGGTCTATCTTGGGAAGAGAATCCAAGCACACGTGGGTCTAAATGTCCTTTCAAGGCAATAATGAAGCTATTCAACATTTACCTAATCAAACAGAGGAAACCATTTTGAATGCAGGAATACATTTATTTCTAGTGTTGCACTGATTTTCTAATCAACATGTTTTTTAAAGTTATAGACATTAATTTTGAAGCAATCGGCATTTCTGTTTGTTTTGTGTTACCTACCTCACTTCAAAAACAGTAAATGCTTTTGATTTTTTTTTCTCACTTGTTTGCCATACCTAATCACTCTAAGTCCCAGGTATTACTTTTGTTTTGCTTTAAAATGGCTCTCTTATCAATCCCACCAGCATCACAATTCTGACATCACCATTTAATAGAAATAGAATGACATTCAAGTAAGCCTCTTTGTTTTCATTTCCTTCTCTATCCCCAAATTAGTTTCTCTACATCACTTTGAAAGCAATATTCACTGACTCAAAACCAAGTACAACATCAAAAATAATATAGACTAATTTCATTCACCCCAAATCAATTCCCGGATGAGTTGGATTGGATTTTCCTCCGTATATGAACCTTCTCTGTCGTCTCTTCTGTAAAGGTTTCCTTTAAGATCCTTTACTTTAAAATGCTCCTGAATTAATTGTTTGGGAAGGAAGTTAGAGCACGTGGTTGGCAAGTAAGATCTGGTTTGTCCTGTTGTTATTACTACTAGTATCATCATCATCATCATCATAAACCAAATGAAGTTACATTTTGCATAGCTGACAAGTCAAATAACTTTTAAAAATGTGATTACTCTTTTTGTACTCCTATGCAGTTAAATAGATTGTCAGATAAAATATGAAAAAAAAGTATCTATTGTATGGTAGAGTCGCAGTAAAAACAGAAACAATAGGTTAAACATCCCCTTTCACACAGCAACTGTTTTCTCCTACCATTCCCAATGTTAGGCAACCCAGTGGTGCTTCCTTCCTCACAGCGGTTATCAACAGATGTTAGTTTTTCTATTCATCCCACTGCCTCCACAGAGGCCTTGCCAGTCTGCTATAAAGACAATCAAATGAGCAGAGAAACTAATATTTGTTGAACTGCAAGGCCTTTGAGAGCAGGCGTGATGTATCCATCCTATCTCTGTATATGTAGTTGCTATATTCCTATGCAAAGAAGCTGTGGTTGGAAAACTGGCAGATCAGGTATTTGAAATGACAGGGTGACTGATAAAGAAAAGATTGGTGTAAAAATGCTATATTTTTTCAATTTAATTTTTGTTATTTCTGAGTCTTTGTCTTTCACAAAATTTCTAATGACACAATTTGAAAGGAAAATCAGTTAACTTTTTTCATTTCCCTTCATGCCTCTTACCTCTCAATAAACTCCTAAGAAGAAACCCCCTTTTTTGAAAGTGCCCTATAGACATGATCATAGGGGGTTGACAGATGAAGAAACACAGGCTCCCTGCTGCCTTACATTTTCTAACGTTTCCAGGTAATTATCTGAAACAGTCCTTGTAAGGGCAGAATCCACTTCCTGGAATCTGGCTTTTGGGCAGAATCCAGAAGCAAAGGGACCAAAATAAGGAAATCAATTCCTGCCAACAAGTGCCTGAAAAGCTCCAGCTAAATGAACTGATGCAATCTCAGCGCGGGACTCGCAGGCTGGAACAGAGGGGGAATTCTCATTACTCCTGAATCTCCGGGAGCCAGAGGAGAGGGAGCGAAGCACTCCGCAGTGCCAGCTGGTGGAAGTCAGAGATTACTGATAAGACAGAGGCCGGAGAAGTGCTCCCTTGCTGCAGCTTGGGTGATGCGTCTTACACCGTCTCGCCAGGCCCCACTGACAGGAGCCCAAGGTACCACTATCAATCTTATTTGCCCCAAACAAATAGTGAAACGCAGACAAGAAATTGGAGCGATTAGATAGATAGATTTAAACACACACACACACACACACACACACACACACACACACAGACACACACAGAAAAAACATAACCCATTTAAGCTTGTGGCCTGCGCTCCAAATCTATCAACATGTTGCAGGAAAAATTCCAGTGTCTATCAGGATGGATACAAGCATGCTATAGTCGTCTGACAAAAGATAAGCCTCCTCTGCAGTTCCTAAGAATGGTAAGGGAGAAACTGCAGAGGAGGCAAGATTTCTCCCCCAATGTTACCCATCTTGGATAATAGAAAAGGCAAGCGTACCTCCTGCCATTTCACTGTACGGCTGCACATGGCACATTGTGTATTGCTAGCTCACATTTGCAGAGGCTGATATACGTTGAGAAGAAAGAAGAAGATAATCAACAGGAACTATAAACAATTGTGTGTTCTGTACAACATCTGGAGCTCTGGTCTTAAAAACCTGTTCTATTTAAAAAAAAAACAACTTGCAAAACTGTATACAGATATATTTCATACAGCAATCTAGTGAATTATGCAATTATTCTGAAATCGGAAGCATTTGGACGAAATCGGTGTCCTAAAACAATTGTGGAGAAATTAACTAAATATGCTCT
>NW_006289214.1:1693625-1696421 GCF_000327345.1 Myotis davidii
ATTAATGGTATAGAGCTAAAATATAGTTTAAATCATGTATTTACAGGAACGGAAAGAGCAGCCTTAACTTTGAAAAATATGGATGATCTTTGTGCTCATTGCAATACTACAAATAGGTGGTAGAACGACAGGGAATATGATGGATTGACATGATGTTTATACAGCATCGAGAGTCTATAGGAAAAATGGAGAGGGAAAACATTTTGGCATAAATTATTCAACAGAAAAAGAAACATAACAGTCCGCCCTTAGAATTTCCTCCTTTGTCTCTTTTCTTTGCTTGGCTAGTTCTCCAGGCCTTGGTGTTAACCTCAGAAAATAGGCCCATCTGGTCCCAACTGTTAAAGTGCTAGAGACCTCTGTTGAGCAACATCTTCAAAATTACCAAGTGTGCTTAGTATTGGAAAACAGTAGACTGGAAAATCACAGAAGCTTGGTTTCCATAGACACTTGATTGCTGTATGAAATATATCTGTATACAGTTTTGCAAGTTGTTGTTTTTTTTAAAAAAAATAGAACAGGTTTTTAAGACCAGAGCTCCAGATGTTGTACAGCTACAACTGTAGCTGGTAACTAAACAGACCAACTCATTCTATGGCAAGTGGTTTCTCTAAAATAGATCTCTGGATCAGAAAAACAAAATCTGTGCAGCAAAATTTAAATCCTATTTATTCCTTCCTAAAGGGCTGTGTTTAACAATCAGCCTGAGTACCAGTACAAGAGCCTCAAATATTTTCCAGATTTAATATAAGTATTATGAGCAGAGGAAACTATTCAAGTAATAAAATAACAAGGAATAACTATTTTTAAAAACCTAATAATCACTTAGTGCTTTTATCACATCAAATGCATTAAATTTCTTTGAAGTGAAGTCTTTTCATCATAATGCACTAAATTAAATATCTGTTCCTTATAGAATGTGATTCTGCTACACTAGATTAAAATCAAATCATGAGCAAAATCAATTTTACTTACAATAATCTTAGCTTACTGAGACTCTGGTCTAGTAATCACGATAAATGTCTCTCCCACTCATATTTTTTCCCAGGGTTAGACTTTCCCAAAAGATATAATTTGTTGATCTTTTTCACTGTATTCTGTTTCATTATTTTGAAGGTAAACAAACAGCACACATTTCAATAATTTCTTAGGGTATTTGAAGGAAAAATCGATACATGTGTGTTTGTGGATGTATGTGTGCATATGTCTGTGTAAATACCTAATAGGTAGATCACATAGATAATTAATATGTATATCTGTAAGGGGTTTCTTAACTTAAGAGAGAATGATGAATATTTAAGCTGTATTGGAGGAATTATGCTGACAGTAGATCATGGGATTACTTCTCACATAAAAATCAGAGGATTTAGTATCTTGTCAGAAAACTGGAGTGGAGCATGCTTACATGATGTTAATCACGTATTAATCATCTTTTTTTGCAAGCCCACTAGCTTATGACAGATACAATGAAAAGAGAAATATGAACATGTTCTTGCCACACAACCAAGCTTTTTCAAAGGAGGACAAGAGTTTAGCTATGTGCATTAAAAAAGTTTTTTATTTGTCTACTTTTAAAATAATACTGGAAAACAAGTAATATTTCACAACTTATGTTTAGTTGTCTAAAATTAGACTCCTGTTTTAGATATTAACTGAACTTCAACTCCAATATAACAGAGCGAGATAGAATTGAATTTGGAAGCTGCCTATGTATGTCACCTATATAATAGTTATCTGTGAGGGCCAAAAATTCTACTAAATTACCCATGGTTTGGACGACACAACTTTAAAACAAAATTTTAGTTTTAAACATCAAAAATCTCACTGGCAAATGTTACCAACCACCAGTGCTGCTTTAGCAATTAGGAAATCCTGACTCAAATAACTGATATGAACATTATAAAGCCTATGGTTTTGAGGGGCAGCGCAGGTTTTAGCACACATGCCTAATATTCTTTCACATGCTATAAAAATAATTTTGCTCTTATCATTCCTATCATGGTACTTTAATTTTATGCTTAAAAAGTAAAAATAATTATTAAAGCGTATGTTAATTTGAATATATAGGCATCAAGTTGGGAAATAAAAATCAGTACATGTTTTGAAAGTCTAAAATTCCACTGATAAGAAGTCATGGTTAGGAAAAAAGCATCAGTCTCCTATGTGGCTGGTAAAAGTACCAATGAACACAAACTTTCTGAAGGAAATTATGGCTCTAAGAATGATCTATTGCAGTACGTTTCCCTTCATGGAGCACCTCTACCTTAAGAAATTTATTTCTTTTAATAATATAAGATGTGTGCTCAATGATGTGAAGGTTAAGGGTTTTTCCTTGCAGAATTTAAAAAGTCAAAATGATAAGTTTGTGCATTTTTAGCTTATCAATTCAGTAGAATACTTGGCAGTCATTAAAAAGCAGTCATTATAAATTGGGCTCAGTTTTAAAACCCGAAGAGAAAATATGCTTCACCTTAAGCCACATATGCAGAAGGCTTCCTTTTTTTTTAACTCTTTATTGTTGAAAGTATTACATACCGTATTTGCCAGCGTATAAGATGACTGGGCGTATAAGACGACCCCCTAACATTTCCACTCAAAATACAGAGTTTGTTATATACTCGCCGTATAAGACTACCCCCTCTTCCGCACACCTTCCACACACCAAATAAAAGGTAAAACAATATCAGATTTGATTTTAACATTTTAATTTATATTCAAATGCTTATGACATGCAGGAAAACTGTCACAAGGCTGTATGTAATCAAACATATACATAAAACAGTGCAAGTTTATTAC
>NW_006289214.1:1696847-1707851 GCF_000327345.1 Myotis davidii
ACAGCCGAGCATACACCCAGCAGCGCTGCTGATGCCTGAACGGTATGTGGAATGAAGTGGGCGAGCATCGGGAGGCCACTATGGCACGGGGCAAGCCGTATGGGCAGTCTATCTGAAGTGTACCTGGCGTATAAGACGACCCCCCACTTGGAGGCATATTTTTCAGGGCCAAAAAATCGTCTTATACGCCTGCAAATACGGTATGTCTTCTTTCTCCCCCATTGACCTCTCCCAGCCCACTCCTGACACCCAGCACAGGCCCTCACCCCGTATTGTCTGTGTCCATTGGTTATGCTGAGACGCATGTATAGAAGTCTGCAGAAGGCTCTTCTTTCTTTTTAGTGAGACTTAACTGACTGGGATGAATACTTAATCATAGATGAAGCCTGTCATACAGAAAAATCATTGCTGTTTATCACAGTATTTTAAAATTCTGGAGATTTGATTAGTGTTTTTCTTGCGGAAGGAAGAACAGATACAGTTAATATGAAATAAAATAGGTCACTTCTTAATTTTCCATATTAGTATACTCCTAGTAATTTTTTTCCTAGATGACCAATTTCAATGTGTCTGATTTTGCTGCAGTTTGAGGTCATACAACATTTACCTAATCAGATTATAACGATGTGTTCTTATGATATTCCTTGATGGGATTCGGGACACACTACCCCCAAAATATAGCATGTTGGCACACAATACTTTAAGCAGAAGAAGTTTGAGAAAAACAGCAGAAGGAGAAAGTTTACTCTGACCTTCCTCCACCCTCTCCCTGAAGTAGGTCAGAAAACTCCCCTGTGAAAGGAGCATCCGTACCTCCAAGGAGGAATGGATGTCAACAAGAATCAGAACAGACAGGCCTTACTACGCTTCTCATTTACACGCACACTCCTTGGCCCAGCTTATATCTTCAAACTGCCCACTCTTATTTAACCTAGTGTAAAAACACTCAGGTCTAACTGTTTTTTCAGTTCTTCATTTCCTTATGAAAGCTCCCATGTCATGTGAAACGTATTAAATAAATATGTGTGCATTTCTCCTACTAATGTGTCTTTGTCAGGTTAATTTTCAGATCCAGCCAGAGACCCTAAGAGTGGGGGAGGAAAACATTTTCATCCCCTACAACTTCGCCATTATTTTCAGAACAAACACAATATATCCATATTAACTACATGAATCTTTACCCTCAATAGCATTGTTGTCTATTAATGGTGTTGGACTCTGCTTCTGAGAGTGATAAATGGCCGAGGCTTGGAAACCACGTAGAACTGTCATGCCTGCCAGGCTTGTCTGCTACTTTTCCTCTTCTTTTTTTTAAAGGATTCCCACCAACATATTTTCATTCACATTTCTAGCCGTTCTATTTTATATTGTCCTTCAATTTAATTGTGGGAGAAGATGTCTTTGTTAATGAGCAGAGAAGCAAAATTGGCAACTTCCGTTCTAAACCGGGACTGTCTGGTAGAGGTATGTGAGCCACATAGGTAATTTTATGTATTTTAGCAGTCTTATGATAAATTAAAAAGAATAGGTAAAATTAATTTAATGATGTACTCCATTTTATGCAATGCATTAAAATATTATTACTTCAACAAGTAATCAATATGAAATATGTTTAATGACATCTTTATAATTTGTGTGTGTGTGTGTACTGTCTTAGCATTCCCGTGTGTTACACTTGGAGCACATCTCATTTTGGACTAGCCACATGTCCAGTGCTCAGTTGCCAGAGGTAGTTGATAGCTACCCTATGGATTTCATTCTTTAATAATATCAAAATAGCCATGTGATTTTTTCTTTCAACATTATTTTGTTTTCTGAAATAAAAAATTAAAGAATAAAACAAAGATCACCAGAGCTAAACTGAACTAAACAGCAATAACACACACACACACACAGATATAGATATATATCTGAGTGTCTTAATGTCTCAGGCAAGAGAATGCCTGGCAGTGAAGAAGTGTGTGGTGTGTAGGTCACTGATTTGGGAAAAGAAACCCAATGTTTTAACTGACAGTCCTATGGGAGGCTGGGGAGGAGCAGTTTCATGCAAATTATGCTAAATAAAAATGGAAAGCTATTTCCTTGGATAGGATTAAGTACCTTAAGTCTCTGTATTATTTAAATGCAATAATCCCTTGGTTAGAATAGTCTGAAAACTATCAGTGACTTCCAGTAAAATTCAGGCATCCTTAGTTCACTCAAAGGTCATAGCTCATTACTTGGTTTCATTTGGTTAGAACCAGTTGTGGTGACCTAACATTCAGTTTTGATAGCTCCTAGGCAAATACCTCTGCAAGCAGCACATATTAATTGTACAATAGAATAAACCAAGAAAGCAGTGTAAAACAAGCATACTGAGTACATAACAATGCTAATGATTTTCCAGTTTTATCCAGCACTGTCCAAACAGTAATATTAATAAAATCAATATATATGTAATAAATATTACCTCGTTTAATTTTTTAATTCTTCAAGTGCTAGGAAAGAGGATATTCTAAAACATGATTTTTAGGTAGACCTTATTCATTGGACATTTATTTTTCCAAAAAGCAGATATCCAAAAAAGCTAGTTTAGCATGCCACCTGGAATATGTATTATACTAAAGCTGGGCATACAAAGATACCTGATATGTGTTCTCTATTAAGGTATATAAAAAAAGAACTAATATTTATTGTGTAGAAAATTAAGAGCTACATATTTATTACATTTAACCACAATGCCTACAAGCTTTTGATATTATCTCCATTCCACATGTGAGAAAACTGAAATTCAGAAAAATTAATAGCCTGTCCCTGTGTCTAAAGTGGCAACATCAACATTAGAAAAGGTGTGTTTGATCCAAAACCTCAAACTCATTTCTAAACAGCATGGTGATTACAGTGTAGAATCATCTAACAACAACAAAAAAAATGTAAAGCAGAAAAATGATCTTTCAGATATTATCCAAGTGACACATTTTACGCATTAATAACTATACATGTAAAAACACCAACTATAACTAATTTAAACTACCCCAACCTATAAACATATAAAAGACTAATCCTATCAGAATGTGTTCATATCTTACTTTCTAGTCATCTTCTTAAAATAATTGAACCCATAATAGTAAGTCATTGAATTTAAAACTTTTATTCTATGTAAAGATCTCTAAACAACATTTAGTTGCTGGTTCAAAAACAAAACAATAAGGCCAAAATGAAGTCGCTTATGCTAAGCCCTATGTCACCAAACCATGACTCAATTATAGTTTCAGCTCTCCCAGAAGTGGGATAAGCAGGAATCTCGTGATCAGCAATAGGTAGGAAATTCTTGATAGACCATCCCCACACCCTAAAGAAAATTAACTTTGCAATAACCAACCTGCTTTCTTTTTTTCCCTAATATAACTCCCCTTTTCTTACTCCTTTCCACCTATAAAAGCCTTTCCTTTTGTACAGCATTTCAGAACTTCTTTCTATCTGTTAGACAGGATGCTGCCAAATTTGAATCAATTTTTACTCGCATAAACTCAACATTATTAATATACCTGTTTAACTTTTAACATTTCTGGCCAGAAGAGGGATGAGAAGGAGAGTCCAATAGCCCCCAGGAGCAGTGAGCAAACAGGCCTAAGAGCCTGCTGAGCCCACAGTTTACTGCTTTCTAGTTTCCTCTGGAGGGGGTGAGTACATCCCTTCTGACCCTAGCACTGCAGCTTTTGCTTATGAGCTTTCAGCCTTTGAGCATTTCTTTTCTTTTCTTCTTTTCTTTTTCTAAAATGGATCTGACTTCTGAGTTATAAGCATAACAGGCTCTGGGGTAAGACTGAATCCAATTTAGAACTGGATGGGGTAAGACTGTCCAGGGTAAGACTGGTCCCAACTTAGAAACCGGGTTGGGTCGAGTGTGAGTTCTCAGGTGAGTAAAATTATTTTTTTAAGGCTAAATAATCAGTTTAACTTTGCCAAGAACTATCGTATCTTGAATTACAGTGGCTACAGTAGAGAACTTTTAATAAGTTTATGCATTTACTAGGTGCCCTACAGAATAAGGGGTCTCAGGCAAGCACTCACCATAAAGGGTAGGAAAAATTATATTTGTTTCTCTGTATTTTCTGGTGACTAGGATGAGACCCACTGGGACACACCACTTGTCTTAGAGCCCACAGATGGGATCCTGGGAAAACTGCTGAAACCAGCAAAGGGTGAGACTCTTATCTAAGTCCACTCTTCCAGATCTGCGGTGCCCCTTCCTTTCCCAATTCAGATTGGCAAGAAAATACATCTGAAATATTTAGATATTTGAATTGTGACTTGTGAATTTGCTTTCAGGTAGCCATTGGTTATTGATTCTCTCTCTCGCAGAGTTGCTATCACCTCTTGTTTGAATAGTTTTGTGTCCTGAGAAGTTGGCTTAGCAAAGTCAGGTTGGGAGCTTCTAAAATATATCTGGACATAAAAGTGGGTTGCACCCCATTTGAAGCTAGGGTCCTACTGATTGTTGCCAGCTCTCAGGGAACTTTTCTAACTCTTCCTTTTGCTTATCAGAGAGTGTCTCTGGATATTGGGAGATTAATATTCTATGCACCCTTTTGGGGAAAGCCTCTGGCTTCCAAATAGTGAAATCAGCCAGTCAATGAAGGAAAAATACCACATGATCTCACTTATTCATGGATAATTGAGACCATTATAAACTTTTGAACAATAATAGATACAGAGGCAGATAAAATAAAAAAAAGAACTGCTAGAAATATTTACTACTTGTCTCAGCTGAAACCTGACAAAATATTTGAAAAGAGTATTATTAGTATTATTTTAAGAAGCTCTATGGTCAGAAGTCAACCAAAATAGCAGCTGGTATTCAAAGATTGATAGGAAATTTTAAAGGCCTTTTCCACTAAGCAAAAATAAAATAATGTTTTCTTTAAACTACACAAAGCTTCCTTCCTTAAATTCTAAACTTTTCTTCACATTTTAAAGTTGGGGATAGTCTTGTGTAAGGACCAATTGCTGAGCCTACCAAATCCAGGAGACATAGCAGCTCTACCAGATACATAGCAACAAACACAGGGAGGCAGTCAAAATGTGGAGATAAAGAAATATGTCACAAATGAAAGAACAGAAAAAGATCTAAATGAAATGGAAGCAAGCTAACTACTAGATACAGAGTGCAAAACAATGGCTATAGAGACTTTCAAGGATCTTAGTGAGAATTTCAAATACATGAAAAAGGACCAGTCAGAAATTAAGCATACACTAAATGAAATAAAGAATAATTCGCAGAAATTCAACAATAGAGTAGAGGACACTGATAATCAAATTAATTATTTGGAATATGAAGAAACAAAAAATACTCAATCAGAAGAGCAAAAAGAATAATAAAAAGAATCCAAACATATGAAGATAGTGTAAGGAGCCTCAGGAACAACTTCAAGCATACCAACATTCATATACGGGAGTTCCAGAAGGAGAAGAGACAGAGCAAGATATTGAAAACCTATTTGAAGAAATAATGACAGAAAACTGCCCCTACCTGGTGAAAGAAATAGACATGCAAGACCAGGAAGCACTGAGAGTCCCATACAAAAGAAACCCAAAGAGGACTATTTCAAAACACATCATAATTAAAATGCCAAGGGTTAAAGACAAAGAGAGAATCTTAACAGCAGCAAGAGGAAAGCAGTTAGTTACCTATAAGGGTATGTCCATACGACAGCTGATTTCCCAACAGAGACTGCATGACAGAAGGGAGTGGCAAGAAACATGCAAAGTGATGAATAGCAAGGACCTAAAACCAAGATTACTCTACCCAGCAAAGCTATAATTTAGAATTGAGGATCAGATAAAGAGCTTCACAGACAAAAAATCTAAAGGAGTTCATTACCACCAAACCAGTATTACATGAAATTTTTTCGGGGGAGGGAAGTCAGGGTAGGGTTGGATGGGTGGGAAGAGATCAACCAAAAAACTTATTTGCATATATGCATAAACCATGAACACAGACAATAGGGTGGTGAAGGTCTAGGGTGGGTGTGGAAGCAGGTTAAAAGATGGCAATGGGGGAAAAAGTGGACATATGTAATGCTTTAAACAAAGATATTTTAAAAGGTATTCTTTAAGAAAAGAAAGAGGAAGAAGAACAAAAATAAGAACAAGAAGAAATGATAAAAAATATGAACAATAAAATGATAATAAATATATATCAATAATTGAATCTAAAAATCAAAATAAATGAACAAGGAATCTAATGAACAAAATAAACTGATGAATAGAATAGAACCAGAGGCATGGATACACAGAACAAACTGAGGAATTTCAGAGGAAAGGGGGAAGGAGGGTGGAAGAGATTAAATAAAAGATTTTATATGCATATATGCATTACCTATGGACACAGACAATGGTGTGATGAAGACCTGGGATGGGATGGGCCTGAAAGTTGGGGACATTTTTATAGTAATGCTTTTGTAAAAATGAAAGCTAAATAAAATCACTTCATGCTCACATTTTAAGGCATGCCATAAAATACATTTACCTTACATTTTTATAAAACTTTAAATTGTATTAGTAATCATTTTCTAATAAATTTCTCAAATGACTGCAAATATCTTTCAAAAGATATCATTTAATGAAAAGAATATCATATATGATAGTATTATCTTTCTCCAGCCCCCAAATCACTCCAAAATCCCCAATAAGCAAAAGTGAGTTAAATATAGGGGCAACCCTTTTATTTTGCATTGGTGTTTGCTGGTAGAGAAATACCAACCTAACAGAAAATAAATGTCAAATACCATTCAGTTTGCCATTGTTATTAAATTATATTAACATACGTTATAATTAATGATCTATTAATTCAAAACAAACTTCAATCAGAATCACAGGGTAACAGAATTACAGTCCGCCTAAGAAGATCAGGCCAGTTCCAAGCCTGCTTAGCTCTCTCTCACTTCCCAGTCAGTCCACGCTGAGAGTGAGCAGCTTGATCTCATGCTAGTGATTTTCACACCCTATAATAGACCTTCTCCTTTCTTTCTGAATTTGCTTTTTTCAGACCACAGAACTTTTTACGGTAAAGAAATCATTACAATCATTTACTCTGAGGAAATTTCATCTGATTAAATTGTTGCCTTTTTATCCTTATGAAAGCTAGTATAAATAGTACCAGTGGGGAACAGAGTTAAGCAGATTAACTGATAAAGAATCCATGATGCTTCCTGGTCTGCTGCTCTGAAAAATCCTGGAATTGTCAAAAGAAGGACATATTCAGAAGAATATATTGGGCATGTGAATATCTTTTATCCTTATTGTTACATCAAGTAAAAGACTAAGAACCTCTTCTGACAGATATCATTAAACTTCCTTCTATCTTTGACATTATTTTTTTTAAATATATATATTTTTAATTCAGAGAGGAGGAGAGAGGGATAGAAACATCATTGATGAAAATCATTGATCAGCTTCCTCTTGCATGCCTCCTACAGGGGATTGAGCCCTAAACCTGGGCATGTGCCCTGACCCTGGAATCAAATCGTATCCTGCTGGTTCATAGGTCGACACTCAACCACTGAGCCACACGGGCTGAGCCATCTTTGACATTCTGAGATCCAGAATGCTTCAAGTGAATTCTGTGTAATTGGTAGGTTCTTGATTTTTATCAGCCCTGCCTCTCACTATATGAAGATTTAAAAAGATGGAATGA
Source organism: Myotis davidii (assembly GCF_000327345.1). Lineage (NCBI taxonomy): Eukaryota > Metazoa > Chordata > Mammalia > Chiroptera > Vespertilionidae > Myotis > Myotis davidii. The sequence continues at coordinate 1,704,526 of NW_006289214.1, forward strand.
ATTATAAATACAAAAATATGCATTTTAAATAAAATATTATTGTTTTCCACTTAGAGGTTTTTAATGGCTATATATTTGTACTTTGCTTTATTATGGACGAAACTAAGATACATTTGCCTCTTGATTTTGTGTATCTACAAAGATAAGTTTAAAGGCAACAATCACAATACTTAACCTCCGCCTGATGCTAAATGGTGCCAAGCATACAAGGTGTACTGGTTAATAGTGGATTTTGCAATCAAAGAAAATATGATAATTCCAAGAGAAACATCAAAATTGATTTATCCGAAGTAATGTCCATCACTAGCTACACATTTCCCCGATCTTTCAGGTAATTTGTGAATAATGTCCCAATAGAGCTTTTCTTGTTTTGAGGCAAACCATTTAGAGACCCAGTATTCTACTTCTTCATAGGTTTTGAAGTGCTGCTCACAAAGTGCATGTGCCATCGATCCGAACAAGTGGGAATCTGAAGGAGCAAGGTCTGGTGAATATGGTGGGTAGGTTAGTCCTTCCCAGGAAAGATCTTTTAACGTGTCTTTAACTGGTTTTGAAGTGTGTGATGGTGCATGATCATGAAGCAAAATTACTTTGCCGTGTCTTCTGGCCCGTTCTGGTCATTTTACGATTAAAGCGTGGTGGTTCAAATTGATTATTTGTTGTCGGTAGTGATCAGTATTAACGGTTTCATCTGGTTTTAGTTCATAATACACCACACCTTCCTGATCCCACCAAATGCGCATTGTCGTCTTTCTGAAGCGATTTGGCCTTGCAGTCAACCTGTTGATGGTTGACCTGGATCAACCATGATTTTGTGCATTTGGGATTCTCAAAATTCGGAAATTGTTTGCTGAACAACGGTTAATCTTTCTGCAACTTGTTTTTGAGTTTGACACGCATCTTCATCCAATAATGCCTGTAATTGTTTGTCTTCAAACTTTTTTGGTTGACCTGGACGTCCTTTGTCTTCACATCAAAATGATCACTTTTAAAGCATTTAAACCAGCATTCACAAGTATCTTGAGTGGACCATGTTCACCATTAGCTTTCCGAAGTATTCAGCAGCACTTTTCTTCAAAATAAAGTGATGAATTATAACTTCCTGCAAATACTCTTTTTTGGCATAAAATTCGACAATTTTAAGTGTAAAAATATCTATGATGTTAACACTTCAGCAAATTTGACATATAAAGTTTTGAAGTTTGTTGTCAATACAACAAAATAGCATACATATCAAATCACATATATATCAACGTTATGTATAACTCCAACTATTGGAAAAAAAATCTGCATTATTAACTGGTGCACCTAGAAACTTGTGAAAAAAGAGAGGCTCATTTTACCTTCACAGGTTCAAAATACAAAAGGGGGGCGGGGCGTGTAATTAAATCTACCAGCAGATATGGGGTTTCTGAAATCAGTAACATTGAATATAAAGAAAAGCAGGCAGCCTTTTATTGTCAAGTGTGAGAAGTATTAACACCTTTACTATTTTTAAACTTCTCTCCAGACTCACAATTGTTTCAGCAATCTACCTGCTGTGCTTGTTTATAGTGATTACATAGAACAAGCAAAACAATTGTTTTGTTGAGGCTTTCCTATCTCATCTAAGCATGGCAATTGCCACTGATTAAATTATGCAGAGGGCTTGAAAAACTCATTATGTTCAGCATTAATGTATATTTCCTCTTTAAATTATGCATCTTAATAACTCTCCATTTTACAAAAAAAAAAAAAAAAAAAAAAAAAATTAAAAAAAAAAAAAAAAAAAAAAACACCCCACTGTGGTCTAAAGTAGATAATTCTAATTATTTGTTTAATTTAACTCTTGAATGCAAAACCGAGTACTTGAATATAAATTGTCTTTACCTTGGTACTCAAATTCTATCTTGCATATTGTCAATGTGAAAATGCAGATTTCTTGCCTCTACTTTCCAGAGATTCTTATTCAGAAGGACTGGAGCCACCATCTATACTTTTATCAAGCGTTTAAACTCTAGGCAGTTTGCCATATATTTTGACAAAATCTGAACACTCAGATCTGCATATCTCTTTCTGCTAATTTCTCAAACGAAAGGCCCTTTCTCTTTAGAGATTTTTTCTATTCTCCCTGCCTAGATCCCTATATAGGGGAGAAAATAGGAATAATCAAATTATTTAATAATGATAGAATGATCAGATTTAATTAATTAGTAAACCAATTTTCCTAATTCCTGCCAAACCACTGGCAGTAATTTTTTTTAAACAAAATGAAAAACCACAACTTTCCAAGTCATAAAATGTGAAATATAAAAGGCTAAACTCACTAAATATTATAAAAAAAAACCAATGGACATCACTGTGTGATATAATGTTTTACTTTTAGATTGTCAAGATATAAAAAATTTAAAACTGATCATTTCTGCTCTTAGCAAAACCTTGGTAGGGTTTCAAATTCACACAATGACAAAAGAGTAATTTGATAATATCTATCAAATATAAAATCATAATAATATTTTATCCAGTAAATTTACTATTAATAACATTCCTACAAAAGTAAAACAAATTTATTAAAAGAAATATAATATTGGGAACTAGCTATTAGTTATAAGAAATAAGAAATATTAATCGCTGACTGTTAACCATGCTTGTTTTGCTCTGGTTAAAGAAAGCACAGTCTAACCTGGCTGGGAGTTGTACGACCTGGGACATGGGAACTACCATCAGAATGAGGTCCATCCTCCGGTCCCAAGAACTGCCTATGGAAAGATATATAACCTTATGGCTGAGACAATCTAGTCTTGAAGGCACCTGCTCTTTACAACCCCAGCCTCTTTGCTTGTAACCTGGTCCAGGGGTGCCCGCCCTCTGTGACCCTCCCAGCCCACAAGACTTGTAATCTGTAATGATTATCCTGTGGCAACTTTCCCAGGCCTGTAATTGCTACTTTCCCACATAATCTTAGTCCTTCTAGTCTAGCCAATATAAGCAGCTGGTTTATGAGAGAGGCAGAGCAGATCCCTGTGACTGACCTGCTGCTCTCCCATACTGCCAGCATTATTGGAATAAACGCTTATATATGATTCAACCCTGACTCTGATTAATTGACTGAAGTAGGGACAGGCAGCCTGGACCCCTTGGTTGTCCAGTTACATATCAAGAAAAATTAAGACAAACTATTGAATAGTAAGAGAATGCTTAACAACATAGGTTCAAAGCCCTGTTACCACCTAAATCTTAATAAAATGACCAAAGTTATGATATGACTTATGTAATTGAATTCCTAGTGAAAGATGTCGTGTTTTGCATAAAACTTATTTCAGACCATTGAGAGAGTTCCTCTGAGC
>NW_006289214.1:1709168-1718194 GCF_000327345.1 Myotis davidii
CACACAGCAGACACCTGGCCCCTGGACCTCTCCGTTTGCACCTGGCACCTCGAACGCACCTCTTATCTATTTCCCTTTGGGTCTTCGGATGCGGGCTTGTTGAAGTCCAGCCCAATGACCGACACCCACGCATGCGGGCAAGCCCTTCGCAACTTTCACTTACCACCCAGCCCTGACCCAATATCCTGGAAAGGTCAGCATCCTGGCACTGAATAATCACTCCTGGATCCCTGCAGAGCGCTGTTTGGCTCCAGTGGGTGGAGGGGCACCAGCAGATGCTGGCCTGACCTGTTTGGTTCAGGCAGCCCCACACTTGGACCAGGAATTGCATAGATAAATCACCCCCTATACCCTGCAGGTACAATCTACTGTGAACAAATGCAGTGTGGAATGTTCACGCTTGACCAGGACGACCTTGATACTGATGCCGGCCCCCTGGAACCACCCCTCAGGCATCAGGGCCATGTTCCACCCTTTAGCGCAACTTTCCCAGGCCTGTAATTGCTACTTTCCCACATAATCTTAGTCCTTCTAGTCTAGCCAATATAAGCAGCTGGTTTATGAGAGAGGCAGAGCAGATCCCTGTGGCTGACCTGCTGCTCTCCCATACTGCCAGCATTATTGGAATAAACGCTTATATATGATTCAACCCTGACTCTGATTAATTGACTGAAGTAGGGACAGGCAGCCTGGACCCCTTGGTTGTCCAGTTACATACCAAGAAAAATTAAGACAAAGTATTCAATAGTAAGAGAATGCTTAACAACATAGGTTCAAAGCCCTGTTACCACCTAAATCTTAATAAAATGACCAAAGTTATGATATGACTTATGTAATTGAATTCCTAATGAAAGATGTAGTGTTTCGCATAAAACTTATTTCAGACCATTGAGAGAGTTCCTCTGAGCAATCTAGGAGCGACTGCCTGCCTGTAAGTTTTTATGCTCATCAAGATATCAATTCCATGTTGTAGACAGTAGGTGAGGTTCTGCCTGTTGAAATCCAAGGAGCAGGGAGGCATAAGACTATGTTACATACTTCCAAAAGTAGTAGTGGCATCATGGTAAATACTTCAAAATTTCTATAAAGTGGCATGTGTTCTGTTATGTAACAATAAGTAAAAACTAAAATTAAAAATAAATCTAAATATTGCACTGCAATAGAAATATCTGTTATGTGCTGGAAAGTTTGAAACAATGCATAATAGGTAATTCTCAAGAATCCAATAGTTTTTGGTTCATTTTTGTTCTTCTAACAAAAAAAAACATCTTTGAAAACACGGTAGACCACTTGCAAAATAAATTGTAAATTTTCTTGAAGAAAATGACTTATTTTAGGAAGGAAGGAAGTTAGACCTCAGTGGCTGGGTGGGGCCTGCCCTGGGGTCCTGAACAGGGATCAGTCCAACATAGTTTTCAGATTGTCTCTCTATGGGCAGCCCAACAGCCACAGACCACCAGCAAGCAGGTTCGGAGCCAGACAGTTCTTGGCACAAGCTCAGAGGAAAATGACATGAGCTCAATGTGACCTTACAAGGGTTCTGGACTAATTGTAATAAAATGTGCATTGCGGTTTTGACCCCCTTCCTACTTGGGCTTTTCTATACGCATTATGGGTAAAGGCATGCTCAGAAGCAATATCTATCTATCTATCTATCTATCTATCAATCTATCTATATATCTATCTATCTATCTATCATCTATCTATCTATCTATTTATCTATCTATTGTCTATCTATCTATTATCTATCTATCTATCTATCTATCTATCTATCTATCTATATAAAAGCCCAGTGACCTTTACTGTAGAACAGTGATGGTGAACCTATGACACGCGTGTCAGAGGTGACACGCAAACTCATTTTTTGGTTGATTTTTCTTTGTTAAATGGCATTTAAATATATAAAATAAATATCAAAAATATAATTCTTTGTTTTACTATGGTTGCAAATATCAAAAAATTTCTTATGTGATACGGCACCAGAGTTAAGTTAGGGTTTTTCACAATGCTGACACGCCCAGCTCAAAAGGCTCACCATCACTGCCAGTGTAGAATGACTAGAATGACTGGTTGCTATGGCGTGCACTGACCAGCAGGGGGCAGACGCTTAATGCAGGAGTTGCCCCCTGATGGTCAGTGTGCTCCCAGCTGGAGCACCTCTTAGACAGAAGCCGCACTCATGGCTGGCGAGTGCAGCTGTGGCTTGCGAGACCCTACTGCCTCCGGCAGGTGCAATCTCCAGCACACAGACTGCAGTCCCTATGTCCAGGTGGTGGGGTGTAACTGGAATGACCACAAATCAGCCACAGCTGGCCCCTGGAACTCTCCGTTTGAACCCTGCAGCTGCACCGCACCTCTTATCTATTTCCCTTTGGGTCTTCGGATGCGGGCTTGGTGAAGTCCAGCCGAATGACCTACACCCACGCATGTCCGCGGGCAAGCCCTTCGCAACTTTCACTTACCACCCAGCCCTGACCCAATATCCTGGAAAGGTCAGCATCCTGGCACTGAATAATCACTCCTGGATCCCTGCAGAGCGCTGTTTGGCTCCAGTGGGTGGAGGGGCACCAGCAGATGCTGGCCTGACCTGTTTGGTTCAGGCAGCCCCAGACTTGAGCCGGGAGTTGCGTGGAAAAATCACCCCTTATACCCTGCAGGTACAATCTACTGCAAACAGATGCAGCATGGAATGTTCATGTGTGACCAAGACAACCTTGATACTTACCTCGGTTCCCTGGAACTCCCCCTCAGGCATCAGGCCACATTCCACCCCTTAGCTATTGCCATGTTTCTTAGGATGCAGAACTGAAATAGTAAGAACGCACCTTCCCCGGGTACATACCTTCTCCCTCCTTCCTTCCTACCCCCCCCAGCTGCCACTTCCAAGCTGGGCAGTCCCCACTTCCGGTGAGAGTCCTGAAAAATGTGAGAAAATCTCAATCTCATGAGCAGGTCTCCCATGCATGTCCGAGGCTCAGCCCATTTCTCCCTTCCCAGGCCTGGCTGGCATGTGGGCTCTCATGTTCCCTGAGGATCCCTGGCGGCTCCTGCAGGTGGGTGGGCCCACGGACAGCGGCTCCCAGGGAACAGACACCTGGCAGTGTTGTGGATCCCTGGAGCGCTGTTTGGCTCCAGTGGGTGGAGGGGCACCAGCAGATGCTGGCCTGACCTGTTTGGTTCAGGCAGCCCCACACTTGGACCAGGAATTGCATAGATAAATCACCCCCTATACCCTGCAGGTACAATCTACTGTGAACAAATGCAGTGTGGAATGTTCACGCTTGACCAGGACGACCTTGATACTGATGCCGGCCCCCTGGAACCACCCCTCAGGCATCAGGGCCATGTTCCACCCTTTAGCTATTGCCGCATTCCTTCAGATGTGGAACTGAAATATTAAGACTGCACCTTACCCAGGACTGTGATGGCCTCCCCCTCCTTCCTTCCTACCCAGACAGAGGACGCCCACAGCTCAGCCAGAACTTGCCATGAGGCACATACCCCATAAACCTAACAGGTACAACCTCCAGGGAATGGATGAAGCACAGACACTCAGAGTAACCAGGATGAGCATGGTATGGCTGCCAGGCTCCTGGAACTCTGCCTCAGGCTTCGAGATCAAATCTCATCCCTTACCAATGGCCCCAGAGCTGCAGAGGAAGGCAGCAATATAATAATGGCCACAAGGTATCCTAGCCGGCTTGGCTCAGTGGATGGAGCATTGGCCTGCGGACTGAAGGGTCCCAGGTTCGATTCCCACCAAGGGCACATGCCTGGGTTGTGGGCTCCATCCCCAGTGTGGGGTGTGCAGGTGGCAGCCAATCAATGATTCTATCCCATCATTGATGTTTCTATCTCTCTCCTTCTCCCTTCCTCTCTGAAATCAATAAAGAAATATATTTAAATAAATAAATAAGGCCACAAGGTGGCAACTGGCAATTGGGGTAAGAGTCAGAGAGATGGATCTGAAGGGTGGGAGTGTGGGCGAGAGAGCACCCCCGCCCTCCAAGATCCCCAACTTTGTATTGTTCACCTCAAAGCTTATATTGTTCACCTCAGAGTGTCTCTCATCCGCACTGAGTGGTGGAAAGCATCCAGTACAGCCTAAGGCATCCACTGGGAACCTCCTGTCTGGCAAGGCCCGACCCTGGCTGCAGAAGGGACATTTGGAAATATTTTTTTCAGGAAGCTGTGGGGAGGAAGACAGACTCTCCACCTGATTTCCTGGCAGCTCACAGGGACATGGAAACTCCCTGGGCACAGGTTCCTGGTTTCCTTTCAATGTGCACGAATCCATGCACCAGGCCACTAGTTATATAACTCTTTCCTGTCAGTCATCCCTGAATGCAAATGAAAGGCTCCACCCAGGAGATCCCTCATTTAAACCATAAAACCCAGGAGTTTGGAGCCATTGTCTCTCTCAGCTGGCCCGCCGCTCGCTTGGAGTGTATCTTCAATAAGCCCCACTTTGTTTTACTTTCATTTTCCTTGACCTTAAAACCTTTTCTGCCTGGACGAGACGGACCGAGGTCCCAGAGGTAGCTATGATCGGTAACGCAGCTACACAACTGCATTTAAAAATGCTCAGTTGATTCTCTAAGATTCACATCATAGAGCAGCCATTCTCGGGCTTGAGGCACCCAATAATTACGCAGGAGCTTGTTAAAATTGCAGATTCCTGTACACACATGCCCAAATGATCTGTGGTGAGACTTAAGGATTTCAAAGTATCCAATGTTATCCTCAAGCAAGTTGACTGGGAATCGCCATTTGAGAAAGGGTACTCCAGAACAAAGTTGAACCTGATGGGTCTGGAAACTTATCCTAGTAGGTATTACTGATGACCTCCTTTAAACATAGTTAAACTTCAGTTATCTTTGGATGAAACTTCATATATCATGCAGCAAAAGTGTTCCAAAATCCGGCAGAAATTGATGGTCATTAGAATGCCCCTGGAAGTAATTAAAATAGTTCGTTTTGTACATGAGGCTGTTTAAAATGGACTAATTGCATTTTGGCAAAGATCATTTTATTTTTTACCAGATGAATGTTGAGTAATATGATCTGACAGTAGATATCAAGACCCATTTCAATAGAAGCTATCTTTGGTTCCTGCTGTCAGTAACTATATTTGCTATTACAGAAACACAGGTATCCAATTAATTTAACTACAGAGAAGTTGCAAGGAAGAACTAAACCACTATTCTATTTTATTTTACTAGAGATTATTATATGGTTAATTAAAATACTCCTCATGACCATCAAAGGGTTTATAGGTTAAGAAGAAAGACAAGATATGTTGCAGAAAAACATGACATTGCATATTATGAGAATAGGAGTGAAAAGATGAAAGCTATTAGATATAATTAGAAATTTATTTAATGGAAAGTGGGATAATATGCAAGTAAGGCTATCAAATGAAGTTGAAACATAAGAACCACAGGAGATATTTAAAAGTAAGAAAATTTGGTAAAAAAAAAAAATCAGCCAATAATGCTCACATTCTAAACCTTTGTAATTTAATAGCTTTGTAATTTAACTGTTATAATAATATAACTATTTTACAACAGCTATATCTAGTGCAAAGCTATTTCATATGTAATAAAATATTTTCTAAATGTGTATACTTTGAGATTCACAGTTTTCTTGTATTAATTAGATGTGTATTACTTCCATTTTAATACTATAATATTAATATATGTGTACTGTTTAGACCCATGAAATACCTGGTTTTGAATATAAAAATATGTTTTCATTTCCAGTATAATAAAGTACTTCTACTAAAAGTACACCTCTTGAATTGCTTTATGAGTTTTTAATTTCTAGTGGTAAAGCTTGAGACTTTAACCTGGGGACCAGTTAAAGCTTTGCACTATAGCCTTCCTAATGTAAGACTTGGTTGGTATATTTTACTTCACTCATTGAAGGGAAATTATCTCTGTATTATCTATCTATCTACCATCAATCTATCTATCTATAGATAAAATTTAATACAATATATTTTTGCCTTGAAACCCAGACAATCTTTGAGGGATGTAATATAACCTAATGTGTGATGTATAACCTCTGAGTAAAAGGGAATTAAGTAAGAGGATAGAGTTATTAGTATTAATATGCAATGGATCATTTTAAACACACGAAAATAAGAAGAAAGGAACCTTATGGGGACTATGGCTCTCCACATGCATTAGTTTATTCTGACACTTGTGAACAGGAGAATCCCCTGGTACCTGATCGGACACTCTGTAAACCTGAGCTGCAGCCAGGATTTGCTTGTCCTAAGTGCAGACATCTTTCAGGTGCTATGCATCATCCCGATGGGGAATGGATCCGTTGTCATGTATAGTTCTATTTTCAATTCCTTAGTGTGTTAGTGTGATGTAGACAAGAAAAAACAATGCGACTTATGTGTTCCAATAAAATGTTTAGCTAAATGATAAAAATATTTCATGACACCAAGGAGTATAATCCACCTATGTGTATCATTTTCAACATTAAGTATTCACTTTTGAACAAGTTCATTTTGCTCAAAACTTCTCAGCTATCCTAAATTTAGCGGATTTGTTTTTCTTTGAGGAACAAAACTATTGTGCTTCTTATGTATGCATAAAAAGTAAGTTTATAGAAGTCAGTTCTAAAAGGCAAAGAGAAAAGAGGGAAAAAAAACTGGTATTATTTTGATTTTACATAATGTTAAAGAAAACAAACATATGTAGTTTTTATTACTGCTTGTTAGGTAAGGTATAAGAGGATTCTAGTATATTGCCTTCTACACTCCTTTTTCTACTTTTAAATTTCTACATTTCTTGTATAATATAAAATTGAGTTAATTCAATTAATTGTTTTAAAGGAAAAATGTTGTTTTTAACGTCTGGATCACATAAGGGAGAGAGGGGAGAAACGAGCACTACGAAGCATAGATGCCACCCAGGCAAAACAGAGAGGGCCATGGAGCACAGAGCATCCTACCGAAACCTGTAGCACCACCAGTCTGCAGGGAAGACTGCACAGGTGAAGTGGAATTTGAACCAGGAGCTAAACTACAAGGAAGGGAAACAGCATTTCTGGCAGATGACTCAGCATCTGCAAAAAAAAAAAAAAAAACCAACCCGAAACCCCTAGTTTCTGTGAAAACTATTAATAGAAACAATCATAAAATTTTGTGAAACAAAGCTGTTTTTCTGCACACTGGAAAAGGGATGATAATACTTCTTATTTATGCAAGACAGATCGCTAGCTACACTCGATTTATGTACAAGAGAGAGTTTGATTTTCTTATTCAAAGTAACATAAGACATATGTTTATTATCATTGCTTCAAACTTTGAGAAGTAAATATGCAGTGTAATGACAGGGTAGCTGTTTAGTGTCTGATTATGTCTGATTAATGTATCCAGAATCTGAACGCTTCCCACCACAGTCACTGCTCACCTCTCTTGCCTGATATCGGAAAGCCCTCCTGCAGGGCAGTGGGAGGCTCTCACAGTTGTCCTGTTTCTGAACTGGCTTTCCTTCAGTCTAGCCTCAAAAGTATACGCAGATGAAGAACACAATGCGATTACATCACTCCTCTGTAATGCCCTACCTATAAGATACCTGCCGCTTCCTACAATCATTATCATTCTGGCTCTGTGGCTCTCTCTTCTTCAATCTCTCTGGCCTCTCTGCTGTTTGTTGAGCCTGTTAAGAAACCTCCTACCTCATCACCTCTGCCCTTGTTGCTTTTCCTCTGACCCCTATTCTCTCTCCCACTTATACCTATTCGGATATTTGTGTTTTGTCTGGTTGTAATCATCATTTTGATGAGGTGTCTCTGATCAATCTTTTTAAAAAAGCAACTGCTCACTTCCCCTCCCTGATAACTCCTTAATCTTCTGCATTCTCTGTTTCATTTTCTCATAACATTTATCATCACACGATAAAATCTTTTTTTTCAGTCACATGCTACTCAAATACAAACTCCATTTAGAGAGGACTTTTTGTTCCTTGTGTTCTTTGACCTATCTCTGATCTCTAAAATAGTATTTGGCACATTAGTAGATGCTCAATAACTTTTGAATGAATGGATGAACAGACAATATTAACATTCTTTGAGAAATCCAGTTTTCAACTTAGAATTATCTATCTTTCCTCCCTTTCTTTCATCCCACTACTTCTCTCCCCCCAAGTTTTTGATTCATTTGTCAACATGTTTCTCTGATAACGCATTTCAGTCACAGCTGTTAAAGTTTAATATTAACATTTACCAGTGGTTCTCAACCTTCTGGCTCTTTAAATATAGGTCCTCATGTGATCCAACTATAATTTTCGTTGCTACTTCATAACTGTAATGTTGCTACTGTTATGAATTGTAATGTAAATATCTGATATGCAGGATGGTCTTAGGCGACCCCTGTGAAAGGGTCGTTCACAAAGAATATTTTTGTACTATATTTATTAATTTTCTTCTTGTCATGATGTGAGATGCTAAAATGCCAAACCTACTCCTGAATCTCTGTGAATGGCTCGTGTCACTTATTCTTGGGGTATCCCTTGCTCAAGACTTCACTTAGTCTCACCGCTTTCTGGTACCACAAGTTGCCGTAAATCAGAATATTTTCCATCCATGTTTTCCACCCACATATTTAATTCCTTTTCCATCTTAACTAAGCACTTACCTTCTTAATTTGATATGCGACAGCAAAAGCAGCACAAATTTATTTTTTTCTTACAATTTCATGGGGAGAAGTTTCATTCTTACTGTAGATCTTAACAAGCTCAGCGTATGGTACTTTTTTTCCCCTTAAGCTCAGAACTTTCACCTTTTCCTTTAAAGGAAGCATCTACGGCTTCTCTTGGCATATCTGAGCTGCCAGCATCACTGTTCCGGTGGCTTGGAGCCATTTGTAAGTAAAACAAGTGTTACTTGAACACAGTAGTGTGATACCAAGACAGTGGATCTGATAATCGAGTTGGTTACTAAGTAACTAACAGGTGAGGAGCATATACAAGGTGTAGACTCTGGATAAAGGAATGAGTGGGAAAGAG
>NW_006289214.1:1718260-1730471 GCF_000327345.1 Myotis davidii
GAACAGCACAATTTAAAATTTATGATTTTTTTCTGGAATTTGTCACAAAATTTGGACTGTGGTTGACCATGAGTAATTGAAACCACAGAAAACGAAACTGTGGATAAGGGGACTACTTGACAGTAGGTGCTGTGTGGGTTTGTGAGGCCAATCTGGCATGAATATTAATTTAGCTCTCAATTCTAATTCTTTATAAATTATATTTCTATATAAAAGTCTAAAGCTTATAAAAGTATTTACATTAGAAAATTACACATTCCAAAGCATGGCATGTCAGGCCCTCCTGGATACAGTCTCAGCTCTTTCTTGCATTGCATTCTGTGTGTTCCAACCAACGCAGCTGCCAGGAATTCCTGCAGATGGCTGTGATGTCGGTGGACATCAGCCACTCAGATCTCTTTCAAACCTTGTGCAGAAGCCATAGGTGGGCTCAGCCTCCAGCTGTGACCTATCAATACTGAAGCCATGACTCCCTGGGGCTGCTTCCCATCCAGAGTTAAGCGTGGCATCAGAAACTACTTCAGTGCCATGGCTCCCAGCTTCCCCACCAGCCTGGCCAAGTTCTTCTCACCTTCATGGAGTCTTGAGCCTCTCTTGCCCTATACTCCCTTTTCCACCTTTTCTTTCACAGGTGTGAGACAAGCATTGGTCTCAAGGGTCTCCCTGTCTTCTTCAGCTCTCTCTCTTGTATCCTTCAATAAATCACTTATAGATCTTTTTCCATCTTATTGCCATCATCTCTTAGAGGATTTGAACCTACACACTGCTCCTCAAAAAATTTTGTGTTTTTCAACTCTACCTTTGCTCTTCCTGTAATGCCCTCCTTCTCTTTCTACTCTAAAGAGACAAACTAAAAGCTCAAACTTTCCATCTATCTATATATATTAAAAACCTAATATGCAAAATGTCCCCTTGGGAGTTCGACCCACCAGGAGTTCTATCATTTGCTATGACGTGCACCAACCGCGAGGGGGTGGCACAGAACTAAGGAAGGTAGCAGCCTCTAGGGACCCTACCCATGCATGAATTTCATGCACTGGGCCTCTAGTGTGTATATATATAGTCTTTCCATAATCTTTCCAATTTGTGAACTTTTATAAAAATGTATTTTATTTTAGCTCCTTCTGTACAATATCTCATCCTCCTATTGGACTTCAAGCCACTTGATGGGAGAAACAATGTCTAATGTGTCTTCCTAAAGTGTAAACACAGAACCTTCGGTGTTCTAGACATTCAATACCCATTTGATGAATTAGAATTCTGAGTGTCCTTTATTAGAAGGGCATGAGGCTGGGATATCAAAATAAAGTACTATTTATGACCTATGGCCCATCTTCACATTTATATCTAAATCTTTCATAACATTCCAGTAAATCAGAGAGTAATTCTCTATTACAGTTCTGCATTGGTTAGTCCGGATCTGGTCCACAAATAAGAAACTCAGAAGATGTCACTTTGCAATAGTGGATCGAGTTCAAAACTTATGGATAGTTAACAATGTCCACATGTAGGTAGTAAAATATGTCTAACGCTAAAGATCAGCATAAGGGGGCTTGGAATCAAGAATTTCTTTTCTTTTTTTGATTGATTATTTAGCTGTTATAGCTTCTATTGTTATCACTGAGCAATCGGAAGGCATTCAGGTTTCTGATCCTTAGCATATGACATACTTTATTCTCTGAAAGTTTGTGTGGTCATCTGTCCTGTGTTCTGAAATTTTGACGATTTTCACTTAGGGTCAGTTTTATCCCTTGTGTTGGGTACTCAGTGGATCATTTCAGGCAGACAACTCATATCGTTCATTTCTGCAAAATGTTCTGGAGTTGTTAAAAAATTCCTTCTCTTGTCCTGAAAGGTGTGGTTAAGTGGTTACAGCTTCGGACCATGCATCAAAGGGTAGCAAGTTCGATCCCTGTCAAGGCCATCTACCTGGGTTGCAGGTTCGATCCTTAGACTCAGTAGTCAAGGCAAGTACAAGACACATCCCTATTTCTCTATCTCTGTCTCTCTCTGTCTCTCTCCCCCAACCCCCTTCCTTTTGTCCCTTCAATTCTCTCTAAAATTCAATGGAAAAAATATCCTTGAGTGAGGATTAACAAAAGCCAGAGAAAGGCCTGGCCTCAGGGCCACCTGGCCTGCAAACTGCTCTGCAGGCTTACTATTTTCACAGCTGTGCTGTGTCACAGTTGAGCTGTTTTACACTGAATAAAGTTTCCTTCTTCACTACACCCTATATCGGGATTTCCTGTTGGTGTTGAATTGGCATCAGTGATGGTCGGTTGACAAAATTAAATTATAAAACTGGAAATTAATGATAAAGTTCTTGAATCTTGGTTAACTCTGAAAAAGGTTTTCAGTTTTTAGCTGGATAAGATTAAAGAAAACAACTATATACAGAGTACAGTTCATCTATATGAATTGAAAATATATTCTGCATCTATTCAACTGAATATACAGATTAATAACTTATGTATTATTAATATGCATTCATTATCTTTGTTGAATTCTATTTTATAGAGTGTTGCATAATTAATGTGGTATTTTAATCATGTTACAATAACAACAGTCAGTTTGAAAACAGAACTGGGTTAGATACACTTAGTGATGTCCAGTGGGAAGCATTCTTATATTAGCTTTAAATAAGTAATTAGAGAGAGCAACAAAATGTGTGTCACTAGCATTATTAAGAAAAGGGGGTCTATATATTAATTTAAAATATCAGTGCGCAGCTGGGAAAAGAAAATATGATCGTTTAAACTAATGTATACACAAAGAATTACAGGAAAATAATCAGTTCTGCAGCTTTTCATTACTAAGCATCCTTATGAGAATTCATAGCCCAATATGCTCTTTTCCTTTTTTTATTCTACTAATAAGAGAAAGCAAATAAGGGAATGGTCAGCAGAAAAATGAGCACAGAGCACAAAGGACACCTTCAATGGAATATGTCAGAGTCTACATTACGTTAGTTCAAGATACTCTGAGAGCTGCATTCATGAATCTTGCCACCTTTCCGGGAAAGAGAGGGCTGTTTTGGGTCCTGCCTTTATGAGATTATAACTATCAATTGTCATAACTCCATTTATTAGCATGTCTTAGGAACACTCATTTAGAGATTTAGTTTAACAATTAGTTTAAATTTGACAATTTTAAATAGATTTTTACTCTATTTTAATTTCTAGTTCTTGTAAATTTTACCTAAACATAGGACCTGTATTAAAATGTCAAAGATTTTATTCTTTAGGTACAAAGCACTTAAATTATTTCACTTATTAACAAGTTATTTATATAGGCTGGCTCTTTTGTACATTTCCTATATGTGTGAATTGCAGTTGCCATGGTTTAGTTAAATAACAGTCTATTAATAGTGGCTAATACACACTTTGTCGACGTGCACATTACAAATTTTGCTGCTAGCCGTTCAGTCCACAAATTACTATGCATTTATCAGTGACTGATCTTGGCATTTCTTTCAAAGTGCAGAGACAGCAAAGCATATAGTTCTGTTTGCTTCTGTCTCCCAGTGATAAACCCATGTGACATTTTACAAAAATGGATAATTAAAAAAGTAATTGGCCAACAAAGATGAAGATGCAGCAAAAAAAAGTGATAGCGTCACAAATAAAATGTGCATAGAATATAAATAAGTTATAGAAGAAATAACTGAATGTGGGAATGTTGTCCCCACTACTGTTCAAGAGATTCTGGATATGCAATCTGAGAAATTTAGTGAAGGCAAAGTTATTGACATACAGGAGCAAAGTGGCTGTGATGAAAAGGATGAGGATGCCTCAGAAGAAGTGACGCCAGCAAAATACTTCATAATAATGGAACTCTCAGAGATATTGCAAAACATTGACACGGCAAAGGGTAAAATGTTGCTAGCTGATCCAAAAGGAAGAGTATGTAAATTCACCAAGGCATAGGAAAGATGCTTGCGCCATCCTGTTACATGGCCAGAAGAAAAGGCAAGCACTCTTCTAAACTACATTTGATACATTTTTTTACAAAGAAATAAAAATTTTAATCCTTAATGTTTCCAAGAATTTAAATTGCAGCGTACTAAATAAATATTAGCTTCACAACTTGTTCATTTGCCTATATGCGTTTAACCATCAGAAAAAGAGTTTTCAAAGTTTTGAAAATTGTTGAAAAGGTGACAGCACAATTACATTTCCCCCATCAATTATTAACATCTCTTTGCAAGGTTTCAGCTGGCACTGTCATTTTTAAGGTTCTTCCCTTCTGTGCAACACCAGAACTGCATGGATTTCAAAGAAGGGACTTGAGTGGTCCCTAAAGCCTTCCACTAGGTTTCTGAGTTTTCGACCTTAAAAAGGCATCTGATATGCAACACAAGAGCAAAGATCAAAGGACACAGAAATAAATCTTAGTACCAATTTCACAAATATGTGGCAAACCTTATTTTATTCCAGCCTATAGAAAGAAAGGTTTATACTTTCTAATCTTCCTTCTGAAATGGTGGGGAGTAGTGGTGGCCCAGCAGGGGTGAATAGGGGAGAAGAGGGTAGGTAAACTTTCAACAATACAGATTATTCAAAAAAAAAAACAAAAACAAATACGTTTTAATATAGTAAGGAATTCAACCATTACTAGAACCTAAGTGGTAAATGCAGGTTCTGAGTGTTAAAAATATGTAACATGCTCATCTCTCAGTCTCCATGAACTGCTGTACACTTCAGATCTGTAGCCCTGTTTCCCTCCAAGCTTTGTTCTTCTCAATTGACAAACATTGGCAGTCCACGCTCCGTCCTCCTGTTACACACACTTTACTTATACAACACAGCCAACACGTGTCTTTTTCATCTGATGTCTTTTGGATCATTATAAGCATCATAGACGTTTTCATCAGTGATGCCAAGAGAACTGGGAATATATTAGTTTACTTTCGCTGCCTAGTTGGCTGCTTCTGCAGCAACAGAACAAAAGAGGATCATGCACGAAATACAGCTATTATTTATGAGAGAATGGCTGGTTTTAAAGCGAGATGGATGTTTAGTATTCCATGGATATTTCCCCACCAGATTGTAACTGTTCTGAAGGAGGTTAAGTTGTGAGCCAAGACTGTCAACATTTTTTCTTGATGCAGCACCAAAATAGCTGATCAGCCCCAAAGCTGCTGAGCCTGACTGTTAGGAACCACAGCTCCTCTGCAATGTGAAAGATAGGGGACGCGGTCCATTTAATCATTCGGGTTCCTTTCCTCCCAGAGTTACTTCCTAGAGAACAAGAATTTCTGCTTGAGTGGCTTGATGTGACATTTATCTCTAGTTTTGTGAATGAGGTCAGAGTTGTTTAATGCACTACATTAACCCATGTCTCTTGGATCTCACATCATTTTAGACTGCCATTCAGTTTTACCCAGTTGCTAGGAGTGGGTATCCAAACAAGCTCAGATGATTTATAAATTCAGATGAATCCATAGGCCATCTTATTCATTTACCAAATTTTATCAAGCATCTAATCTGTGCCAGTGATACATCTTGCATGAAGAATTCAATGGGGACAAAGAGGGTTTTTTATTTTCTTATATCTTCTCCCAGATTTTTTTCTTAAAAAGTTGATATGAAATAACTTAGAATTTTAGCACGTCATAAGAGAATCCTCACCATGAGGTAAGTATCTCAAAGAATGATTTTTAGGATTTGATAGGCTGGCCAACTTGGTCTCCCCCAAAGAGGGAGAGCTGTCACTCACTATTCCTTAGATTCCTTAGGAGGTCTTAAGAAGACTTGGGCACGCTGGGCAGTTGCTCAGTGGTTAGAGCTTTGGCCCACAGATTGAAGGATTTGGGGGTTTGATTCCCAGTCAAGGGCATGTACCTCAATTTCAGGTTTGATCCTCAGCCCCAGTTGGGGCACATGTGGGGGGGCAACCAGTTAATGTGTCTCTCTCACATCAATGTTTATCTCTCTCCCTCCCCACTTCCTTCCCTTTCACTCTTTCTAAAAATCAATGGACAAAATATCCTCAGATGAGGATTTAAAAAAATAAAGAAGACTTGGGCAAATAGTGTAGGTGTCACTATATCTAACAGAAGAGGTGTTTATTAACAATTAGAGGACCAGTGTACGAAATCCATGCACTGTAGGGAGAATTCCAGCCTGAACCCCCTTGCAGTCCGGGACCCCTCAGGGGATGTCTGCCTGCCGGCTTGGGTCCATGCTCCCTGACAGTCAGACATTCCTCTCGCAGTCCAGGGCTCTCTCAGTCTGGGATTTCTTGCTCCTTACCACCCACCTACAGCGGAGGTGGGAGAGGCTCCTGCCACTGCCACTGCACTAGCCAGCCATGAGCCTGGCTTCTTGTGACCGGTCATTTTGCTGGTTGTTCCACCATTTGATCAATTTGCATATTAGGGTTTTATTATATAGGATATCAGGGATCAGAGTGCTTGAGATGAGAACTAGGTGCTCTAGAGACTGAGATCTACTACATAATCAATTATACAGGGTAGCACAAACGCAGGTTTACAGTTGTTCCTATGGAAAATAATACAATATGCTGTTTTGCATATTCACAACTCTAAACCTATTTTTATCCCATCCTGTATGTTTTTTAAAATATATGTTTTTATTGATTTCAGAGAGAGAAAGGGAGAGGGGGAGAGAGATAGAAACACTAGTTATGGGAGAAAACCATTGATCAGCTGCCTCCTGCACATCCCCTACCAGTAATGGAGCCCGCAACCCTGGCATGTGCTCTGAGTTGGAATCAAACCATGACCTCCTGGTTCATGGGTCGACACTCAACCACAAAGCAACACCAGATGGGCCCATCATGTATGTTTTAAAATAGTACTGAGCCGTTTAAAAACACAATTCCAATTTAATTTCAATGAAAAGAACACTGCAAGGAAGTCAATGATTGCAGTCTGACACTTGAGTTAACAGCATCATATTCAATTCCTGACACGGAAGAAGGCTAAGATTAGCAATTATAAGATTAGAAAATATAACTAGAGAAATGACAGAATTTACTCTATATAAAGGCATCTAAACATGCACACTCTATTTTCTCTTATAATTTTCTTGTGTATTCATTTCTTCGACTAAAATTATTTTCACTTAGTGGAGTTTTAAGGTTGTTTCAGACTACATATGCCAAAAGCAGGAAGAATAAAGATCATTAATATGTGTGCATTATTTCCTAATATCCAATTTCACACTCAGAGGCAGAATATTATAATAACAAAAAGAAGTAGTGTGTGTGGAGGATGTATAATTAGATATTCAAATATCACTTGTCTTTTTTATCCACTTTAATTATATACAAGTACAGAAATATAATTGCCTGTTTATATAGGATTGTATTTTTATATGCTTGAGACTTATTTTCAAGTCCAAGGCACATAACCTCAACTGTTCTTTCATCAGTGATGAGATAACAACTCTGAGTTATCTGTAAATCTTTATGCCTTAGGTGAATAGACCAGTGGCTTTAGTCAAGTGCCATTTAATATGATTTTATTGATCACGTACCATTTTTGTGAGTATATACTATACCCATGTATTGTATTAGTCACAAATATAAGAAGGTTAAACAATTGGCATTCTGTCTTCAAACAACATAAACTCTTGTGAAATATATCGATTTATTTTTATAGAAACTTGTCATGGTGTGACAAATAACCCCTACTAACACAATTATTTAGTTATAAATTAAATCACTCTAAATAAACAGGGAAGACACACACACACACACACACACACACACACACACACCACAAAAGTGTTTGGCCAAATTCTAAATCCTCTAGGACATGAATATTGGCCTCTTCATTTACCTACATTTCAATACTATTTTTTTTTTGTCCATTTTCAGATGTTCATAGAGCTATGCATAGGAAAATGTATAAAGCTTAGATTTGGTGTCATTTTTTACCCTACCTGTTCCTGTAGCTTTTGTAGTACCTGCAACTACAATGAGTCACACAAGCCATGAACCAGTTAATAGTGCCCAAACATATATAGACTTTCTCTTCCTTATTTTTCATGGCATCTGTAATCCTTCCCTAGCCAAAGGGAATTGGTAATTAATCTGCTGAGATCTTAATTGGTCATTTCAAATTAACTTTTGCCCCTTTGTATTGACCATAACCCCAAACCATTAGAATGGAAGAATTTCAAGAAACCAAATGAGGTACTTACTAAATATCTGTTGAATGAATGAATGAATGAATGATTGCTAATGAAGACTACAGTTAGACAAAGCTGTTTTAGGGTAGTCTTTCTCAAATTTTAATATGCATGTGAATCATTTGGGGGGAACTTGTGAACATGCACATTCTGATTCATTACTTCTGGGGTGTGACCTGATTGCATTTTTAAAAATTATGTATTTATTTATTTATTTTAATAAGTTTATTGAGGTGACATTGGTTGAAAAAAATTATATGTTTCAAATATTCAATTCTGTAATACATTACCTATAAATTGCATTGTGCATTTATCCTCCAAGTCAAATCTCTTTCCATCTATCTCAATTCTAAAGGGCTTCTAGGTGATATTGATGATGCTGGGTCAAGTTCAAGTTTCTTCTCCACTACTTCATGAAATGTTTCATTTTGTTCCTTTGCCAATGAATTTGTAAATTCATAAGATGTTTGAACTCCAGTATTAATTTAAATAAATTCTACATTCCTTTAGTGCAATACAATTTAAAATAGCATTCATTCCTTATTTAAATGACTCAGATATTATAAATGAACATAAAACTAAAATTCTTACATTGAAATAAAATCCATTTCATTTACACAAAAATCTTCATAAAAATGCAAGAGAAGAAGCTAATATAGTGTAGATTTTGCAAATTTAAATCTACATTGGTAGAAATTACAAAAGCTAAAGTTTATAAAACTCCAACTACAAATATTACCACAGTTTGTTGAATGTGTAGATTGCCATGACTTGCAGGACTTGCTGCCAATGCTGTTCTTTTACTGTTATATACAGATTTTAGCTTACATGCTAAGAATCCATGATGCAGCCACAACCTTTTAATTTGTTCCATATTCACTTTAGTTTGTTGTATTTTAAACTCTCTAGCATTAGCCCGATTATTAGGGACAAATGTCTTTCACTTCAATTATCCTAAGATATAATTTTAGAAATAGAATGGCTATAGGCTTGAATTTAGACAGCAGGGTTGGAGTGCTTTTGAAAATGGCTTCCTGACTTGTGCTTCCCTGGGACAATTAATACGTATAATAACAAACAAATATCAATATCTGTAATTGACAAATATATGCTTCATCTTATATGACTATTATCTATAACCAGAAGGTGATATTAACAACATTTATCCTTACAGATAGAAAACAAAAACAAACAAACAAACGAAAAACCTGAGGCTTACTAGCCTGAAGGGACATACTGGTATTCTGAATTCAGGAGCTATTTTTTTTTTATTGACTAAGATATTATATATGTGTCCTTTTCACCTCATTTCCCCCCCTTCCCCACTCCCATTTATGCCATCACCCCCCTGGTATCCGTGTCCATTGGTTATGCTTATATGCATGCATACAAGTTTTTTGGTTGATCTCAACCCCTTAACCCCACCCTCCCCTGTCTTCCCTCTGAGGTTTGCGCATCTGATCAATGCTTCTCTGTCTCTGGATCTGTTTTTGTTCATGAGTTTATGTTGTTCATTATAATCCACAAATGAGTGAGATCATGTGCTATTTACCTTTCTCTGACTGGCTTACTTCGCTTAGCATAATGCTCTCCAGCTCCATCCATGCTGTTGCAAATGGTAGGATGAACTCACGAGAAATTAATCAAAATCCCATCCCTCTTTATTGCACCATGGTTACCTTTTTTGCATGCCAGAAGTTCTGCTTATACAGATATAAACAGGTACTCAAGCATCAATTTTTCACTTTTATAACCAATACAATTTGTGATTTCAGAATTTCCTACAAGGACACACTATATTGTTGTTGTGAGATCATTGCCTTTGAAGTCACACACTCTACCCTTTATTAGTTGACTCATTTGAAAACTGAAGATACTAATCCTATAAAATAAAAAGGCAATATGCAAAATGACCCTAACTCCATCATGCCATCACAAGATGGCTGTGCCCACACTGGAGACAGGGTTCCTACAATACAAGATAGCTGTGTCCACAGTGGAGGTGGGGGTCCCTGTATCGAGCCATAATGAGTAATCAGCAGGGACCTGAGGCTGCATGGTGCTGGGCGAGGGCTGGGGACCTAAGGTTGTGCCTCCCACCCAGCGGGGTTTGACTGGGGACCTGAAGCCATGCCCCCAGCCCAGCAGGGCTTGACGAGGGGCCTCAGGCCATGCTCCCACCCTGGCACCTGGCCAGGGGACTGAGGTGTGCTGGGGGACCTGAGATTGCATCCCCCTCCCACCTGGCACCAGGCCAGGGGACCTGAGGCTGTGCCCCTCACCCAGCAAGGCTTGAGGGGGCCCTGAGGCTGCATCCCCCACCCAGAGGGGCTTGATGGGGGAGCTGAGGCTGTGCCCCTTGCCCGGTGGGGCCAGCTGGGTCTGGATCTTGCCCAATGGGGCTGGGGCTGGCTGGGTCTGGGTCTCGTGTGATTTCGAGGAGTGCTTGGGTGGGCGGGGACTTGACTCTGGGTCCCATGGTGTGCCCCAGACTCTTACAAGAGGAAGATTTTCATAGACATTTTACTAAGTTTCTTTCATCTCTGACACTTCTATTATAGAGAAAGGGCAAATAGCAATATTAAAATATTTCCTCTAATTAATTCCCTTTTGATGTGCATGAATTTTGTGCACTGGCCCACTAGTATATATATAAGCCTTAAACTTACAGCATGCATGTCAAAATCAACAGAGTATTTAACATTCTGGCATGGTTCAAATTGGTATTAATTTATGGTTAAAATTGCCTCATTTATGACAGTACACCTTATATTTTTTTCTGATATCATTTGTAGTGTCAATCTGCAAGAGACTCAGGAGAAATAAATATAATCATGTACTTGCATTCCCAATAAAATGGCTTTGTTTTAAGTAATACGTTTAAGTTATGAAGCCCTTGTTTTTTCAAATAAGTTTTTTTTTTTTTCTGACACAGAATGTAATCCTTTAAAGGAAATATGTTTTACTTATACCTAAAATACAGAAAAAAGATTTAAGATTTGGGGCATAGTTTCCACACTGATATGACTTGAGGGTCTATGATGAAATTATCAATTTTAAATAAACTAACTGTCATTCTAATCTTACACTCAAGATAACAAAAACACTCTGTCCGTTTACTTGAATTACTCTGTATTTATGAGATTTATAGTGTCTTAATATCCACATTAAAGGTCTTTTATATCATTTGCTTGAAATATACATATGGAAAGGGATCCTAGTCTGCCATCACGATCAGATTTTGATTTTAAATATTTTGTTTTTGACTCTACAAATTAATAGTACCCAATTTGTGGAAAAGTCAAAACTTCAATAACATGGTTTCTTATTAATTTCTTTATTCAACCTATATTGAATCATAAAGAAAATGACTTAAAATTAATGTACCTGGATATATGTATAGCTATTACTATGCAGGCAAAAACTAAAGAGAGAAAAACAAAAACCTCATTTTTAAGAGCCCTTAGAAGAAACAATGAAACCAGGTCCTTTGGTTACAAACCTTGTATTTTTGTATTTTTCTCCCCTTATTGACTCATTAGAAGGTTTTATAGGAAACATAAAGGAGGAAAATTAGTTTATCACTTGGTTAATTGAGGCAATGAATATTCACGAGAGAGAGAGAGAGTTTAATTTTATCTTTATTATTGAAAATATTACAGATGTCTCTTTTTTCTCCTCATTGACCCCCTCCAACCCACTCCCACCCCCTTTCCAGGCCTTCACTGAATTATTGTCTGTCCATGGGCTATGCACATATGCTTATAAGTTATTGAAATTATTTTTAATTAAAATTTTTAACTAAACACATTTTATTGTGTGCTGTCATGTCTGAGGCCGGCAACTTCCATAACAAACGGCAATCTTTACCTTAACTGAGTCTTTTTATTGTGTTTTTGCACCTACCATAACATATCTTTGGAATGTCAAAGTAATTTTTTTCCTTTTTCTGCTTTTTCTGGACCCCTCAAAGCACAGCCATCACTCTGTGGAGACCACAAATCCCCTCATTATCATTGAGTTAATTGTTCACTGTTAACTACCCTCTGCCC
>NW_006289214.1:1730678-1745580 GCF_000327345.1 Myotis davidii
AAATATTTTGTTTTTGACTCTACAAATTAATAGTACCCAATTTGTGGAAAAGTCAAAACTTCAATAACATGGTTTCTTATTAATTTCTTTATTCAACCTATATTGAATCATAAAGAAAATGACTTAAAATTAATGTACCTGGATATATGTATAGCTATTACTATGCAGGCAAAAACTTAAGAGAGAAAAACAAAAACCTCATTTTTAAGAGCCCATAGAGATGTGAACTGCTGCCACTCTCATCATAACTCTTTTCTGAAGTTTATTCCCCCTAACCAATTAGGCAGTTTCAGTGCCGAATGCCACCCAGGCCTTCCTTGATGGTAGCGTGCCTAGTTTGCTAAAGTTGTCTTCTCAATAGCACTAAACCACATGATATCTCCCTATGTTATTTCATTTTATTTCCCATAAAAAGCACAATGAGAAATATCCCAGGAGACAAAGCTTTTACCCTCCAACTGTAATGTTCACTTTTACAACATCGTTAGAATTCTCACAGAAAAATAATAATGTGGGCAAACTGAATCAGTTTCTCCTCTTGGCTTCAGCATTTCTGAGGCCCACCAGCCATCCGATTCATTTAATGGCTGAAATTTCAGCCAATTAGTGATGCAAACTACTAGGATGCAGATAAAGGGGGGGAGGATCCATAGTAACTTCAATGAGCTAAGAATATTTTGACCCCCAAAAGAAAAATGTCACTTGCTATACATTTGAAACCCAAATATATATATATATATATTTTCCTTTTTCTGCTTTTTCTGGACCCCTCAAAGCACAGCCATCACTCTGTGGAGACCACAAATCCCCTCATTATCATTGAGTTAATTGTTCACTGTTAACTACCCTCTGCCCACCTATATAAAAGAAGTATGTGTCTATCATTTTATTTTTATCCAATCCCAGAGGTTTCCCTGTTTTGCTTTCTCCTGCCTCCCTAATCTATCACCAGTGGATTTCATGTAACCCAATTATGAGACCCCTTTTGAATGGAATGTCTAAAGTAAGGTGCAAAGCTGCCATTCTCTGGATCATTATCTCAATCCATTGAGATTTTGCTTCCTAGCAATTGTTGCCAGTTTGGCTCAAATCAACAAAAAAATTCTTTAAAAAAAGTTTAATTTTATTAGTTAATAAAAAATAAAATTTGATTATCTTAAGTTGTCTTTAAATGAGCAACATTAAGATTGTCAACTATAATCTTAAGTCTCTTAACCACACAAAAACACCCCAGAATACCAGATTTCAGAAAAAAAAAGTATGCTAATCATTTTCTATGAAAATTGCTGTATCCTGCTTCTGTTTTCTTATTAGGAAACAAATGCACCTGTTGAAACAGATTTGTAGAAAATCTAGCCGCTGCAGTCAATACCTGCCTGAAAGGTGCTACACAGTTGCAGCGGGACTTAACAGTTGGGCTGTCAGCAGCTAGGTGACATTACTACCTAGTTCCAATATTATTTATGCAATTTATCTTGACAAATTTACTTTGTAACTTAGGGAATTTGGAAGATCAGGTGGTAGAAAACATATCAGATACGGAATAGGTAGGTTTGGTAAAAAAGAGAAAGTGAAATAATAATATTTTGTTCTTGGACTCTATGGGCTTCTATCGCCAACAAACAATATATTAGCTTATATAATTGAAAATCTTTATATCCTCTCAGTCTATGGCTTTGATATTAAATTTTAGGAAATATACTCCAAGGCAAGCAGTCAGAACTTCTCCTGAGTATTCAGAAGAACAAGACATGCTTAAGTAGAATCTGCAGTAATCATGAGAATGAATTAAAATCATGGATTAGTGAGAACACTTAGTGAAAACTATTTCAATAATTTCACAATTTACTTCTCATATTCTAATTTCCCCTGCTGGTAACTGAGAAAATTTTTCCACAGAATTATTCTTGTTGGTGTCATCATTCCAACCCCCAAATTGGAAGTAGCTTAACACTATCTAAATGGCTCTGCTAACAAACTAATAGTCATGGCTTAATTAGGAGAGGAAAGGAATAAAGCTGACATTTATGGAAGACATTCAATGCATTTAATACTGTTGATATATTGTGGCATTTAACCATGAATCCTAATCTAAGAAAGTTTGTGTGTGTGTTTACTTTATACATGACAGAAATAAGATTAAGTAATTTGTGCAAGATAAGAGAGGTGACACAGGAATGCACACCTATGTCCAGCATTGCTGAGTTGCTTAAAAAGAAATACCTTAGACATTTTTAGCTTGTTTTTTGTTGTTGTTTTCTTTATTCTTGCATAAGTACATTAATAAAACAAGCACAAATTTCCTTCTCTTCTTTTTAAAAATAACATTAAGGTTGTTTTTTGAATCATGAATCTCTTCTGGCCAATTTCCAAATCTTTTTCCATTCTTTAGAAAACACAACCATGTCACCATAACTGCCTTCCGACTAAACGTGGCCCACTCCCTTCAGGTGTCTTAGCAATTTGTCCTTTTAGCCCACAGTCTGGCCACGTCTCAGACTAAAATCAGGAAACAATAATACTTTTAAGAGCTGAAAAGCAAACCTTAGTTGAAAATCAAGTTGTCTCTCTCAGCTGATGGAAAAATTGTGACACATTTGGTTCTCCTTATGACATATATATTTTGATTTAACAGCTAAGAGTGTTTTTTTTTCCAAAAGACTAATATTCCTTCAAATTGTTTTGTTCATTTTTACCACCTTCACTGAAGCATGAATAGCACAGAAGTAGGCATTAGTCTTTGGCTTGTGGGTGATTCAACCAAGTGTTACTTGCATTCCAATTACTCAGACAGCATAGAATACAGCTGTGTCCAAGAAGTGTTTTAGAGATTCTTAAAAACCTCTAAATACTGTGGTGTAGAATTCACTTGGATTGTATATGAACTGTTATAGTTCGATTTGGACTCAAGGTGTTTTTTTGATTATGACTTCAAAATCATGGATTATTTAAAATTATTACCAAATTCAGAAAAGATTTTAAGAATTATATTTAAACTAGGTTATGTATCCAAGATCCTCAGAGTCAGTCTATATGAATATGTAGAGTAAATTAGACAAAAGACGAACAACATCAGATAACACAGTTCATGATGGCAGTCTCTGTTAATACAGAAAATAGGATGCATATTTGAACAGCATAGGACATTATTAAATTAATCAGCAGACCAATGCATTTTAGTAAATTCTTCCTCTACTATTTGTAGCTGTGTGACCTTAGAAGCATTATTGGCTTTTTGCTCTTCAGTTCACATTAATGGGATCCTTGTAGGGAAGATTAAATGAGATAATGTATCTAAAGTGCCTAACATAGTACTTGTTGCCTACTGAGTCTTTGTAACCAAAAAAAAAATGGTTAGTCCCTTTTCTTGGCTAAATGAATCTAAAACAAGGTCTCAGACAATACCTTATTTAGCATGAACTGTTCAATTTGTTATATAATAACACATGGTCCAAATAATTGCACTTGTAATCATTGTACTCACACAAAAAAAGTAATAACTAAACAGAAACTAGAAACCTTTTACTAAAAGGAAAATCTGATTTCCCCATGCCAAAGCTGAAGTTGTAGTTACTGAAGGCAAGTGAAGAACAGAATGCTAACTTTCATAATTATGCATGCTATAGTACTGGTCAAAACAAGCAAGCACATCATAGTCAATGTTTCCTCTTTGGCAAAATATACAATGGTTTTTTTTCTTTAAAAATTAGATTTTGACCTATTTTGGGAAAGACATGTAGCTAACATCTACATAGAGTAGCCATAAATAAAGAATTCAAAATAAATTGTGTGTAGGGGGAGGTATGTGTGGATGTGTTGGGGGTAGTGTTTCTGATATTGCATTTTCCTTAAATTTACAGTATTGCTGTAACTAGATTACTGTAACAGTTTTTAGATTATCATATAGCAGCACAATAAAGCAACAACCCGTAAAATTCTACCAAATCGTTTGAAACATATTATACTTCCTAGGCCCACAAGTATTTCAGAATTTATTAAAAATATTCATTTTTATTTAAATCTTGTCTCCTTAGAATATATTCTCATTGCACTCAGAGATGGAAAACTAAATTTATTTTTCTGTAGATAATTTTCCTCCGAGATGGATATAGCAACACCACAAGAATCCTCAGTAATTCAAGAACTAGGATCCTAATTAATTATACCAGATTGACTAAAAGACAACTTTTAGATATTGTTCACATCTCTTGAACTGCTTTTGTCACAGGTTCTCTGGTTAAGAATAACCATCCTATCTAATAAAAGAGAAACATGGTAATTAGTGTACAACCGCTACCCTTCCCATTGGCTAATCAGCGATATATGCAAATTAACTGCCAGCCAAGATGGCGGCCGGCAGCCAGGCAGCTTGAAACTAACATGAGGCTTCCTTGCTTCAGTAGTGACTGAGGACTGCAATGATGCCCGCCTGCCTTGCCGGCCTCTGAGCTTGGAGTTTAAGAAACATGGTAACAAATATAGAAGCTAAACAAAACCGCAGAAACCTGCTTTCAGCGAGCCCAACCCGGGATCAGCGGAGCTGCGAGGCCTCTTAGCCCTGGGAACAGCGGAGCCGTGAGGCCTCCTGGTACTGGGATCAACGTGACAGGGAGCAGCGCCCAAAACCCCTGATCACCCTGTGGATCTGTGTATGACAGGGTGCGGTGCCTCAACCCCCTGATCGACCCTGCTCTGTGTGTGACAGGGTGCGGTGCCCCAACCCCCTCCCCACTACGGGCCCTGCTCTGTGTGACGGGGTAGAGCCATAACCTCCCCATCCGCCCTGCCCTGAGTGTGAGAGTGGCAGCACCCCAACCACATGATCGGCCCTGCTCTGAGCCCAACCAGGGGCTGCACCTAGGGATTGGGCCTGCCCTCTGCCACCCAGGAGCAGGCCTAAGCCAGCAGGTCGTTATCTCCTGAGGGGTCCCAGAATGCGAGAGGGCACAGGCCTGGCTGAGGGACCCCCTCTCCCCGCCGAGTGCACAAATTTTTGTGCACCAGGCCTCTAGTAGTATATAATAAAAGAACCATATTTGAGAGAATATTGCTATAGATCTTGTGTTACTGCATTACTTGTCTCTCTTTGCTTTCTTTTTTTTTTCATAGATAATATAAAAAAGTATGTCAAAATCCAGTGCAAGATGGTGATAGGGAGGTTGTATGTGTGTGGGAATGAGAAGTATATGGGAACTTGGTACCTACTGAATTTTGCTATGAATCTAAAACTGCTCAAAAAGATAGTCTATATTTTCAACCTATGTAAAAGTAAAATAAAATGTTTTTGTACTTTGCTTCTGTTATCAAATGTGTAACTGACACAGATTTTTAAATATTTTATAATTTTTTAAATTAAAATATTTTCAAAATATAAATGTAGGTTTAAATAAAGTTATCCTGTTAATTTCTCTCTTCATTCCATTTAATTTCATTTAAAACAGTTTCCTGAATTACAAAATAAATTGTCTACATTCTTAGGTTCAAGCAATTTGAAAATAGATCACAACCGAATATTTTGTAAATGGAAAGATTACTTTAATTTCTAAGCTATTCAATTTTAGAAAAGAAGGACTCATTATGACTAAAAGAGTAGCTCAGACTGTTAGGACAGGTGTTATGTGAAAAGTGCTACCATCTTTCATTAAGTGAAGTCTCAGCTCTCATAACCATTTGCTCTATAATTACTCTTTTCTGTAAAGGAAATAGCAATTTTATATTTATTTTAATTTTAACTCACTGGAACCCACACTAAAGCAATTTATGGAGGAAAAAGCGTTTTAAAAATGTGACTGATAAAAACAAAGACCACAACCGATGAAGAGCTAAATAGTTTAGTATTATGGAGAAACATTGTAAGGTAAGGACTTCAGAGTACTAGATAAATGTGCTAAGTACTTTTTAATTCACTAATCCCAATCAAAATCCTGGTGAAGTTTTTGTTATCCACATTTATGAATAAAAAATATTTCTTAAAATTGCAGAAGGTAAAGCAGTACTTCACTCTTGTGGATTTGGTTAGGGCACACACACACACACACACACACACATATAATTATATACACACAAAATACTCATACAACAATTAATTTTTGATTCTGAGTATATCACTGAAGTGCTAAAAATAGTATCATTGCCAAGGTTAAAAATAAATAGCAGCAACAACAGCAAAAGATACAGGAGGAAGAAATGATTCTAAAAAATTAAATAAAGCTATAGAATTATTCAATAAATAAATATTAACCTGAAAAATGACAAAATACATCATCGCTGAATTATGGCATTGTGTGAGCATTCATATCTATTAAATATCGGGACTAAGTGATCTTAGAAGCATTGTCTGGGTCTGTAATTCAATATATTCAGGATTAAATAATATAATTTAAAGAATGTTTAGCCCTAACCGGTTTGGCTCAATTGATAGAGCGTCAGCCTGCGGACTGAAAGGTCCCGGTTGGATTCCAGTCAAGGGCCTGTACCTGGGTTGTGGGCACATCCCCAGTGCGGGGTGTGCAGGAGGCAGCTGATGGATGTTTCTCTCTCATCGATGTTTCTAACTATCTATCCCTTTCTCTTCCTCTCTGTAAAAAATCAATAAAATATATTGCTTTAAAAAAAATGCCTCTGAAATCAAGTCAATTTTTCTTAATCAAAGTGTTATTTTATTAAAGATGATCTTTGACAAAGTTTTCTAAATGTAATATTATTTTTTCTTACTTCTTCTCAATATAAATAGTGAATTTTATTGTTCACAAATATCTTAAGTTCTTTATCAAAATCCTGTTTCTGATCAAATTTAAAGTAAATTTTTTTCAAGCTTCATAGTTTGTATGACTACCTTGTGCCAGAAGTATTAGAATAAAACTATTTATAGGGAATAATGCAAATAAGAGTGAAATGAAATAGAGAGCATTTGTATTCCCACAACTTGCTCCTTTCACCTGAAGAAGTAGGTTTATTATTTTTAGGTAATAGGGGAGGATGGTTAAAACATCTTTGCTAGAAAAGGAAAATAAAAAGGCCCAAATATTGCATTAAAATAAAATAAAAAAAATATAAGCGATAAAGTGGAAAAAAAAAACAGCAATAAGAACAACAAAAGGACTGATGAAAATGGGTGGTTGTGGATACATTAGTTGTT
Organism: Myotis davidii; assembly: GCF_000327345.1. Taxonomy (NCBI): domain Eukaryota; kingdom Metazoa; phylum Chordata; class Mammalia; order Chiroptera; family Vespertilionidae; genus Myotis; species Myotis davidii. Next base: position 1,737,817 of record NW_006289214.1, read on the forward strand.
CCAGTTCTTTCTGGGGGTGAGATAGATATTTAATAAATCACAAAACTTATGCACTAAATAAATGTCATGTCAGTAATCCTTTGTAAAGAATTTGAAGTGGAAAGGGAAAAATAAGAATTTGAAGTTGGACACTGAATCTGGAATTTTACACTGAAATTCATGGATTCATATTGTCATTATTCTCACATCCCAGTCATCCTAGTCAACTAAGCAACAACAAAGTCATCAAAGAGTAGAATCAGTTTACATAAACCTAGAAAGGCTGTGAACAGTGGCAGTTGCCGTTAGCATGATGCTCCCCTTGTCCTTCTTTTGGTCATAGGAAAGATTAATGGAGAGGAGAACGCATTGAATAGAGATGGCTGATAGACCTATATAACCATAATCTATTGTAGGTATACTAGATGTCAAATAACCAACATGATCCACTTGAAACCTTCAATTTAAATTAAATATCATGGATTTTTTAAAAATCTGCCGTTAAATTTGTGAAAAATTCAAACAAGTGATATAAATATCAATGATTGCCAATATTAATTTTTTATCTGACCATATATATCTTAAGGGATTGTGCTACAGTCAGTAAATTTTCCATTTGAACTGGAATGTTGTAAATGAAATAATGGAAAGAAATAACTTCTACATATTCAGAAATGGAGTTTATTGTGTTTTTTAGCACAATTCATCTGACTAGACTGCACAATGGGAAAAGCTAACTCATCTACAATGCATTAGATAAAGCAGAGGCGCTCAGGTGAAGGGCCCCGTGGAGAACTCAACAGGACTAAGTAGAACTTGATATGAGGGGCTGACACTACAGACTGGATAACATTCATGCTCTGTAGCTGTAAAGGGCTAGCGAGTGAGGTGTCTCTGAGGATAATAACTTAGAAATAAAATAGCATCATTGGCTTCATTTAATCCTCATTATAATATTGAATAGGAGATAATAGTATACATAGTGATAATCATCATAATAATGAGCTACTTTACTGACTGATTAGTATATGCTAAAGGTTGCTTTATTTAGAATTTTTTCTTGAAATGCAAAAATTTTTGATCAACACAAAATAATTTGCCTTCCAATTTATACTAGTACATACAGCATAGCCTACCAACACATAGAAAATATATCTTGAACCAAAATAACGTAAAGTCTTCTAAAATGCAGGAAATATTTCTATCTTGAATTACATGTATGTATTTAAATAATAATATTAATTTAATGTAAGGATTAATACTAAGCAACTGCAGAAATAAGTACCAAAAAGGCAATCACTACAGTTTCTATCTTCTACCTCACTCAGCCTTACCAAAAACTTCTCCAGAAAAGCCGGCCAATCTCCCTGTCTTCCTCAGAGGGATTTTTTATTCTTTTTACTTTCTCAAACTTTTGCTTGTCATTTTCTAATATTGGCACATACTTTGAGAATTGCATTCTTTGCTTGGCTGCCTACAAATTGCTCTAAACTATTCATCCCTTCTCATCCCTTTTAGTTGAGGTGGAACATCTGTCCCTTGGGCTGCCCAGAGGATATTTACATAAAAAGTGCTCTAGCCCAGTCAGTCTGGCTCAGTGGTTGAGTGTTGACTCATGAACCCAGAGGTAACTGGTTCAATTCCCAGTCACACCACATGCCCGGATGCAGGCACCATCCCCAACAGGGGCTGTGCAGGAGGCAGCCAATCAATATTTCTCTCTCATCACTATTTCAATCTCTCTATGCCTCACCCTTCCTCTCTCTTTAACATCAATAAACATATTTTTAAAAAGTGTACTAAAGAAATAGTACCATCAGAGGTACAAAAAGAGAACTAAGAGGAAAAACTGCTAGAAGAGAAATGTAGTCACTCAACTATGGATACATTTCTCTAGAGTGAAAAGTGCCTCCCATACCATCAGACAAAAAGAGAACTAAGAGGAAAAACTGCTAGAAGAGAAATGTAGTCACTCAACTATGGATACATTTCTCTAGAGTGAAAAGTGCCTCCCAAATGAAATCCTCATTTCCCCCTGCAGGGTGTGAGGAGAAGTCTAACCAGGGTTATCAGATTGGAGGCAAGAACCACTGGCAGCAAGGGGCCCCTACAACAATGCTCTCCTTTCCTTACCGCTATCCTTTGCCAGTGCCATCCAGAAATTATTTTTTTTCATATAAAGCAAAATAGCAAAAAAAAAAAGGTAAAATCAGCTTTTACCTTTTTATCCATGCTTTCAGAAAAAAAAAATTACATTTTAGATTCAATGTGATTATAAGCAAGGAAATGCTATTAAAAAGCTGTAGTTGTGATATATACTACCACTTACTCATCATCCACTGAATCAGCTTCTGTACATCTGGGAAAGGGAAGTTAAAGAAGTACATGTGTGAATAGCAAATACATCAGGGTTTTATGTTTCAGTTTTTCTTCTTAGATCCAAAGTAATAACAATGTCTTAAAGATAGGTTTTCCTTTAAAAATTGAAAAGTGGGTTGCCAATGAAGTGGTATATGTTTGCTTCACCTATTTAGGATCCTCTAAATATATGTGTATTTACACACACACACAGACACACACTCTTGTGTGCGTAAATATGTGTGTGTATACGTTGAGTGTATATATGTATAAATATATTCACAGAACAAAAATTGTAGACAAACGTAAAGAAATGTAACTCTGAAATATGTTAATAACCTTCTTTAAAAATCTTAATGTGCACATCTAGCTAATATTTTTGTATGTATCACTCAATGAGAATTTTTTAAAATCCTTGCCCAAGGATATGTTTTTCATTGATTTGAGAGAGGAAAGAAGAGGGATGGAGGGAGAGAGAGAGAGAGAGAGAGAGAGAGAGAGAGAGAGAGAGAGAGATCAATGTGGGAGAGAAACATTGATCAGTTGCCTTTGGAACATGCCCCAATGGGGCACAAACCCACAACCTGCCCTGACCAGGAAATGAGCCAGTGTCACTTCAGTGCACAAGACCAGCCTCTAACCAACTGATCCACACTGGCCAAGGCTCAAAGAGCATTTAAAAAACCCAAGGGTGAAAAATCTATTGATTTTTAACTCTAGGTGTATATTATAATATCTTCAGTTATGGCAAAAGTTTTCTTTCAGAGCATGTGGATATCAATGAGTGGCACTGAAGCAAAATAAGAGAGTAACAAAAAAGGATAAAAACAAACAATAGATACCAATACGGTTAAAAGCATTATCAACACCGTTACGGAATGGAATGCCTTGATGGAATCATCAATGGAATACAGATGCTGTTAAATAATTGGAAAATTTACAAATATTCACAATATCTCAGTTCCAATACAGAGTTTTATGAGAATATTTCTCTCTAGAGTAGTAGTAATATTTATGTCAATTTTAATAAACCTTCTTTGTCATAAAAGGGCAGAGATTTCCTTTTTCAAAACTAATTATCCTACACTCAAAGATCAAACAATCACACATCTTCCAGAGTTTCAGTTAAAATGCAGCAAATGTGAAGGACATGGGGACAGTGCAATAGTGAAACTGCTAGAACTAGATAGACTTCAGGTCCCTTCATTTCTTAGCAGTTATGAACCAAAGTAACTCTAGACTGTGTAAACAAGCAGAACAAGGGCCCTTCGTTTGTTTTTGTTCGTTTGTTTTTTGCATTTTGCTAACCTGAGATCTTTCTGACCCTCAGTTCTCTCATCTGTAAAGTAGGCAAACTGCTCCTATAACTCAGTGCGTTCTGAACATGGAGTAAATCACAAGTATAAAGCACTGACATTTAAAAACATGAGTGCACAGGGGGATGGGAACATGAGTGTGTGTGCGGGGGGAGGTTGAGGGTTAATGGGGGGGGGGGATAAGGACACATTTGTAAGACCTTAACTAATAATAAAAAAAAAAATGGAAAAAAAATAAAAAATAAAAACATGAGTGTTGCTGAGTGTCTGCATCAAATGTGAAAATGTTTTTTTTTTTTAAATATGCTTTTATTGATTTTTTTGGAGAGAGAGGAAGGGAGAGAGAGAAAAACACCGATGAGAGAGAAACATAGTTCGCTGCCTCCTACACACCCTCTACTGGGGATCAAGCCCGCAACCCAGCCATGTGCCCAGCAACCGTTCTGTGCCTGGGATGTCACCCAACTCACGAAGCTACACAGGCCGGCCTTCTCTAATAGATTTGTACATATAAAACAACAAAATCAGCCCTAGCTGGTTTGGCTCACTGGATAGAGCGGCGGCATGGAGACTGAAGGGTCCCAGGTTCGATTATGGCCAAGGACATGTACCTTGGTTGCAGGCACATCCCCAGTAGGGGCTGTGCAGGAGGCAGCTGATCAATGCTTCTCTCTCACCGATGTTTCTAACTATCTATCCGTCTCCCTTCCTCTCTGTAAAAAGTCAATAAATATATTTTAAAAAATCAAAAATCCTATAAGATGAAAGAAAAAAATTTGAAGTAAAAAATAATGGCGAATGCCCAAATTATAATTTTTATTTATCATGCATACCTCTCAAAGTAAACAAAAAACACAACTAAGCCTTTTTGCTCCTAGTTAGGAGACAGGTTTGAGGGGACATAACAAAAAGGTACTAAATTTAATCTATAAGACTAAATAATGAAGAATAACAGGTATTCTGGGAAAGAGATATATTTATTAGACCGAACGATTGGGTATAAAACATTTAAATTCACTATAATACTGAAAAAATAATTGAAAGATAAAAATGATGGAAAAAATAGGAGCAGAAATTAGTATATACATGAATTTAGTTTACAATTCAATTGACAAAAAAAACCCTCTTAGTTTATTAAATGGAATAGATAGTACCTGGACAAATGATAAATTTGTTTGAAAGACAATAATGTATTTCTACCTCTTATCATATATAAAAACAAAGTCTCTATAGAGTAGGGCAATGACACTTTAATAGTTCTTAAAATATATTGGAAACATGTAGGCAAATATTCACCTAAAATATTTTCTAAACATCTGGCCAAGGAAATAACAATAAAAGAAAAGAGATAGCTCTACTACACAAGTATTTGTAAATGTCTAAAAAATGTAGCAAAATTTAAGTAAAAACATGGGGAAAAGATCATATATATATGGCAGAGTATTACATATATTATATATTGGGGCATTAAAAAGTAATAACAGTACTGGGAAAATAATGAAAATATTCATAAATTTATTTTAATATGTCTTATTAAAAAGTAATAACAGTACTGGGAAAATAATAAAATTCATGAAAATATTCATAAATTTATTTTAATATGTCTCAATTGCTTTTTATAGAGAGAGGAAGAGAGGAGGTAGAGAAATAGAAACATCCATGAGAGAGAAACATCATTGATCTGCTGCCCCTTGCACATACCCTACTGGGAATCAAGCCCCAAACCAGGCATGTGCCCTGTCTGGAAATTGAACTCATGATTTCTTGGTTCCTGGGTCAGTGCTCAACCAATGAGCAACATCAGTCAGGCTATTCAAAAATGTATAACATCAAATACCAGCACATAACGTGAGGAGGGACTTGGAAATGGACACCTCTCACTTGTCTTTTCAGAGGTTAAAATTGGTAAGACTGCTCTGCTGGTGTAGATATTGATAAAATTGAAAAACTTTTAAATCGTCCTACATTGTATTTCAATAATTTCATTACCAAGAATTTATTACAAGTAATTATCAGAGGTGTCCACAAAAATGTACATATTATATGGTATCACAAAAGGTGGCAACTTAAATATACAGAATTGAGAGAAAATGACAAACCTCTAAATTCAATCAAATTTCAAACTTGCCAATAATATTAGCAATTAATATTGACTTCCTTCAAGTGGCAGAAAAACAAATGATTTTCCCTTTTTTTTATTCCTTTTCCTATATTGTCCTAATCTGTAATGTATCTTTATGACTTATATAGTCAGTATTTTAAATTATTTTGAAATGGAAGTGATATCGGGTGGACAAGGAAAGGGATGATTTAGCTTGCACTCATGGAATACTTAGGAGAGTGAGATTGCATAGGGACTTGAATGCCTGACTCAGGAATTTCTGCCATTGAGAAGGCAGTGGGGAGCCATTGAAGTTCTTTGAACAGGGAATTCACACAGTCAATCTGATGGTTATGTGCGGGGCTAAGTGAACTACTTTGAATCTAGCTGCAAAGAGACCAATTGCGATCAAATTGCAGTAGTGACGGTGTGGTTGGAGTTTAGTGATCTTAAGAATGTGACATCAGATTTTTCAAGACAATAAGATCACCTGGCTGATACATAGCTTGTATCTGAGATATTCAAAGTAGGGCCTTGCTGCCAACAGCCATGTAAGATGCAGCAACATGTGCAGCTTGTGTTCCACTCAAGGTTATCATTTGAAAAGAATGGCATGAAATTCATGTGATTCATGGGGAAAACCCACTGCAAGCACCACACCGAAAATCTGGGTCGTAGGGTTTTCAACATATCATGTTGAATTTAGGCTAGATTTCACGGTGAGGATAAAACAAAGGCATCATCTCTGTTGCTTCTAACGATCTTGTTTATGAATTGAACTGCTGGAAACTCAGATATTGCAGAATTCTATGGCAAAAATAATAAATTCACAGAGAATTTTTAAAGGGCCTTCAATAGAGTATTCTCAGACTATTTCTACTAATGATAGGGGCTAGAGGATATTATATAACACCCCTTCCCCCTTCTAAGCCACCTTCCTTCCCAGTTACAATATAGGTTTTAAAGTGATTGCAATTTTGCTCATACTTTACAAGTAATGGCTTTGGATTACTAAACATACAAGTTATATCTGGTCACACAATTAAATGGTTTTAACCTTTAGGATCCCTCTCTTTCTATGATTTTTAAATCAGTCCAACTTCACTGAAATAAAAATCAACGCCTCTTCCCTAGAATGTTCTTTTGAAACTTTTCCTTTACAAGATTATCTTTCTCTTGAACTCAAACCCTCTCCATGACTCACACTGCTATGTCTACAGTCACATGCCTTGCCACTAGCACTCTTCCAAATTTGAAACCTCCTGGCGTTGGAGTTCCCATTTCATGCATTCATTATTTTATGACTCTTTTCTTTTTTAATTTAATTTTTATTTTTTAAATTTATTTGTATTACATTTATTAGGGTGATATCAGTAAATAAAATTATAATGGCTTCAGTTATATAATTCTACAATACATCATCTCTATATAGTATAGTGTGTTTACCTTTCCAAATCAAGTCCCCTTCTATCACCTTTTATCCCTTTACTCTCTTCTACCTCCCCCACCCCATTCCCTCTGGCAATCACCATACTGTTGTCTGTGCCCATGTGTCTCTTCTATATTTGGATCACAAACTGATTTGGAAAGAAGATGATGTGAAATTGCCTACACTTTTGTACAAAAGACCAAAAATATACAAGATTGTACTATTTGGTTGTTGTTCTAAGAAAAAATATTAGAACAATGGAAAGTTGTGTGTGTGTTTTTTTCATCTGTGAGTAATTTAGCAAATCAAAATAATACTATTGGGCAAAGAGACTCTAAACTATGTAAATAAAACACAAGAAGCAAAACATCAAATTTTAGACCATAAAACACCACATTCTTTGCTACAAGGTTTTGAGAATTGTATTCCAGATTACTGAAGAAGAATGGACTATTAATAGGAAAGTCTGAAATAAATAATTCTAACTGCAAATTCTTGGTCTACTCAGATATGAAGTGAGCAAATGAATTAACTATAATATTTGCCTGTTTGGGGATTAAATATGTGCATTTTTTATTCAA
>NW_006289214.1:1745740-1772078 GCF_000327345.1 Myotis davidii
AAGGGAGACAACCAATCAGTGGTTTTCTCTCACATTGATGTTTCTTTTTCTCCTTCCCTCTCCCTTTCCTTCCTCTCTCTCTCTCTCTCAAATCAATAAAAACAGATCCTTGGATGAGGATTAAAAATAAAATTTACATGTATCTGAAGAATAATATTTATTAAGTCCCAAAGTACATTTTCACAATTGCTTAAATGTACACTGACTGTACTAATAGACAAAGATAAATGCATTTAATATATCAGATACCTATTTAAATATCCATATCATTAAAGTTAATAATCTCAAATATAATACATTTAATATATATAATAGTTTGTGGTTAGGGACAGAAATTTTAGTGACTTCTGTGTCAGCTAGAAATTCTATCAATACTCACTTGACCACTAAAGTAATCATGTCATTGACTAAGTCACAAACTTTTCAAATCTGTTTCTTCATTAGTAAAGTGAAGATCATGCTGTCAGAATTAAGGAAGACTAAAGAAGGTACAAAAAGTTAAAATACATTTATTTCTGTAATTTCATCACAAAAGTTTTGTGAATCCCATGAAATGACAATATGCCTCTTGAAGTTCTTCACACGTGGAAGGCAGTCAATAAATGTAACCCTGCTTGTTTCAGAGTTATTGTGAGGATTAAGTTGGATAATTTATGAAAACTTTTGGGACCTTGCTTTACTTGTGATTGCTGTTTATGTTTTTATTCATTCATCCAACATGGACATGTTAAATATCTATTGTGTGCTAGATATAGTAAATGTTCTATATTAAAATAGTATTTTAAATAAAATATAAGATAAATGTAAGCATCAAGCTCCTATTAAACATTAACTATATTTCTAGACTTGTTCTGTATTAAAGGTAACAAAAGATTATAGCACCTTTTAGTTCAAAGCAATGGGTTAATCATCAGTTGTATTTCATAAGTATTTTATGGTTAGAGTTAACTTGGCCATACTACGATTCTAATTTTAATATGGTACCTTAAAGATAATGCAATTTTGATTCAAGGTATTGACTTTTAAAATAATTAAATGATACACAGAGATCGTATTTCTAAGCTGATAACGTAATTATATGGAAGTGAGGATTGTTCATAATATAATCAATATATAATTTTTTCAATTGTGACAGGTAATGGTAATGAGACAGACATGATAAAAAAGACACTAGTGCCAAAGTGATAAAGAATTTGTTTTTGTCAATTTCAAGGTAGGACATTCCACTTCAGAATGAAAATAAAATACATTTTTAAAGGAGCAGCTAATCTTCATTAGTACCATTTCCATTGTATAGCTTATTTTCCGATACAACATTTATTATAAAAATGAAGAATGATCTACAAGGACATAAAAGGGACTGATTAAATTCACACATATAACCATGAAAATTACTATTCCTTCACAAAATAAATCCACATTCTAATTAAACTGAGTATTATATTAAATAACTGGGTGGAGACAAGGTGAATATTTTAATAAATTGGAATACATCAATTTCCCTCCAGTTAATAATGTTATAAAGAGTAATATTGCAGTATAGACCTACAAAGCAAAACTATTAATCAGGCCACCAAACTATTTTAGCATAATTTTAATAATTTGGCTCAATACCATTGCCACATCATATATTGTCAATTTTCATCAAAATCATGTAGGCCATTCGAAATTAAATAAATGGTCTCAGTCCCATGTCTGCAAAACATCTGTGCAAATTTAAAATACATACATTTTGTAAAACTTTATTTCAATAGTATCTAACCCACTGCAAATTCCCACCTATCGGAAATTCCGAAGAGGTAGTGGAGATCAATTATGTCTCACAAGAACAAAACAAAAGTGATCTTTCACCTATAGGAAGAGGTTTCTCTGATTCGGCCGCTCTGACTCCTCCAATACATCCCATTCTGTCTCCTTCAGATCCATAACCTAATAGTGTTTTACCAGCTATGATCTTGATGTATTTTGAAATTCTTTTTCTGCGAATGAGAATAGGTAATTCTATGTTATGAAAAGGATCAAATTCATTTTCCTAAGTAAGCCAATAATGTAGCCTAAACACATGGTTCAGCATACTTCATTTTTTAAATGTATATGTCTTCAATTGATATGCTTATTGAAATCCAGCTCAGGTCTAGAATCTTCCCTTTTTGGAAGCACACAGAAACCTTCATTACTGATTTTTAAAGGGTTTCTCTAAAATTTTTGTCCAATGCTTTCTAACCCACAATCAATACTTACACTACTCATTATAAACTTATGAACAGTAATAGATACAGAGGCAGAGCTGCCTCAACCAGATTGTCAAACTGCAGCGGGAAGGCCGGGGAAGGTTGGGGGGCAGGAGGTAGGGGGGTAAGAGATCAACCGAAGGACTTGTATAAATGCATATAAGCATAACCAGTGGACATAAGACACTGGCGGGTAGGGGAGGCCAGGGGATTGTCAAGGGCGGGGAGAAAAAAAAAGGACACATATGTAATACCCCGTGTAATACTTTAAGCAATAAAACAATAAAAATAAATAATAAATAAATAAAAATAAAGTATCAGCAATGAGAAGTTAAATAACTTTTCAAAATTCATATTTTTGTTTCATATATATATTTTGAGGGATGTGTAAATGACTCCTAGAGAATTGCACAGTTACTAAAGTAAGGATCTTGGACATGGAAAAAAAAATACTTATACTACTCATTTGAATAAATGTTCCTATAAAATTCTAATATTTAGTATCATAATGACATAGAATTGTTTCAAAAATCATCTCCAATAAGGCTAAATTAATTTTCATGCTATTTTAGAAATAATGAAATCTTTTATTTTAGCTAAAAATATTTCTTTGGGCTAATGAAAAACGAACGCTAGTTCTAATATTTATTATATTTCTCTGGTATTGAGACAGGCTATTTATCATCTTGAGCTTTGATTTCTTATTTATAAAATGAAAAATCAAAGCTTTCGCGATGACTCCCTAGTGAAATGACCATGTGTCTTTTGAAGTGCATCATTTAACATAATTATACTCAACCATATCAAGTGACCCTTACTATGTACATAACACTTCCTGTGTGTACTACATTTTCATAATATTTTAAAGAAGTAAATGAGTCCTTGATCCCAAGGGTTTAGCAATTGAGCTGAGGAGGTTTTACACACACATGAAATCCTACATAATAAAGAGCTAATATGCAAATGGTCGTGACGCCCTTGCACCCTCACACACTCGTGCCGGGTCCGGGAGACCTGAGGCCATGCCCCATGCCCAGCACCAGGGGACCTAAGGCTGTGCCCCCCACCCCAGCGCTGGGACTGGGGGACCTGAAGCCAGGCCAGGGGACCTGAGGCTCCACCTCCCACCTCCCTGAGGCTGCTCACCCATGTCCTGTGGGACTTAATGGGGGTGGGGCCGGCTGTTTCTGGGTCTTGTGATTTTAAGGCACATGCGGGTGGGCAGGGACTTGACTCTGGGTCCTGCGGCATGTCCCAAACTCTGACAGGAGGGAGATTTTCATATACACTTTACTAATTTTCTTTCATCTATGACACTTCTATTATAGAGAAAGGGCAAATAGTAATATTAAAATATTTCCTCTAATTAATTCCCTTTTAATGTGCACAAATTTTGTGCACTGGGCCACTAGTAATTTAATAAGTAGACTGACAAAGCAACATCTAAACATGTGCACATTTTATGAGTCTTTGTAATCTAGGTTTTTTTAAGGCTCCTCATATGGAAAACCACTATGCAAAAATGTTCATTTGCAGAAAAGAAAAGTTTGGAAATGATTCTTTTAAGTTACAAAGCATGTTGTTGTGCAGATGATAAGCCAGGTGGCCCCTGAAATGCCAGCTGGTAGTGATGCATTTGAACCAGGTTCAGTGAGGTAAGTAATTTCCCAAAATATTCAGTGAGCATATGACCATCATCTCTTCACCCCTTTAGCAAGGCAACAACTCCTGACCACAAAATCATTACTCCACTTACAGTGAGAATTAAAAACTAAATATAATTACTAGACTATGTTTTTAGCCTATGAAGTCTTTGAGAAAGCAATTCTAGGAGAAAGGGACATGTAGAGAAGGAGGAAAAAACAACATATCTGTAGCTTTTATTGTATGGTTCTTAATGACTGACAATTATTGAAGGCCTCTTATATGTCAGACATTATACAGATAATATCTGTAACCTCACATCAATTTTGCAAGGTTGGTGTAATCCTTCTTTTATGGATAAGGAAACAGAAATCCACTGGACATAAGTAAGATACACAGTGAGGAACTGTTTGATCTTTGATTACTATACAGTTGATTCCTGGACAACATGGGTGTTAGCGGCACTAATCCACACAGCTGAAAAAGCCACATATATCTTTGACTCCCCAAAAACATAATTACTAGTAACCTATGGTTGACAGAGAGTCTTGCCAATAGCATGAAAAGTTGATTAACACACATTTTATATATTATATGTATTATATACTGTATTTTTATGATAAAGTAATCTAGATAAAATAAATTGTTATTAAGAAATTCACCAGTAATAGGAAATACATTTACAATATTTATTGAAAAATACAATCCAAATGTAAGTGGACCCGTGCAGTTCAAACCTGTGTTATCCCACCAAGTCCATTTTTATTCTATTACCCTGCTTCATTTTTAAAATAGTAATGGTAGCTATCTAAAATTATACAATTTATTTATTCACAGTTTATAGTCTTATTCACTAGGATGCAAATGTCATGAGGTCAGTACCTTTTGCATGGTTAGCATTTAGAACATGATGACTACTCAACTCATATTGGTTGACTGGCTGTCTAAATAAACTCATCAACTTCCTATTTCATTATGTGTCCTGCAATATTTTTCAGATGGCTTCTGGAATACATTTTTTTTAATTTCTTTAACCAAAGTTAGGTAAAATTCTAATGTTTTCATTTCCCTTTTTGTAAGGCAGGCATAAAGGCATAATAGATAACTATATAAACCTGGGATAGCAAATAAGACAAGGAATGAGTCTAGTAATATGTAAAATTTAGATATAGTTGCTATCATTTTGAGATATAAACACATCACAATATTTCCATATTATTATTTTAGGCAAACAATCCCACAGGCTATGTAAAGTTTTACATAAACTGTAAGCTCCCAGACAAAAGCGCTAAATAAACATCAGCCAACAATGATCCATCATGAAAATGGTAAGTTCTTACTGCTACTACCAAACAGTCGAGTTTTTGTTGTTGTTTTTGAGAGAAGATGGAAAAAATTTAAAATTTACTGTCATGTTACTTACTTTTAATTATTCATTGCAAAATTAATATGATCTTTTTGCCACTAACTCTTGTAATGGTATAATTTTTAGTTATGCCAATGGAGGTGGGATCAGTCCCTGGAAATTAGTTTCTCAAGTCTTATTTTTGAGTGGCTTTGATAAGACCAGTGGAATAAAAGCTAAATACAATAGATGCAAAAAAAATGTAGGATTATATGTAATATATACCTCTTTAAGCTAATTAAGTCTATCATGCCACTGCTGTCTCTTATTTGTTTATAATGCAGCTATTAATTTTATAAAGCTAATGGTGTTATTGTCTTAGCCTGGAACTAAATTGTAGGAAATTCACACATCATTTTAGTTGCATTTAGTCTATCCATACACATTAGCTATGTCATGCCACTGTCACTCTCACCATATCAGTAAGCACATTAGTTTTGTATACATTTTTAACCGTGAAATCTAACATCAGAATAATGTTAGTTAGATTGTTCCCAGATCATTTTCTGCATTGAAATCATAGAGCAAAGCTGACTCAGAGTAGAGCCCGGCTTCAACTTTCATGTGTGGCCCTGCTAAGTATTCCATTTTATGTAATTATTAATTCTGTTCCCATCATTATTTTCTTCATCCCTAATATTAAATTTACTCTGAACACTTACTCTGTGCGTAGCGTGTTTGGGACATTGTATATCTTAATCTTCAAAGCCAGTTTATAGCACAGTTATTATGGTTGTCATTCAATAACAGAGGCAACACTTTAATGTGTGGAAGAGTCATATTTAAATCATGTGTTGCTGCATTCAACAACAGAACTCCTATCCACAGCAGACACATCCTAACCCTCCATGAACATTGCTCTCCCACCCTCAGCATCACAACTCTTCCAGGAAAGGGATTTTCATTTGCCCTACTCTGCTGTTTCTAACTGAATATATATATAGATATAGATATAGATATAGATATAGATATAGATATAGATATAGATATAACTAATATGCAAAGTGCCTGCTCAAGAGTTTGACCGGGGGTTTGATTACTTGCTATGAATGTGCTGACCACCAGGGGGAAGTGCAGAATGAAGAATGGCCCCGGCCAGCAGCCATACGGCCCGGATTGGCCTTGATCACCGGCCAGGCCTAGGGACCCTACCTGTGCACGAATTTTGTGCACCAGGCCTTTAGTAAATCAATAAAATACTATCAAATAAATTTAAAAAAAAGTGAAGCTACACATTTTCTAAATTTTGGGAAAGAACAACTGAATAGTGTTTTCTTATTATTCAACTAAAATGCAAAAAATGCTTAAGGTTTCTGCAAGATTATGTCCTGTAATCTCTTTGGGCCTCCTTTGCCTTGTGACTGCCCAATCTCACTAGACTATTTAATTTTTCAGTTAGAGTTTTATTATTGACCTTGTTTTGATCTTATTTTCTACTCTTAGATTCTGGTCCCTAATTAATATTTTGTCTTCAAGTGGAAACTTTATTAAAATTAATTTTAAGTTCACAATATAATGCTAAATAAGCCTATAGTATATTCAGATATACTGAAGATCAAATCAGCCTGTAATTTTATTTTCGTAAATATTACTTTATCTAAACAAAAACTATACAACTATCTGTGACTATATTTATTCTGCCTTTATCCCTAGAAGAAAACAAAGGAAAACCTTCTTTTACATTCCCAATACAGGTGACTTCCAATGTTCCATGTCATATAACTTCAACTAAAGCACTATCACCTATAAGGAATAATCCTCAACAAACTGCAAGTGATTAAATTGAATTGCTCTCCTTTCCATCATTAATAATTACTTTTGTTCCATATGGTAACAGGAAGAACACCTCACATTAGTGTCTGCATTGCCAAATCATGTTTCCTTCTGATACAGTAACTGCCAAACTTCTCCCATCAAACACCTGGATCACACTGAGAAATGCAATCACTGAGCCAGGCAATAAAAGGCACTTGTTTTGCTGGATAGAGCTAATTAAAAGTCAAGGTGTTCAGTTTGGTACATCACAGAGCATAATGCTCTATACAAGGCAACCCGAGTTTTATTTATTTACTCTTTGAATAAAATTAGAGAACATAACATAGCATAACTATAACTTAGCAAAACATCTGAGTTCAATCTGCTTAAAGTGAAAGCAACCAGTCCGTTCAATGTAAAATATAAAGTGACCAAAATAATTTACTAATTATGTTGCAACTAGGGGCCCACTGTTCGAATCTGTACACCTTGAAATGAATTGGGCGCCATGAGTCTGCAGTGGGCATGAGGGCGGATCTCAGCCCATCCTCCACGCCCCAGCCCAGCCCTGCCCCTCCAGCCACTTCCTCTGATCCCCTGTCGGCCAGCAGCCCCGCTCCCACTGCAGCTGCTCCCAGGAGCTGACAGCACCGGCCCACCCTGGTCGCACCTGCTGATGGCGTGGAGTGATTGGGACTGGTACCAGAAGTGGGTAAGAGCAGGGCCTGTCAGCGGGAGTGAGCGATGGCTGCTGTCCTGATCACCCCTCAGGAGCAGGGGGAGGTGGAGAAGCCCTCAGAGGTGATTGGGGCCGGTGCTGGGCACTGGCAGTGGGTGCGAGCAGTGGCTCCAGCGTTGGCAGTGGGTGCAAGCGCCGGGTGGGACTGTCGCTCATAGGAGCAAAGAATTTTCAGTAGCCTCCAGAGGCTCACCCCCATGACAATGACCAGTGACCCACCTTGGTCTGGTTGAAAGTAATAATTATATCCTGCTAGAGGCCCAGTGCACAGATTCATGCACGGGTGGGGTCCAGTTGGCCTGGCCCCTATTGGGGTGGATTGGGCCAGGCCTGTTGGGAGGAGGAGATGGCAGGAGGTTGGCTGGTCAGCCTGCCCTGATCAGGGCCCAATCAAGGCTGGGCCGGCTGGGGGGAGGGGCCACGGGCTGATTGGGGTGGTGGGGGCCCATCAGGAGTGGGGCCAGCTGGGGTTAGGGGCTCCAGGAGGTTGGCTGGCCAGCCCCGCCCCCTATTGGGGTGGGGGGGCAATCAGGGGCAGGGTGAGGGTTTACCAACTGCCCCACCCTCAATCAGGATGAGAGGGGCCAATTAGGGGTGGGGCAAGCTGGAGGGAGGGGCCAAGAGAGATTGGCTAGCCGGCCCCACCCCAGATCAGGTCAGTTCGCTGGCCGCAGTGGGCATCATGCTCCAGTTGTTATTGTGTTCCGGTCGCTGGCTTTTTATATATATAGATTTTAAATATTATCTTTTATTAATTTAAATAAGGAGTGGCAGTATAGAATAGTCATTAGAATCAAAGGCACTAGTCATACGTCTGGGTCAGCATCCGAATGCTGCCTGCCATGTGAATTTGGCTGTTAGCTTCATCCCCCAAGTGTCTATTTCAGCGAAGAGAAAGGAATTATATAACTTTTAATAATTTTTAAAAATCATTTAAAAATGTGTTTTCTAAAAAAATAAATAAATAAATAAATAAATAAATAAATAAAAATGTGTTTTCTACCAGAGAATGCCACTGCTCTTATCTCATAATAAAATCATTGTATGATTCCTCCCAGGTATGACCTCCTGGAATAAAACAATCTGTCAATCACATAACTTTTTTTGCTCACCCCTTTCTTTTAGATATCTGATACTCAAAAATTGTATTATTTCTTTTGGTATGTGAAAATTTCCGAAACCTAGATAGAACTCCCCAAACCTGCATAATTTAATATAGATAACAATATCAACCAGAGAATGTAGGAAATAGAGACACAGAATCAGAGGGAATCAAATGAAATTCTTACTTTATTTTCATTCTTATAATTTACTTTTAATCATATTCCTTTATTTTAAAAATGTGTTCTTTACCACAAAAGAATATCCTGATAAAGGCTGATATAGCTTCCAAAAAATCAACTCCCAATTTACCCAACTTCTTCAAAACGTTATCCAGCGGTGGGGAGGAGGCGGAGGAGGAGAAAAGATTAGGAAGATTAGTTGAAAAATAAAGTACTAATCATTTCCACTCTTGGGACATGAAAAGGGTAAATTAGTGTTGGATTCAACTTGATAAAAATAAAATATCCTTTTGGGATAAGGCTTAATCAAGCGACCTACGAAGCAGTAACTGATATTTTCTCATTCAGCAGAACTGACTGAAATAAGGCTAGCAATATTGATGCAAGCACACACATTACTCCTTTATTCCACCTACCTTCAATAGGCAAAACACACTATTAAAATTACTATGTTAAAGGTAAGGAAAATAAGAGGTTACATAAAATTCTATGCTCTATTCCCCAAAGCAACAACAAATGCACCTCAGAAATGCAGGCAAGGCATCAAACCCATTCTAGCAAACTTACTGTGCCAACCCCTTATTAATGTCGCCTCTCAGAATTTCTATTTCCACATAAACTGGGCCAAATATTATTCACAATTTTATATGATCATATTTTGCATTATCCCATTTTTTTAAAAAAGAAATCTATAGAATGGAGAAGGATAAACTTTAAGAATCAGCTCCCATAACAAAACCAGCCTTTAATAAACAAACAGGAAAAAAAGTGTCTTGACAAACTCATAAAGAATTTAAAATACTGACACTAATTGGCGGCAAATTTGACGGGTTATAGATAAGTGAGTTGTCCCAGTTGAGGAGCAATTCTATAGATCAATTTTTCTGTATTTCTTTCCATGCCAATCACTGACGATTCTGAAGAAGGGGCCCAGCTGAATTGAGCCATTGAAGGCGAGAGTAGAAAATTATTTGTGTTCTCTTGCATCTTTCCCTGCAGCCAAAGAAAAGCACTATTGTCCTCCTTGAAGAATCCTTTCAGCCTAAGGATTACTGCCAACTTCGCTGAGAAAGTCAAGCTGCATATCCAAGTGGAAGGAAGGGGTGTGCACATGCAGCTTTGCTCTTGGGGAAGGGGGTTGTGATGGGTTGTAAACATTAGCCTCACTGAGCATCATGTTTTAAGTTTATTTGGAAAGTGGCTTGGTGTAAAAAGAGAAACACAGAAGATTGGGAAGTAAAAAAGAATAAAGCGTAAATTTATAGCCTAAATAAACTTTACACTGAATTGATAATGTTGTCTATGAAAGAGTGCTATGAAAGTGCACTTGTTAAGTGTGTAAGAGCCTCTGAAGCACAGAGAACAATCTTATCTGAAGTAATAATATAAATGCCCACTTTCACAGATGAACAAATATATTGGATTTTTTGTAAAAAGAAGCACTTCCCTTAATGTGACCTAATTAAGGGTATAAATTAAAAAGGATATTTTACACATAAAAATGTCAGATCTCAAATATAACTTATTTGAGGATTTGAAGATTACCCACATGAAATGCAAGAACTATATAGTGACTTGCCAAGAAAAGAATGTGCAAGTACACTTTCCATGGGGAAAGCGGGTAAATTGACTGGATGATCAGGGCTGGAATATTTTTTAAAAATTAAGAAAAATATAACACCTCGACATAAATAAAAAATGATATTAAAATTTCAACACTTTGTCTGAACTCAATAACTTTAACAATATATTTGGCAGGTGATAGTTCATAGGGGCAATGTTAAATAACTTTAAGGTAAGTAATATCTACTTTCTCCACAAGAACAAAATATTGTATGCTGCAGAAACTTTTTTGTGGATGTTGGATACAAGAACACACCCATCCATAACCAACAGATTGAATATTATATTCATTAGGTTAAATGTCATCTTACTTCTTGGCACAAGAGCAGGACTGGGAGGGAATTAGTCTAATTTCATTCTCTGTTCTAGTTGGATTTCATTTTCTTACACTTCCTGCAACAAGGACACATTGTTATTTATGTTTGTAGATGTCTGGGCAAATAACCCTACAGACAACCTTTAAAGAAAAAAAAAAGAACACGATATGTATAGTAAAAACTGTGAAATGCATAAGCCAACAGTTTTATTTGGAAATAAATTCAATTGTATGGCATAATTGCCATATGGCCCAGTGGATTTTGTTTGTTTATCTGTGCTTCATTAAAATGAGCTCCCAACATTTCTTCTTAGTCTGTGAAAAATCTGTTATAAACATGACTTCCTACAAGCCAAGCAAGGTGAAACTCACATACACCTCAAATTAACTTTCCAAGTGGCTATAGCATTTTGAAAAGGAAGAAGCCATAGAGTACAATAGTATTCAACTGAAGATTGGCCTAAACTCGGGATTAAAATTTCATCAAGCTTCTGAACATTTATATGGATGGCATTGCAGGCACCTTCACACTACAACTATTTACCCTAAATACTTTTTCCTAACAAGTAATTTTCTGATGTTACCACAATTTACCAGGGCCAGCATCCAAATGTAGAACAGGTAACATAGTTAACTTAGTTTATTTGGTCAGAAAGGAATGTTATATGATCTGGTATGAATCCTATTATTATTAATTAAATTGTGCTTGGAATTTAAAATATCTTCTTTGCCAAAGCCAGTGGTTTATAACAGTGAATTAATGCACAAACAGTTAAGATCATGTTTAGAATATAATAGGTAAGAACAGAATGTCCTTTCGCCAAGGATATCGTGGATGAAAGAAATAAAAGGCTTGCATCTGAAAATCAATTAAAGACCTAAAATTTAGGAGACTTAGAAGTTATTTTTCTTTTGCGTTTGCTTATTAATTTTGCTGTTGTTATTATTGTTGATCATCATCACTTAACCAACTGGTCTTGGATCTCGTGGACCTTAACCTGGAATAAGATGCATGATGTACCCCTACACTCTCTATAAGCTCTCCAGGAGAGCTAATAATTATTAGGATAAACACATCACCCTCCACCTCCTCCTGAACACTTTGCATAAGTAAGGAAAATTATTTACTTAGTAAGTAGAGAAATATTATTCATTTGTATATTACTTCTTTTTAAAAAATTAAATATGACCATTAAAAACATCTTTCACACCATTTCTTAGATTATGCTGTCCAATGAAGACAGGTAAGTGCTGAATAAGCTACTCATGAATAAACTAGCACAGAAAAGAGTCATGGAACAAAATTTAGAGTCAATTTGTTTTAAAAATGTTTGCAATCTGTAAGTGTGACGACTTACATAGGGAAATGACACAAATTCACTTGTTTCCTCAGGATTCAGGAGTAGAACTTAGACCCAGGCATTGTTTGGCCAAAGGATGGAATCTACCCTGAGAGATGGAAAACTGCGTGCTTTAGAAATGGTTAAGCAATTACTAATTTGCAATGACTCTTACAAAGCTAGAATACGGTATGGAGGAGTGAGCCACATAAATGTTGTCACTACCTCCACAAATGGTGCAAGTTGGGTCAGAGATACTGGACCAGGTAGGAATGTATAGGTTGAACTGTGAATACTGTGTTCCCAGCATCTTAGTGACTTCTGTTTTATATTGTCAGATCTTCCATTGTCTGTTTATGGTTTTTTTCATAAAAAATATATGCAGAAAACAACTATAGCTAGGTATTTATCTTACTCTAACTTGATATATTTTTATTCTACTTATTTAATAATTTCATAGTATTTCCCTAACAACAGAAAATGTATTTAAATAAATGAGGAATTTAGGATTTTCTTTTCCCTCCAAGCCTAAATATATTTAATGTGTGAATTAAAAGCAAATCTAAACACTGCTGCATATCATGCCCATGCATTAAGAGATAATGTGGGTCTGTATGAAAGCCCTGAAGAGGCTGATTATGAACCTAGGAAAGGCATTGATATTCATGGCATTGTCATTAGTCTGGGTCTATATGCAACTACTAATGAAATGTGCACTATAGAGGTTTTTTTTGAATACAGGCCACCCCCCTGTGGATGCAGATGCTATCCATTAAGAATATGAATCTTCACTTGACCTTATTCGTGGCAAATGCCTGGAATTAGGAGTTATAAATGAGTATTTAAATAATTTCTACAACCCAAACACTTGTCTTTTCCTTCCCAACTCTTCTCATTCTTTTTCTCCTTTAATCTTTACACTAACCAATCTTAAAGATTCAGTTTAAAGTATGACATTTTTGTGATAGTATCAACTCTTTACCAGCACAAAAAACCCAAATTTTTTCTCATTATTGCTCACATAGTACTTTACACACAGTTCAATTACATTGTATTAGTGTTTAATCACAGGAATATTTGGTCCAATAAAACAAAAATTGGTTCTCATTAATAATTGAATCAACAGTGCCACATATTAGGCCTTCTGTAAAAAACTGGCTAAAATAAATTTATAATGTTTTCCATTTATGTAATACTTTTCATTTTTCAAGTCACTTTCTCATATATTATGGCACAAAAATATAGATTTTGCAATAAGGAGCCAGCAAGTTTTTAAGGAGAAGAAAAACATCTTAGTTTGAGGAAATTACTTGAACCACTGCAGAGGAAATGGGTTTAGAGGCACTATTCCATTGAGAAGAAACATTCTATTGTTAACAAAATATGTTTACTTATTAATCTACTTAGCAAGTAGACTTCCTACTATATACTCCGCAAGCTCCTGAAGACAGAGTTGAGCAGTGGGGCAGATGTGCATGCAAAGCTATCATAAAGTAATCTTCATCTCTTACAAGGTATTCCTTTACATAAGTACTAGGGGCTCAGTGCATGAGTTCATGCACCTTGAAAGGAACTGTGAGCCGCAAGGCTGCCTTGGGAACAGGGGTGGATCTTCGATCATCCTCTGCACCCCTGCCCAGTTCTTCCCACCATGGCTCCCTGGTCCCCTGTCTGCCGGCAGCCCCACTCCAGCGGCCACTCCCACATGCTGACAGTGCCAGCTCACACCGGCTGACAGCATGGAGCAATTGGGGTCGGTGCCATCAGCGGGTGCGAGCAGCAGCTGCTGGTCCTGATCGCCCCTCAGGAGCAGCGGGAGGTGGAGAAGCCCTCAGGGGTGATTGGTACAGGCAGCTGCTGCTCACACCCGCTGATGGCACCAGGGCTGGCAGTAGGTGTGAGCAGCAGCTCCAGCACAGGCAGAGAGTAGGAGCGGGGCTGTCACCAACAGTGGGTGTGAGATGCGACTACTGGCCCAAATTACCCCTCAGGAGGAAGAGGAGGTAGAGAAACCCTCAGGGGTGATCAGGGCCGGCACCGGGCGCTGGCAGTGGGCATGAACAGTGGCCCCGGCACCAACAGTGGGTGAGTGCCGGTTGGGACTGCGGTGCATGGGAGCAAAGAATTTTCACTAACCACCACAGGCTTGCCCCGATGACAGTGACTGGTGCCCTGCCTTGGTCTGGCACCCCCGCTCACCTGCTTCACCATCCTGCCGGAGCTGTTCTGCTGCCTGCTGCTGATGCCCACCATGTTCTGAGCATGCCCCTCATGGTCAGCGCATGTCATAGCAAACAGTTGTTTGGTACTGTTCCACCATTCAGTCTATTTGCATATTAGGATTTTATATAGAGAGATTTATTTTTAAATTTGGGAATTGTTATACACACAGGCATCAATGTACATTTTAAGATTTGCAAATATAATTTATTTTGACCTTAAGTATATTCTGGAATATACAGACTCTTACTTTGCTTCTCCTAAACGCTCTATTTGTCCCACAAGCAGACAATGAGCATGAGCTGTCATTTTAAAATGTGTTAAACCTGCAGGTCCTATGAGTTACTGTATTGGGAATGGGGAAATCTGCTCCATGTTCTGCCAGTGAATTACTGCATATTGCTGCCCGGAGCAATTTTAACTTTTAATGTCTTTATTGTGCTATCTTAAACTTTTTTTCTTTCATCACATAAAATAATTATTTTTCTCTGCCCCTTTCTACATTACTTTGTATAGCACTCTCTAATCTTTTTTTACATATTACCAGCCATCTCAAGAGAATGCTGCTTAAACATAAACCCCTTTCAGAATTTTTAGTTAGAAAAAGTACTTGGCTAAAGACAGTGAATAGGATCTTCTTGAGGCACGACCACATGATTATTGCTGTGTCTGTAAGGAAATCTCTTGTTATAAATGGGCAAGTGGTCTGGACTGAAAGCACAAGAGACCTGGCACTCTCTGGTCTCCGCCATTAAATAAATGTATGTAATGTTACAAAACTCGTGTGATTGTGATGAGCCTCAATTTTCTCACCTAGCTCTAGTTCCTTCATTTGTACTGTTCATTTTTTAAAATTGTATAGTTGATCATGATGAGTACACTCTATGTACTGTGTCTTAAAGAATAAGCTACATCTATCTTAAGATGGCAAGTTGAATTTATTGATGAGGCATCTTTCAACATCTATTATTTGGTCCAGATTATTGAGTGTATTTTTTTTTATTTACGAATAACTGAATTACAGATGTGATCTTCCAACTGAAATAAAAAGAAACTCATACCCACATAAATAAAGATGGCATGTAACTGTAAGCACCAAGCACTTTTCTTACACGGTAGAGATGCCAGAGAAAAGGAGTCATGATATTTTAAATAACTTCACCTCCTTGACATGTTATACATATTTACTCGGTTCTTCCTAATAATAATTTTATGAAGAATACATTATTACCATTTTACAGATAGGAAAGTTGAGGCACAGTGTGAAATTAATAGTTAGAAAGCACAGATCCTACTCAGCTCAATGTAACTTCACCACACGAGAACATACTCCAGGGAAATTAGACAAATATATATATATTTTAAAATGTGTACATTAGTTTATCCATGAAATGCATTCTATTCCACTTTAAAAACAATTCTGTTACTATTTTGTTAGTGACACAAATATTAAAACAGAACTAAACAAAGTTAATATACAAATTCCCTAATTTTGTTTAAGGCTTTTACATTCATTCATTTATTTCTTTAGACAGTAATATAACTGCTTTTAAAATTTCTTGAGTTATTCCCTCAAACTTGGAAGGACAAAATCTACTCACCTTTATAAACATGTTGTAATAAAGAACCTCTTGATACCCATCTTTATATTCTTAATTATCCACAAAAGATAAGTTCTCAAGAGCAGAAAGCAAAGACAATGTTTTGCTATTTTCAAATGCATAAATATAGCAGCATATTTCTGGTAAGAAATGCCATGAGATGTAACTACCCCAAATTCCCTTTCCTCTTCTAGACTGTCCCCAAATAAAACTAAAGCAAATGAAGGCATGGCTGTGCTCCACCATACCACGTCTATTCATATGTTTAAGGCAACAAGGATACTCCCCATCCTTTATAAATACACACTTGGTAGGAGAGAAAAAGCTTTCTTTATCCATGTCTCTATTTCTTTCATTTTTAGCACTAGCTGAAGCCCTACATTGATTTTCTTTATTCAGATATATGTCTTTCTGAAGCAATTTTATGACACCCATCTTGGATTAGTATGATGATTAAATTATTAAAGTATGGTTAGAAGAGAGTTTGCGCCTGCAGTTAAACTTAATATCTGTCATCTCATTCTTGTTCAGTCTAAAGAAAATATAAGCTATTAAAGAACCAACTTGTTCCTAATATGAAGAAAAAAATGTAGGTTTCTAAGAAGTGATAAAAATACCCAGGTTAGTTGTTTTTTATACTTTTACTTCATATGACACCTAGTCACTGAAGATTATAAAATGTTATTCATATATATTCTAGTGCTCAAAATTAGTTCAGATTAATTAGACAGACAGTACTAAAAAACTTCCCAAACAGTATCTTAATTCTCAAAAAATGCTTAAAGATGTAGTAGCCATAAACATTAACATACACTTCCTGAACACCCAATATATGTACAGGAATATTGTAAGTGTAATGAAAAATAAGGGTTATCAGAACCTGTTCTCTTCAAGCATCTTTCAATCTTGTGAAGAAGAAAAAGATGTTAAAATTAATGTTGTAACAAGGTAAAAGGCCCTACAGGGCTTCTTAATCAGTTCTCAGCTATAAAACTAAATATATTGTTGGCTACCCCTTATTAATGTATGGCTAACCCAAAGCATTTGTCAAGCTACATCATTCTTTATTAAATTTAATAACCTAACATCTACTAACATATCAACTCTACCTTTCTTCTAGTATTTTTTTGTTGTTGATGTAGATTATGACCTCACTTGCAGTAATTCTCTCTTTTTTTGATAAGATGAATGTACTCTATATACATTGTCTTAAAAGAAAAACTTACAGAGAAGGGGTGAAGGAAGAAAATGGAATATTCTTTTGAGTACATCGTAAATAAGAAGTAAAAATAGAAGGCAGGTTTTAGATTCTCTTTGAATTTATAACCCCCACACTCATGGCCATCATTGTGTAGAGTAGATTTCAGCTGATTGGGCAGAGTAATAAATTATTCAAGAAGTTCTATCTCTGTAGGATTAGAACCATTGTCCTGATATTGCTTTGCACCTTCTGTGTGATGCATTTGTGTTGATGACATGAAGTTATTTAGATTCACCTCATTGGGTTTTACTAATTTAGATATTCCCAAGATCCAGATGGGTCCTGGTGCAACTCCCTAAATTAACACATCAGGAAAGTGATTTGTTTATGTCAACATAGCCTTAACTAAAAATCAGGTCTTGTGGAAGTAGAAAGGCCCTGGCTTGGAGTCATGCAGTGTAAATCCTGATTCAGCAACTCCTGGAACTTGTGATGTGGGGTAAGCTTTGAGCCTTAGTTTCCTTGTCTGTCTGCAAAATTGAGAATGTTCAGAGATGTATGCAATTTTAGTAGAAAATTGATGTTTTAACAAAGAGCAGACACTAATAAAATGTTTACCCATTTTTCTTCTTCCTAGCTCCTAGATTGTAACTCCCCAAGGTGTGCCACTGGTTCTAGTACAGAGATGGATTTGGCCTTTTGGTGTCATATTTTGCAGCTCTTTTGTGACTCAGTAGCCTGAACACAGTGCATGTGCACTAGTGTTACCCATAGAAGAAGAACGTTGTTAGAGAACAATTAAATGCTTCTATGTGGGGCGTGGTTACGGTGTTTTGGCCAGGTTCAAGCCTCGGACTAATGAAAGGACAGGGTCCTCTCATTGCCACATGCAAGTCCCAGCTGGAGGGCAGGGCCCGCGCAAGGCCCGCGCCACCCCCCCCCCAGCACAATTATAGCCAACAGCTGTGGTAGTAAGCTTGAACCTATGGTCCAAACACGTAACCCCACGTGCCTTGTGCTAGAGTTCAGGTGCATGTAGTTGAGTAGGGTTGGAGCTCATGAGAATGCTGTAAACAACGTGGTCATGCCCCTGCTTTGCCTCGTGGCATCTGCTATAAAATAAAGACACGGCTTGTGGGCTCTGTCATTGTCTCCTCATCAGGGAGGCAGCGTCCCACTGAGACCCAGCTATTATTCTCTTGTCTGTCTTTTCCTTAATCCTTTCATCCCCCCACTCGGGATCACCCTTGGTCGTGCAGCCACACTTCTATTTATTCTGTATTGTTAATCATTATTTCCCTTACCCACACCTGTGTTTAGATACTGTGTAAAGGGTACATTTTAAAAGAAAGGCTCTGTGACTTTACCTGCCAGAGGTAGGAGGGAACAAATATATGTGATGTAAAGAAAATCTCTCTTCTCTTCTTTGTTACTGAGACATTAAGCTACAGAAGAATCACACATAATTGTAGACATGAAGAAGGAAGATAAGTACTGAGTTCTTAGCCATTAAACTGCAGTAAATTAATTGCTTTACTGAACCTATTTAAAATTTTTATTTAACTATCTTAATCAACCAATAAAAGGTTCTCTAGTAAGCTCTAGTATGTAATAAGTCCTCACGTAATGTTGTCAATGGATTCTATCATTTTAAATGAAATGACATTTAAAGTGAAATCAATTTTAGTATTGGCTAATTGATATAAACAGAGTTAAGTTCCTGGTAGCATTGTTCACAATAGACAAGACATGGAAACAATCTAAATTTCCTTTGATGGAATATTGGATAAAAAATATTATATAAATACACAATGGAATAATACTCAACCATAAAAAAAGATAAAAATTTGCAACAATATGGGTAGGTTTTGAGGGTTTCATGCTAAGTGAAATGTCAGATGAAAGAGAAAAAAAAACATTTTTCTCATATGTGGGACATAAAACCAACAAAAACAACAAACAAGCTCAGTTACAGACGACAGAATGGTGGTTCTCAGAGGGAGGGGAGGGGCCGGAAGACAAAGACTGTAAAGGAGTCCAATATACAATGACAGAAGGAGACTAGCCCAGGTAATGAGAAAACAGTGGCGTATAAAGGTATTTTAAAGTTTGTTCCCCCAAAATTTATATAACGTTATTAACCAAAGTCACTGCAATAAATTTAACAAGAGAGTTAAATTTCTACAGCATCTTATCAATATTATAACAAAATGACTTTAAGAAAAACAACGTTATTTGACATCCTGCTGTACTCTTTACCTCCTTTAAGTAACCATTCCCTAGATTGATGTAGCCAAGGTATCAGCTTATAAATACTTTTTAAAATGTTTAATTTGTAGATGAGATGCTTAAATGTGAAAATAATTTTATAAATGTGCTTAGATATCAGGATAGTTACAAAGGCCTTTTTAATCTATTATTAACTAACTAATCGTTATTTAAGGCATAAATGTTCTTCATCCTGGTGGCAGGGAGGAAAGCACAACGAAGAAGAGAATAAACAAGCTTCTTCCCTTGCCTCAGAGCAGTAGAGCTGATTCCAGGCAAAACTTTGAAATAGTTGGAAGTTTGGCTTTGGTACTTCCCCAATATCCCCACTGCTCTTAAACTATTTTAGGCCACAATATTTCATTCCATGGCGATCAATATTCTCATTTCCTAAGTCCATTGATCTTTGCTACACTATAGGTGGGGCACATGGAATTTGAGTAGTAATATAAATCACAGTTGCTTCATGATGGACCTAGAGATATTTGCATTATAAAGAAGATACTCCTTGCCCAGATTAATAGCAAATTAATTGAATTTGGTCTCTAAATGAGGAGAGACAAATCCAGATGTCCCTGGAGGCCGATTTTCTTCCTCCTTTGGGTAGTTTCTAGCAGAGCCCAGGAGCCCAATAGAAGAGCATGCTGACACAATGTTCTCTGAGGAAGTCCTCTGCCAAGGCCACTTTGTTGACCAGAAAACCTAGCTGTACATTGTTGTCCACATGTTTCTGTCCCTTGGGCCCTAATATTTAATAAAGCATGGCTTGGTGGGGCAGGGACTCCTCCTACAGCATTTTCCCTGCTGTGATCAGCCTAGCTAAGTCCAACCTAAGCATCCTTCTCTGTGGATTGATGAGTGTTTGGGAGATCTTAGTACTGATTCTTTCTCTGATAACACAGTGCACTGCAGGGTGCTCGTGGTGAGTGTGTGTGTGTGTGTGTGTGTTTGTGTGTGTGTGTGCTAGCCTTCTTTATACCACAACTGATAAAAGGCTCATGCTGTAGGGAAGGGCATTTTGAGTATGCCCTTAATCCAGCCGTCTCTGGGGTCAGGTGTCCTATGCATGGCATTGTTTTCTGTTTTACATATCTCTATTATAAAAACCCCTTGGCCACAATGCCATAACTCTATTAAGGACCAAAGACTGGTCACCAGGAGGCTGCGTGAGCAGTGAGGGGTGCGGGGTGGGCAGGGCTGCGTGCATGGTGGGGCACGCTTGGGTGGGCGGGGGCTTGACTCTTGGTCTTGTGGCGTGGCGGGACTCGGGAGAGTCCCCCGGTGCAATGGGGTCTGGGGGGGTCTCAGGTCTTGCGCAATTCCCCGTGGGTCTGGGTCTCGCGCAATTTTGCACGCTGGGTCACTAGTATGTATATATTTATATAACATATCAAGCCATCATTTTTCTGATGGTGCTAGTGTGGATACCAATAGCTCGTGTCATCTTGTTGTAAGGGAGTCACTATTGGGGAAAAGAACACTTCTTACATAAGGGTCTACTGAAAATCAGTTGTTTATATGTCTGGCATTTTTTTTTAAAGAGAACGCTTTTATTTATTTATTTTTTTCAGATGAAGTAGATGCTTTGGAATATTTTAGCACCACTTATTTTTGCCAAGTAGGAAGGTATTACAAAGGTATTCTCATCAAAGTAATTAGGTTGTTAGATAGGCTCTGCATGAGGCAGTTAATGTGACACATTAGTTAAATTATAGCCCCAAAGGCTTATGGGATCAGAATTCCAAATGCAATCTGAGTTCCCAAGTCCCATGAGCCTACCCCTTTAGGATATACTTCATCTGTAGTGAGAGGGAACACTGCAGTAACACATTGTCATCTTAAGGGGATGAGCTGATTCTCTTGGAGAAAACACTTGTGTAAAGATATTCAGTGTTTAGAGAAGCACATTTGGATATGCTGAAATTTTTCCACAACCCCCAGACATGCCAATCAAAGATAACATAATGCAAGTATCTCTGACTGACACTTCGAGCTGCATTCATAAGCAACCTGCCTCATTCAAAGTCAATGAAGAGACAGGATTTACAAGCCTATGCTGAAAAGTTATTGAAATGTGACTGACACCTCAAAGAAACAGTGTCAAAGGGGTTGCATGACCCGGTGCTGAAACACAGTGGTGTTAATCAAAGTTATGGCAGTTGGGTACCACAGAGGTCTTCCTTAGGTTTATTTATTTTATTTAATTCATATCACTCAGTGGTTTGTCACCACCCCCTGTCCTCTCCCCCTTTGGCATTTAACCCCTAGTTTGTGTTATTGGTTGTAAACGTTTGCTTTGGTTGCGGTTTAGAAAGGAAGAAGAACTTAATGAGGCTTCTGAAGATAAATGCTGATGTTACATCTCTTTCAACTGTTTGAGTTCCCCTAGGAGATCATGAGCTTCTACAATCATGTTCCATATGAGGCACCTCCTAGGACAGGTGGATGGGGCAGCTAGTCTACAGTCCTGTTCAAAGAATTTTCACTAGTATGTGAGTTTAATGATTCACTGAAACCCTGTCTACTCTCAAAAAGGGTCAGAAAAGGTCGAGGAGTAGAAGTGAATTTGATCTTGGTCTACCTAATTATTTCATCTCTTCCCAGTGGCAGACACAACTCTGCGTGTGTGTTTTTTAAATGAGATGCTATGCCAGAGAAGAAGTCAATCAACTGAGAACACTTGTAATGTAACCATGAGTAATAGTTACCAGCAATTCTTTTATATTTATGTTTTATGCTGAATGCTTCACTTCAATTCTTCAATATTGTTGTAAAATAAGGAGGGGATATCAGACAGTGAAAATAGTTAATAACCTTGCCTAACAAAAGAAAGAGAGAGAGGGGGGAAAAAACCTCTCTGAGATGAACAGAATATCACAAATGCTATAATTATGTTCATGGTAATTATGCCCATGGTTTTAAAAGCTCAAGCAATTATAAGTTATGTTTATACTTGTTTGAGGTAACAATGCATGATAGAAATTATATGCATGAAAGTGTGTGTCTGTGTGTGTGTGTGTGAATCAATCCAGTATTCTGGCTTCATTTAAACTCTACATTTGGGTCCCATTTTTTTTTATTTTTTTTTTATTTCCTTGGGAACCTATTGGGAATGAGTAACTGGTTAAAATAGTATAATCACAAACCTCAACAATTGGCTCTTGTTTAAATATTTAAGTGTTTAAATATCTGCTCTTCCCTAGAATCATATATATTCTCTATCACTAAAAAAATATCTAGAAAGAAAATTTGATTTTTTTTATGCTTCCAGACAGTTCTGCTACAAAATAAGTGCAAGGAATGATGATATCAAATAAATTATCTATTCTGGAATCAATCCACAATTCATATTAAAGTCTTTCACTATAATAAGAGAATAAAATAAAAGTGAAAAATGACAGTAAAGTGGCTACGTCCCTTATTATTAATTATTTTAAAATTTAAAAACGGGATAAGAGTTAGACTTTACAAAGATCACCTTGGAAAGAAAGTATATCAAACATGACTAGCAATGGACTTTTCTTTTACAAAGAATAATGGTTTAATGTTTAATTAATCTTATCCATTTCTGCATTTATGGGAAGGCAGAGAAGAGTCTGCTTTATAATGTAGAAAATTAAATATTAAAACCTTGGTGCCTAGCAGATTACATTTTCTTATTATGAATGAGCATTTTCACTTTCTGCACACACAAAGAAAGAAACAGGAGATAGATGTAGTCACTTAGCTCTAGGAAAGGATTATTTCAATATATCTCCTTTACCATCTTGCTACTAGAAACAAAACACACCAACAGTGAATAAAGGTTTAAAATATAAAAAAAAATGAAAACTATGTGTACTGTATGTAATATAAATCCTCAATTCTAAATATAGTAAATAAAGTATTATTGTATTTCTAATGTATGAATTATCTAATATTTATAGATTTAACACTCCAAATGATACATTGCTTAAAGAACATTACAATAGTTTTCATATTCAATGATGCTTTTTCCAGTGAAAAAACTGAAGGGATTAATTAAAAATAATAAATCACTACCAGATTAAAATACAGACATAACAATTGAAAAAATGAAAAAAAGGATGTTTAATTTAAGTATTTAGATGTTTATTTCAAATTAGTGCCTATTTATGTCGCATATAGTTTAGACCATTTTATAATATAGATATGAAATTTTTAGTTCTGTTTTAAATTATCATTTGGACCTTTGGTCTCCAGTGTATTATTTATCATGAAGCAGGGATTGCAGAAAGGGTCAAAGAAGTGGTCATTACAGGTGTACCACCTGTGATAAATTCATCTCTATTGATCATCAGAGATATTTTGACTCTCTATAGTTCCTTGGAAATATTATTTATTTGAAAGGAAAGAAAACATACTTTACAAACACCATTCCTAAGTTTAAAGGGTTAATATGTGCAATTTAATACGGCAAATTCTTACAAATGTTGGGTGTGCATTTCTGAGCTTGTTGACATTTTGACTGCTAGCCCTACAATTTATTGCCTCTAAGATTAAACCAGGATTAAAAATATTACATTCACAAAAATCTCAGCAACATAATTTTATGTTAATATCACTTATTAGAAAGCATTAATAACATTTATGGGGAAATGTAAGAGGAAAATGATAAGTTTAGGAAAAGTTTGAGAAATAAAATTCAAAGAAACCATATACATATTTTTATGTTATGTTTCACACAACTTTCTTTTTTTATTATTCTTAACCATTTAATAATATTACTTATTAGGAAGGTACACTTTAAGAATCAGCAAAAATGGGCTCCAGTTTCTGGGGGCATCATCACACCATCAGTCGCTTGCCTTGCACTGCCCTCTTCCTCCCAGTTGAGTCCAGTCAGAACAAGAAAGGACCCTGGAGGCTGGTGCTCGGGGAATCCCTCGTTGGGAACATTTAAATGTGGACTCTATATTAGATGACACTAAATTTATGTCAATTTTTAGAGATATAATAGTACTGTGACTATGTAGATGAATGTTCTAATTTTTAAATGAGGAGTATGGAATTTTCTCATCAGCTTTGCATTTTGCCTGGGACAAGTACCTTTGACACAGATTACAAAATTACTAATATGATAAACAGATGATTCCAGTACAGTCAGCTTTGTAATGGCCTGCATACCGATCCTTGTTCTGATAATAGAAGGACATCTTTCAATGCAAACTCTACCCCTACCTACCCATCTACCCATGCATTTGACTCTGTGATCCCATACCAACTCAGTCAAATTTCTACCTGGGATTTCTGCTTCCATTAGCATAGGTCTCTCTTTTCACAGGGATGACAAACACAAGTTCAATTTAATTATCTACCAAATTGTTATTTAAATATAGATGTGAATTAAATTTCAATTGGTAAGTTTTATGCAAGTATAAGGAACCAGAGAGTTAGAAAATTAAAGCTGATTTTTTTTAAATCAGGGGAAACAACAAAAATAATAAATATTTTCAGATTTAATTTTCATTTCTTCCCTATTGCAACCAATGCCCTATTTAACTATATTACCTAGTACCTTCAGATCACCAGGAATATATTTGAATTGAAACATTCTCTCCATTCCTCTCTCCTCTCATCATCTAATCCACAATTAAAAGATTACACCTTTCAAGAAAATTTTCCTGATTTCTCCATCTTCAGCATATAAGCTCTGCCATGTCCATATAAAATCTACATATCAGATTTTTTAACAAGGAAAGCAAGATCTCAAAGGATAAAAAATATTTGCAGCACAACTTCTGGATCAATCTATAATACAAAAGGAGCTTTTGAAGCTGTTTCAAATTTTGGTGGGGCTTATGTTTTAAAAATACATGAATCTGTCCATTTTTATTTCAGAGGGTAGAAACAGGAACAACAGATAAAAATAACAAAGAGGGAGATTTTACTTTGAATTGTAACTGAAGTTCCACAGTGAAATAAGCTACCCTTAAAAAATGATGGATGCATATATCCTTTCTGGTTGGTGTTTCTAGTTTCTTGGGATATATTCTTGCACATATGTAATATCTTTTTTTTAAAATATATTTTATTGATTTTTTACAAAGAAGAAGGGAGAGAGATAGAGAGTCAGAAACATCAATGAGAGAGAAACATCGACCAGCTGCCTCTTGCACATCTCCTACTGGGGATGTGCCCGCAACCCAGGTACATGCCCTTGACCGGAATCGAACCTGGGATCCTTCAGTCCGCAGGCCGACGCTCTATCCACTGAGCCAAACCGGTTTCGGCCACATATGTAATATCTTAATCAATAAAGAAAAAAACTAATGATAGATACATTTGCATAGAGGCTGAATGTGACTCTAAGGAATTCTGATTCAAAATTGTTATATTGCTTGAAAAGTTGGATTTTATGACTAGGTCTTCTTCAACTCCACTTATTCTAAAACTTCAAATCTAAATTCTTTGTCATAACATTAGAGAAAAAGACAAGTCCTTTTCATTAGTGCAGTGTTCTACCGAACTCTGGCCTATATCAAAGGGAGATAAAA
This sequence comes from Myotis davidii, assembly GCF_000327345.1. Classification (NCBI taxonomy): domain Eukaryota; kingdom Metazoa; phylum Chordata; class Mammalia; order Chiroptera; family Vespertilionidae; genus Myotis; species Myotis davidii. The sequence continues at coordinate 1,771,882 of NW_006289214.1, forward strand.
GATTTGCTTAAGAGGAGAATTGGAACAAACCCAGATTCTCTGGCAGGCAGTTTGTGTTTCATCTAAATGACTGCATTACCTCTTCTTGTGTTGTTCATCTAGAAATGAAAGGTTATAAAAAGACATCCCTAAGAAAATATCTTGATAGTCAAGGTTAGACCCTTCATATAGTAAATTAATCAAAAGCAATGCAGGAA
>NW_006289214.1:1772139-1810381 GCF_000327345.1 Myotis davidii
TAGGATTGGAAAAATGGAAGTCTAATGGGTTCTTTTAAAAAGTCTACAATGAGGGTTGTATGGAAAAGACTTCCACCAAAAAAATATCTGTGAATATTCAGTCGCATAGGTCTCTTAAAATAAAATAGAAATTAAAATTTATTAAAGTAGGTCAAGAAGTCTCTCATCCTTGAAAATTTGAATCAATAGCATTTCGATGACTTTACATATTTATATCCAATAATTATATTTTACTGTTGAGCAATTTAAATTCAAGCAAAAGTTACTCTTTCATAAAATTTTCTATGACAGCCTCCAAATGTTTCCAAAATAACTATGAAGCCAATGTGAAATATATATATATATATATATCCCTAATGGTTGTAACATCTTCTTTTCCCATTTTTAATATAGCCAAGATCAGTATTCAGGAGAATTTAAAATTCAAAACACTCCCTGAGGTTCTTAGATATAGGTCATTTCATTTAGATAAAAACACAAACTTGTAATAAGTGATATAAATCACCCTTTATCACAGAATTAGCTGTTTTAATAGTCCAGAATAAGCCATTCTTTTTGGCACTCTAATTCACTATGGTTCATACACATGACCACCCACGCAGACCTGGGATCACTAGCCCTGCTGCTCAAGCAGCGTTAAGATGACCCTGGAGACTCAGAGGCACTGAAATTTTGGTCCCATGCCCAATTCTCTCTTGTTGCATTTTCCTCTAATATATGTGTGCTTCTTCTTTTAAAGCTTTTTTTCCCTTTCTTTTAAATTTTTTTTCAAAAGCACATTCTTAAGGAATACAGGCTGAATTTCAGGGTGGCCTGCTTCTACAATACATCTGAAAATACCTCTGAACAGCAGCATATATGAACCTACTAACATGTATAAGAACAAACAAGTAATCTATTATACACTCCAGGGGCTTCTAAAAGAACAGAAAAGTGGCATCTGGCACAGGCGAGACGACAATGTAACCTCCTTGACTCTTCATTCAAATTTCTGCCTAAAACTCTTTCAAACAACTGATTAAAGAAAAAAAAAATGTTGTGTTGGTTGATTTTTCTGCCATAAAAACTGGAAAGAAGTTGAAGTTACAAGGTGGTAATGTCATGTGATGAATGAGATTTTTTCCAGTCCATCTGTATAATATGCAGTTTTATGAAAATCATTTCTGGGTAGGGAAGATTACTATTAACTATTATTGTTAATAATAATGCATTTCATTGGTTTTAAGATGCCATCAATTGTGCAATGCATTACGATTTCACGTGCCATTAAAATGTTATCAGTTTTAAAATGCCATTGGTTGCAAGATACCACACAATTCCAGAAATATGAAAATGTCCATGGTTAACTGTTACAATAAATGGATAATATTTTCTAGTTTTTATTCTGATAACTGGTTTATGATGCTACGGCTCAAGAGGTTGTGAAGATAGTTGGAGGCTATCATAGTCAGCTAAAACTAAACATTTGGTTTCAAAGCTCAGTCTTGGGAAAAAAATAATCTAAAGTCCAGCTGTGTGTATCCAATTTATATTTTCTACATCTCCCTCCATCTTCTTCTCAAAGATATCATTTTGCAAAGGCATTTTCTGTCTTTATTTTCTTTTCTTTTTAAAAATCTGTTTCCTTTGATTTACAGAAAGCCTAAGGTTTTCTAAAGTTATAAGGTGATAGCAGCACAATTCACCATTTGGAAACAGCCTCAGTGCCCATCAGCAGACGAGTGGATTAAAAACTTTTGGTACATCTACACAATGGAATACTATGCCGCCATAAACAAAAGAAACTTTTACTATTTGCAACAGCATGGATGGAACTGGAGAGCATTATGCTAAATGAAATAAGCCCGTCGGAGAAAGATACATATCACATGATTTCACTCATATGTGGGATATAATGATCAACATAATTTGATGAACAAGAATATATCCAGAGACAAATGGTAGGGGAGAGGGGGGGGTTAGAGAGCAACCAAAGGACTTGTACGCATGTATGTAAGCATAACCAATGGACACAGACACTGGGACGGTGGGGGCTTGCCCGGGGTGGGGATGGCTGGGGGTTGTGTCAACTGGGGAAAAGGAAGACTTATGTAAAACTTTAGACAATAAAAAATAAAATAAAATAAAAAGTTATAAGATGGAACATTGGACCAAATACCATTATTTCACTACCTAGGTAATTTCATAATAAGAACACTGGTGGGCAGTATTTAAGAGATATGGACAATTAATGATTTATAAAGTGTTGTTCTGAAGGCAAAATGTACAATGAGAATAGTCAAGAAAATTTAAAAAAAAATCATGCAGTAAATTTGTCAGGAGTTGTTAAAAAAAACTTGTAGGAAAATACAAGTGGGAGAAATTGTAGTACATTTGCAAAGTGCAGAGAGGTGTTGGCATATTTTCCCGTCATCTTTTTTCTCTAGGGTAATACTTCCTTGGGCAGAGGGAGAATTGGAGATCTGGTAGCTGTGACTGCAGTGATGTTATGCTATTCTAACATTTGTAAACATGTTATTTACAATAACATATTTACAATAACATTTCCTGCTCCTAGAAAGCAAGAGCGGGCTTATCTGACATGTCTGCGCTGGTGCCTCAACTGCTGCTACTTCCTCTCCACTCCCGCTGGATATTCTTAACCTCTAAGGACAGCCGCAAGGTGGAGAATGAGTCAGCCCTCCACTGCAGCGCCTTTCCTCAGGAGGGCCCGTGTTCCAGATGACATCATATTCTGTACCTGGGGTTGGTGCTTTGAGTTTGCTGCACTCTATGAAGCTAATGTCCAGAAGGTTGTGGGAGGAGTAGAATATATACTTTGAGAATCCGATAGGCTATATTGAATTGTACCTACTAGAAATGAAGGTAGCTAAGCTATCTACTAAATGGAGATTAATGTTGCAATTGAAATAGATTACTCAGACCTTAAATTACATTTTACAAATTAGGTAATAATAATAATAATAATAACAATAAAGAACAGTAAAATACCTGTGGTCTATTTTCTCCATCTCCAAATGTTACACAATGTGTTTATGAAAAAACGGTTTTATAAAAAGACTTATGGAGATTATTTATGTTGCTTTACCCCACAGGATTATCATGTATCAATGTAAGACACAAGAATATCTCACTCATTCATTTTATTCAATAAATATTTTATAAAGCCTATGATAAGCCAGGGGCTGATGTATATAAATCAAGTCTTCTTTGGGTAATGATGCAAGGATGAAGTTTGGTTGTTATTTTATTGAAATGAAACTTGGTCTACTGAAATCTCTAATCATAAGCTCAAGGAAAGCATTGGACGATCTGTCACTATTCCCGCAGTCTGTTGTATCAAATGCAACTTTGTAGGTCAAAACTTTGGGTGATCCTCTTGCTTCCATCATGAGGATGAAAATATAGCATGAATTATCTTTGGTGAAAAAGAACAGTGACCAAAATAGAGGTGACTCAGCTTCTGCACATTGAAACTATGTTGTAATGGAAATTGGCTTTCAGCTGCTGTGACATACACTTTTATAATACGTTTTAGAACATTGAACCTATCCACATTTTTCAGCTCTGTCTGCAACAGTGAGAGGTAGTGCTATTGTTACAGATTCTGCTAAAGCTACTTATGTGCTATTAATATACAGGAATAAAAGGGAATTCTCTCTTCACTGGTGGTCACTTCAGGCTACTCAAAAGCTGCTTGGCCTGAAAATGTCATCAACCACAAGGGTTACTTGATTTCTTTGTCCATAATCGATTACTTGGCTTTTACTAAAAAAAGAAAACTGAAAAAATGCCCCTAAAGGAGAGAAAATCTGTTCCCTTCCATGTCAAAATGTCTAAACATTTTAAAAGCTGAAAGGAATGCTCATGAACAATCTTACTCCGGTCTTATTTTCAGTAGTGATGCATACTTCATACAATAAAGGACAATAAATTTTCTGAGAGAAAGAGAGAGAGTTGGGGGGAGATTTTGGGTAGAAGTCCATTTTAGCTCAATGAAAAATGCATGGACTTCTTCATCATGTAAAGTGGCTTTGAGTCTCTTCTTTACTATTTACCTGAGAAATTCTGAGCAAAGTGCTCTATCGCATTGAGCCCTCGTATCCTCCTCTCTAAAATGTCAAAAATCACACCGGCCCTTTTCATTGAGTTACGGTGAGGACCAAATGATCAGGAATATTTAGACTCTTTAGCACATTGCCTGGCACATCGTGGGCACTCAAAACACATTGTCCATTATTCATGTGAGTTATGTAAGTGGAATAAACTGTTTGAAAATGATTTGGATGGTTTTTGTGTGTTGAAGCTTTATTTACTGTCTGTGCCATCTGTTCATCTGAAGTACTGAACTTAATGATAGTCTGTTAATATAATCACTAAAAATAGCCTGTACTAATCAGAGTAACTGAATACTTTGATCAAATCACACAAAATTCCTCTAGGAAACAAAATGGAACAGTATCGGTAAATTTAGAATAATATGGAACAATAGCAATAAACATATGTGTATCTGTGTGATCTCCCAGAGTAGAGAATCCAAAGCAGTAAGATGATACCTGTATCGGGAAGGAAATGCCACCTCCCACTTCCCCCGCTAGTTCTCAAGGGCAGAAATCCTAGTGGATGTGATCACCTGTGCACCTTCTTCTGCCTTGACGTCTGCCATGTCCTATGTTGGGTACATCACGGCGGGCTCTGTGAAATCACCCAGGTACTGACATCACTGTCTGAAACATGAACAGAAGACTTTCTTCTGACATCAGCTGTCACACTATGTGTGCATCAAACCTGCTCCATTAAAATAGTTTGGTTTTTGTTCTGACTTCTCAACGTTGCCATGGAACCTGTGAGCAATCTTATTGACTCCTCACCACTATTAACAAGTCTTAATCGCTCAGAGATTCGGCACAGTTGGATATTGCAATCAGAGCAAATTTCCCATTTGATTCCAGCACAGAAGTTACCAATGAAAGTGACAGAGTGGTAATACAAAATTCTCGAACTTCATCTCCTTTTCTGCCATCTCATTCGTGGTGAATAAAATTGAAACCACATAGGAGCTTATTTGTGTAAGCTGCTATTTCTTCAACTTGCAGTGGTTATTCATATCCTGTATCACCGAGGATTTGAACATATCCCAAATATGTTACTATTACTTTAAAATTAAAAGCATCCAGACAATCAGCACATTTGCTTTTCAAAGTGTGTGATGTATATATCTGGTTACCCAAACAAGGCAAGAGGCAACCATTATAATAGTTCAGGTTGCACCAGCGCACAACATCTGCTCTATAGTACCCAAGTAGAATCTAGAGAGGAACCCTTGCAATAAAGTAATTTTGCTTTCATTAACTCCAAAACAGTTCCCATCAGCTGATATTCAGTCACAAGTAACAAATAGCTGGTATGTGAGCCATCTGAGTTCCTTGCATGTAGTATGTTTTGGTGTATTGGGTTATTTTGTGACTGGATTGAATATTTTTCTGTATCTGAAATACACCTATCTTAAGGTAATCCCATCAGCTGATTACCCCTCTGTTCCAGGGAATGCCGTTTTCTGCTCATTCCCCGGCACCTTCTTTGTAAAAAACAATACTCTTGGAGTTAAGGAAGGGTTAAATCATAAAAGAACATGCTTGCTAGCATTAATGGCTACTGATTTATGACAAGAGCACTTTTAGTCAATTATTGTCTGAAAGACTGAACGTACCCCCTGAGGTTCGGCATTCAGTCATACAAAGTGTCTGGCTCATATTGTCAGTATTGGCCATTAATTATGATGACCACAGGTGGCAATCCATGTATATATTAGCTTTTCCTGGAAAAATGTGTGACTTGAGAACTATTAGAGGTAGAAGTCCACTGTTGGGAGAATAAGGAGAAAAATACTGCCAACCTGAATGACCCTTTAAAGTATCTACTTCAAACTCTTTGATTTGAAATAAGAAAACTCAGGGGAGTGATACCAACAAGCACACACATCTGGTATATTCCAGCCTCAAGTCTAGGAACCAGTCCTCTCTACTCTAGGTCAGGTGTTCTCAGCACTGAGGGCACATTAGAGTGACCTTCAGAGCTTTTTAAAAATAGTAATTCTTGGTTTATTCACCCAAAAATTCTGATTTAATTTTTATCTCAGGCGGAGCCTATACCGGGTGTTTCTTAAAAGGCCCCAGTGAATTCCATTGTAGCTTCTCCATTGGTATTTTTATTTGTACCACCAGGAGAAATGTTTCTCTTCTCTTCGGATGAGGAACACTTGTTCTTATTTTGAGATATGCATGCTCTGGACACGTGGGTCATGAGTAACACATTTCTCTTTTCATCTTGGCCTCTAGAGGTCTTAAAGTTGGGTGTGAGGGGAATACACTGTACCGGCATTGGTCCTCCATGACATCCATTCCTTCTTATTCATTTATGTGGCACTACCTTTTCTTCCTTTCAAATTTTTCTCACATTCATTTACATTATTTATTATTTTACTGTTTCATGATTTCTTGGGAGGTAAATTTGAAGAACTTGGGATATCACAAAAAATCAGGAAATAGATACCTAACAATGGAGAAGAAAATATAGAAGTAAAAGCTTTAAAGTTCATAAGAAAGATATTTAGAATGTCTCAATAGATTTTTTTTGAATTCTGAAAACCCTATAATAGACAAAAATAAAAAGAGAGACAAGAGCACATATGCAATAGGAATGCTGAGCTAAGTATTATAAGTCAGTGGGAAAAGAAGAAACAAGAATTGGAAAGCAGCCCAGCTGGTGTGGCCCAGTGGTTGAGCATTGACCTGTGAACCAGGAGGTCCCGCTTCCATTCCTGGATAGGGCACATGCCTGGGTTGATCTAAATAAAAAAGCAAACATATTTTTAAAAAAACAATTAGAAAGCAGAGGCATGAAAGTTTAGTAACAACAAGAAGAAAGGTAGAGAAAGAGAATGTTGTGTGAGTTTTGGATTATTCCAGGTAATCACAATCCTGCATCTCAACCAAGTGATTGCACCAACATGATCTTTCTTATTTCCTGGCAACCTCATATGGAGTCCATTCCACATCAGTAATGCGAATCTACAAAGTGCTGGTACTTTCAGTGGCTGTAAGATCTGTTTCTGTATCATTTATAATTGAGGGGTTTAAAATTTTACATGAAACAATTTTAGATGACTACCTAAATGCACTTTGGGTTAGTAAATATTGTGGTGGTTTTGGTGACTGCTATTTTATGTTACCATCAATAGAACAATGTTCCTGATATGAAAATCTGGGGAGATATATGTGATGCCGTTGTAGTAACATGGTTATCAGGAGTAAAGCGAAGGCTGGAAAATATAGGATGCCATTTATACAGCTCTGTTACTTTAACATTCTCCAAGTCTGTTTCCACTGATCCAGGAGGGAAGGAACTAGCTTAGACGCATGTCCAGTAAGGTCTGAGTAACCTGGAAAGGTGCTTGTCAGTCAGTCACAGCGGGGAGCCAGTCAGTGGCCAGGATGGGTGTGGCCACTACAAGGGCATGAAATCTGAATATTTAAACTTCTAAACAAAAGAGCACTCTCTCAGGTGCCCGCCTGATGGACTCCTTCTCTTGCCTGTTTGCCTGGGCTCCTGTGACTCCTGTTGCAGGAGCACGCTGCCCTGCACCCACATGCCTCACATCCATGTGGGACTCCACGTGGACTAATGGACTTTAACGAGCTTGGATACTGACCTACACCCGACTGCAACATGGAAGGAAAGCTCTGGACACTGCCTTGCTTTTGGCTCTGCTGGAACCCCAGCTGCACCTCTTTCAGGACTGGCTTAAAGAGCAGGGGACTGTGGCACCGGAGGATTGTAAATCCATGCAAATAAAGCCTTTCTCCACCCCTCATTCTCCAGTGGGAGCTTCTGAAAATTCTTATTTCAGTGGTACCCCAAGAACCTCCCTCTCACGAGCAATAGGGAATTTGTTCTGGTAACATCTACCTATATATATAAAAGGCTAAGTGACTGACCATCCATCCAACCATCTGACTGACCAGCTGGTACATATGACGAGCATTGGCAATTTTAAAATAAATATTGACTTGCGCATGCGCGATACATATAAAGCTCTTGGAATGGATATTATTGAACTCTCCTGTGAAATGATTTGTAATGGACCTATTATTGAAGCTCCCTTTGGAAATAGTATATCTATCCTATATAATAAAAGGCTAATATTCAAATCAACCAAACGACGGAACGACCGGTTGCTATGACACACACTGACCACCACGGGGGCAGACACTCAATACAGGAGCTGCCCTCTGGTGGTCAGTGCACTCCCACAGGGAGCGCCGCTCAGCCAGACCCTGAGAGGGGCTTACGGCTGGTGAGTGCAGTGGTGGTGGCAGGAACCCAACGGGGAGCAGGCCTAAGCCATTGGTTGGACATCCCACAAAAGCTCCCGGACTGTGAGAGGGCGCAGGCCTGGGTGAGGGACCCCTCTGAGTGCATGAATTTCATGCACTGGGCGCCTCTAGTAGATAATATTAAAAATATATCTAAACATGTGATTCTTTGTCCAAAAAATGAGCACGTTCATAACTTAAATGAAGAAATTTTGGATATACTCGATGGAGATTTTCACACCTATCTGAATGATGATTCCATTGATTCAATGGACGATGTTGAAAATGAAAATTTTCAAATGAATTGAATTTCTTAATAGTATTATTCCTTTCGGGAATGCCATGTCATAAATTAAAGTTGAAAGTAGGTGCAATCATCATGGTACTGAAAAATCTTAATAGTAAATGGATCTGCATAGGGAGAGGCTGTTCTGATTACAAGAATAAATTTGTCCTCATCTGACACTGGCCTCCCATTCAAATTGATTCAATGAAGGTTTCCTGTGATGCCAGCATTTGTGATTATTAAGAAATCACAAGGACAAGCTCTAGACAGAGTAGGCATGTTCCTACCTGAACCCATTTTTGGGCATGGTCAGTTATATGTTGCTTTCTCTTGAGTTTGAAGAGCATGTGACATTAAAGTTAAAGTTGTAAATACTTCATCACAAGGGAAATTAGTCAAGCACTCTGCAAGTGTTTTTACTCTTAATGTGGTGTACAGGAAGATATTAGAATAAGTTTAATCACTTTATCAGTCATTGTTTTTATTAATATTGTTTATATCATGTCTTCATTGTTTCTATATCAGGTCTTTGTTGTTATATCATGTTGTTATTGTTTATTTTTATATATGATTTTCATATACATTTTACTAATTTTCTTTCATCTCTGATACTTCTATTATAGAGAAAGGGTGAATAGTGATATTAAAATATTTCTTCTATACTCTGGTTTCTCTTCAGATCGCATAAATCTTTCGCCTTTTAAAATATTTCTTCTAATTAATTTTCTTTCAATGTGCATGAATCCATGCACCAGGCCACTAGTATGTAAATATCAGAATATGTTTCTTTGAATCCAGAATGTGGACAATTCATCCTATTTCATCCCATTGTTTTACTACTGTAGATTTTAGGAAAAGCAAACAGAATTAAATTCTTGTGTGGTTTAGTAAATATATACATTTTAATAAACTTTCATATGATTCAATTTATCAACATGAACAGTCTCAGTAAAAGCCTTACATTGATTCAACATGGAAATAAAATTGTTCCGCATCAAAGACCTAGAAAAAGGTTTCAAACATTCTATATTAAAATAAAACTAAAACTGGTATTTTAAAAATTATGGCTCACATTTATACTGATTTTGTGATTTTAAATCAGCAATGGTTTCAATGACCCCATTATAAATGATGTTTGAATTTTAAATGAAAATAAAAGTGATGGCCTAGTTCAGTACTCTCCACCTGGCACCAAAGGGTGTTTGGCACATTGCTATATGCTCATGAAAATGTTACAGAATGAACAAAGGTAAGCTTTGAAGGAGCAAAGTGATACTAAAGAAAGGTAAAATTAATTTTAAAAAATAAATACAAGTAATTATTAGGATGTTTGTATTTGGCTTCTGAAATTAAAAGTTTTGAAAAATTGTAAAAGAAATGACAAATTTCCTAAAATCAAGTGAAATGAGAAAACAGAAGCATTAACAATTGGACTAATTCTTCATAAAATATATAATATATCAAAACAAAATGTTTCATCAAATACATCATTATGATCTTTCATAATATCAGGACTGGGTTACAATGGTTTTAATAACTCACTTTTACACAATTTATCCTTTTTGCTTCCCATAAATATCCCCAACTGAGCTTTACAACAATCCTGTGAGCTAGACATACAATTTAATATTAAGGAATCTAAGGCCTAGAATTAAGAAACCTCGTGTTTATGTTTGGTCTGCTCTAGGTTTGGGGTTTTGTATAGCATTCTTTCTTCTAGTTACTGGAGAAATGGTTCTGGTCACACTGACTTCATAATGGAGTTGATTATAATATACAGTATAAATACATCTGGTGTAAAATAGAAATACATCTAATGTAACTTCTATAGCATAAAATCAAACACATCTGTAATACTTGAATTGGAAAAAAGGAGGAAAGCCTTCTGAGGTGTTCCTTCTCTGTTTGGATTAGTGTTAGGAAAGTCTTCAAAGACCCAGTAAGAAAGGAAGAAAGGGGACCCTGCTAGCCAGACAGGACAATAAACCAAAGGTGAGGGAGTGATGGAAAGGGTAAGACCCATAATGTACATACAGCCTCTTTCAATGACAGACCTTCCAACCGAAGTCGTATTGAATTCAAACTCATGTAACTATGTGGCTGTTACATGCTTCAGGTAGACTCTGAAAGGGAAACTGAAGAAAAAGTGCATCCCTACAGAAAATTAGATGAGACACAGCATTATACCTGCATATTTTGGGAGAATAAACACTGTCAGAGAACACACTTTGCGTTTCATCCCATGGGGAAATAGGCCCTAAATCTCCCTAAAGGGCAATAGTAACTAACAGAGGGGAGCTCCTTCAACATAGGAAAGGTAAGAAAGGCTGCATTTTAGGAGCTTCCTAACATAAAAATCTGTAAAGAAGAGATGCAAATAGAGCTCATTAGAGCAACAATTCCCATTCCTGGTTTTGGCACACAATTTCCAAAAGGGATTTTTAATTTGCTTTAAGTGGGCTTATTTGCCAGGAAACAATTTTAAAAAGAGAATGTTTTAAAATGAATTACAAAAAGGGTGTTGCAACTTTATAGAATTTGTAAGTAGCTGTCTCCTAGGAACAATAGTCTTGTTGGCCATACTTGTTTTTCATCTTAATTAATAGCATTCATGTGAGAAGAGCCTTGCTATATATAAGATCTTATTATTGTGTTATTAATACTAAACTAAAGAAGATACAGTACAAATGAAAAACAGTGGTTATGAGTCTTGTACCACCTTAGTTAATTAGTAAAACATTCATGCATTTTATAAAATATTCATAGTAGGTAATATCTATAGTTGTGGGAATAAGTGCACATATTAAATGTGTAAAACATTAGGCATTTGCTATATACCAAACTGACACTGAAAAAGTAAAAATGTCAAGGACCATACATCACTGTATGAACACCTTTAATCATTCACTAAAAAAGAATGGTAACGCAGTATCCAGAGAATACATTTGCATATCAGATTCAATGTTCCTTATGAGTCATTTCACATATTTTTCAAGTGTTGATAGAAGGTGAATAAGTATGCGTTAGGAAGACAAGCACACCAAGAGCACACACAAATGTTCTATAATTCACTGTGCACTTTCTTTATCCAAAGTAGGATGAAATGGGAAATGTTGCCTCAGTAGTCACATTCTTTCACATTAAAAGCCTCTCATATGTGTCAATTATTTAAATCTCACCTGTCACTTTGACCCCTTAATTTCTAAAAACAAAAAACAAAAAACAAAAACAAAAACACAAAAAACAACTCTCTAGACCCTAAATCACATACATGTTTCTGTTTTACAAGTAAAGTAGATCTATAGATTGAATCGGGAAGTAGTGCAATTAACCTAGATTTTAATATCAGGAAAGAAAAAAATATATATATGAGGAAAGGAGCAGAAGGAAGACCAAATATTATAGGTATGTCATTTGGACAACTTCCTCAGGAAGCTAAAGTTTTACATTCTCCAGAAAGCCGCGGTCCATTCCCCTGAAGATCGCTGGGGGAAGAGACTGGGAAGAGAGGGAATAGAATCATGCCCAGGGAAGTTGGGGTGACTTTGAGAGGCTACTTGCAGATCAGTCACACCTGGATACAGGCCTCTGGGCAGAATGGGTACTGAGATTTGAGATATTTAATTCCCTAAACAAAGGTATTTGCTGCCTTGGTTGATCTCTTGGTCTCTCTTGGTTGACACTTAGCTCCCCGGTCTCTCAGGCTTCTGCTCCCCTGCATTTGCCCACATGGCCTATAGCCACGTGGACCCCACACACAATGGACTAATGGACAGTAATTAGCCTGGTGCTGAACAGGACCCAGCTGTAACATGTACCAGAAATTCTGGACACTGGCTTTGCTTCTAGCTCTACTGAAGTCTCAACTATACTTCTTCCAGAACTGTTATAGGGAACTGGGACATTGGAACTCCAAGGAGGTAATTCCATGCAAATAAAAATCCCTCATTCTCTCATGCAAGTCTCAAAACATTCTTTTCCTCGAGATACCATAAGAACACCATTCCCAGCACCAGTGGAGAAAGGGATGTCTACTTCTACCGATGATAGTAGGAGTGTTCACAGATTTCAGATTTCCCATCATCTTTGATGTTGGACACAAAACAATAGGGAAAATTAAAGGAAAATAAAGTTTTGTTAAATTAGACATTCATTAGTCTCCCTAACTTGTTTTAAGGGGAAAATCTATTGCACACCACAGTAAAATGCAATGATGATAGTAATATATATATCGCACCAAAAGCATTAAGATACCTAGGAATAAAATTAACTAAGGAGGTAAAAGACCTCTACTCAGAAAACTATATGACATTGAAAAAAGAGATAGAGGAAGACATAAACAGATGGAAGAACATACCATGTTCTTGGATTGGTAGAAATCAACATATTAAAATGTCCATACTACCCAAAACAATCTATAAATTCAATGCACTTCCCATTAAAATACCAATGGCATACTTCACAGATCTAGAACGAACTCTCCAAACCACCCCAGCATTGCATGGACTGCCCAAAACGCTCCTTGGATGGCTGTCTAAATGTTAGCAGCAAGTACCAAAGAAATAGATTTCTTTAGGAACTTATGATTTGATCTGAACGAGATAGTTATAAATGAAGTATTCCTCTAGTAAAATTTTTAGTTTTCCTCCAAATTTTATGAATTAATTATTTCTACCTTGTCAGAATGTTTTGTTCTTCCTTTCTCATACATGATTGGGATGTTGAGGGGTTTTAGGCACCTCATTTAGTATCACAGAAGCTCAGGAGTCTTAATTAAGAAAAAATATGATTTCCTAATAACAAGAGGAGGCTGTCTATGCCTAATAAAAAAAGATATCTTACTCTATTAAATTATCATCCACACTACAGTTTATACTATGAGTTTTAGAATATAAAGTAGTGGGCTATATAAAGAAAACCTTTTGAAGTTTCAGTCATATATTCAGATATGCATCTTATAATTTTAAAATCCAGGAATAAGTAAGAGGAGTCTTTTATGGATAAAGACTAAGGGAAGCATTAATGCAAACTAGTGCAGCTCCAAGTGAAATTACTACTTGATGGTTACTATATTATTTTTATAGGATATAAAATATACTAGTACAATGAATGAAAAGTCTTCATAAAGTGTGTGGAAAGTCACTTCAATGACATTCCTCAAATTTCAGAAGAGATGATATATCTGTCAATAAAATGACACCAATATCGTATTTTATAAGGATTTTATATTAACACGTGTTTTTGAAGGATGACATTAGAGGATCTTAATATCTATAATCAGAAAGTCTTTTGCTCAACTTGCAAGGCAATAAGTTTAAGAATTAATTTTGTCTGCTATAAAGCTGGCTTGCCTTTAATCTTCAGATTTAATAGGTCTCTTTTTGCTGACTGTTTTAGGCAGGTAATTGAGGAAATAGTCCACGTTCCATTTCAGTCAACATAAAATGACATTGAAATGTCTTCAAATGTTTCCAGGAAATTCATGCAAATCAGTCTCTGTTTTATTTGATACTGAATAATGGCAGAAATCCCTGTATTTAATAGTGTTCCCTAAGATTCTATGTAATGAAGCTACATGCTCATGATAACTCACTTAGCTAATGGAGATGTTACAAAATTAAGCACATGTAAAATGCATATAAATTAATATGAGGATAAATGATCATTTATACACTAGAGAATATCACACATGCCATATGTTCTTTCCTCCAAATAAAATTTCTCAGTGTCATTTTGAAGCCAAATTCCTAAGAAAAACAAACCAAACTGAAACAAACAAACAAAACAAAATGATTGTCATTGATTTGCTCTGATGGGCATCTTGATTCAGGCTTTCTGCCATTTTCTATGTCAATGGAAATCTTGAAAAATCAGCTGCTCAGTACATTTTGTAAAGAGCCCAAAAAAATAAGCATGGAACACCAGAGACCGGCAAAGGACCCTATCCAAAATAGATCCTTCCAGGAATCATCGAGACCGCTCACATTTAGAAACAGCAGTGGTTACATTAAGGGCTTATGAAAGGGTTCCAATTCTGAAAAGCTTTCAATGCTTGTGGGTAACTGGCAACTTCTTCCTCTTTTATTAAAAGTACTCTTCCAGAAAAGCCTATTTCAGTCAAAACAAACTTCCTCTTAAGAGCAGGTATTTTTTTCCACATCATTTTCATAAAGTAAATAGTAAAGCTTTGTTTGTTTGTTTCTTCCTCTTTTCTGATAGGAAGTGAGAGTCTAGTTTGGCAAGGGAAAAAAAACTTATTTTGGCTTTTTTTAAAAATATATTTTATTGATTTTTTACAGAGAGGAAGGAAGAGGGTTAGAGAGTTAGAGAGTTAGAAAGTTAGAAGCATCAATGAGAGAGAAACATGGATCAGCTGCCTCCTGCACACCCCCCACTGGGGATGTGCCCGCAACCAAGATACATGCCCTTGACCGGAATCGAACCTGGGACCCTTGAGTCCACAGGCTGACGCTCTATCCACTGAGCCAAACCAGTTACAGCTGGCTTTCTCTTTTACGTGTATCCTTTCATGGCTCTGAATGTGTTATATAGGTGCCCAGAGGCAAGAGGAAGCTTTGTATACATACAAAGTAGATAAGCAATGTAGAAAGATGCTCCAGTGAACCGTTTCTCTGCTCTCCTCATCTAGCCCACAGTGCTTTATCTATTTTGCAAGTGTTACAGTTCATTGACAAGGCATCTTATACCATTGTTTTTAGACTTAGAATTATTCTTTATTTATTTTTTTTCAACATTTGAAAATAGGATGCTTAAACTTTCTATCAGTCTTTCATTCTTTGCACAGGAAATTATCACTTTTGAGAAAATAACATGGTTTTATCTTTGCAATTATTCAAATCTACTTATGGTATTTTCTCTAACAGCAGAGATGGGAGTAGGGGAAGAGGAAAGAGGGGGAGGAAGTCCACATCACAAATATAAAACCGCGATGTGTATGTACTAGAATGACAATAACATGCTGTTGGCCACATCCAACCACGTGGTCTGCGCTGCTCCTGGAGGGAGAGTCTGTCTCATTTTAAAGTGACCTCTTTGCCCAATGCTCACAGATCTGTTAATGAACTTGAAGGAGTGCTACATCTTTCTTCTTTTCTTTTTCCTTCCTTCCTCTCTCTCTCTCTCTCTCTCTCTCTCTCTCTCTCTCTCTCTCTCTCTCTCATGCTTTCTCAAAAGGAACAATAACAAAGACATAGTGTTTTTGAAGAATGCAATGATATTCATTTTGGGTCTATTTCACAAATGCCACCTTTTCAATAGGCAAAAGTATTTTCTCCTATTTATGAAACACATTTAAAAGCAGAGACCATCCACTATTTATTTTTTTGCCCTCATTAGGTATCAGAAGAACGCTTTTGCAGATGAATTACATAGAAATAGCTGGGGCCTGGGCCAGTTCTCTTGTGTTTTTGATTTGTAAAAGACTCCATCCTTCCCCTGCAAACCCTTTCATCCTCCCCCCGCCCGGCCCCGCCCCCGGGAAATGAGCACACAATACACGAAGGATAAAACTATCATATCCTTAAACAAATGTCCTTCTCAAAAATATAATATAAAGCAGACCTAGAAAGTGTGCTGCTGTAATGATTTCATGTTCTGCTGATCGTGGTCTTTTCTTCTGAAAGGCTTTTTAGTGGTCCCCAGTGAAAAGTTGAGATCAGCATTTAAATGCGGGTCTATCTTTTTAACATACTTGAAGTCCTCAGAAGTCAGTCTGTCTCAGTGGCTTTGAGAATTTATAAGCATATCTAGGATGTTAAAAATACTGCCCATGTCTTTTTACTTTTTTTTCTAAATTACATGGATTGGAATTTGTATTTTTTCTCCCCCTTTGTGATGTGAGAGAAACATACAGAATAAGATTTGCTCAAGACCATTTCTTTGTGTGAAGCAGCTCTCCCCAGGCAGTGAGAGACCAATTATAGGAATTTCCTATAGTCTTTGGATTTTAAAAGCTGACTTGCACTCCCTCCTTTCCTAGGTAAACAGCAGCAGGCACATGGGCAATGAGACAGGGAAAAAGTAATTATGGTGCTCCTTGCTACATGCAATAACCAGCATTCTCTTTAGAATGCCTCCATGAGTTTTAATCTTAAATGAAAAGATTATGGGCAAAAGAAGCCAACATTCTCTTTAAAATAACCACTTTTCTGAATCAATCAACATAGTCATTTACATTTAAAACTTAGCATTTCTTGCTTCAGTCACAGGGCTCTTCTGTGTGCTTTGAAGTCCTTTTGTACACTCTTCACACCTGTCACAAGACACTTTTATTTACCATCAAAAGCCTAAAAAATACTGATCAAGGTCCGGAGGTTTCATGTTCTAAAGATCTGGGTCTATGTGTTAAATTGCAAAAACGCAGTCGCTGAAACCTGTCCAAGGTTGAATACAATAAATAGAAAAGTTCCTCTGTTCTTTAAAAATGTACTGTACAGACTTTATTTTTTTATTATTATTCCTGTGATGTAAAACTACTGTAAACCTTGTTAGTTCTAATCAAGAATAGAGTCATCCAATGAAACACATTCTTATTGAGCATGTACTACAAAGTCGCAGCTAGCATAGGGCAAGTGAGCTACTTCTGAGGTACTTTAGGGAAGTTTTCACCCTCAAGTTGGTGCTGGAACCTGAGCACCCAGGACCCTGTCCTAATGCTATCCGGCTCCAATAACTCTCCACTGTATTTATGGCGTAACTATGTGCCAACCATGTTGCTAGGTCTTTTGAAGGAACCTAAAGGTGGATAATTATGTGGAAGAAGTGCTAAGACAGAGACCTATCCTCCCAGAGTTTGTGTTCCTTAAAAATGTACCTATCAATGCAAAAACAGCAGGAGTGACTGAGCAAGAATATGGGCCCCTGATGCTGACTGCCTCAGTAGGAATCGTGCTGTCATACCTGACATGTTATTTTTAATATTTCTAAGACTCATTATATTCGTGAAATGTATAGAGTAAGAGTGCCTACTCTACAGGTAGGATGAGAATTCAATGAGATATTTTAATCACAGTGCCCAGCACACTGTTGGGACCTGATAAATGTGTGTGATTATAATTATCATCATCATAATTTTTTACAAGAAAGGAAAGAAACAAACCTGGACCAAACATCTACTTTCATACAAAACAAAGTAACACTAAATGAAAAACCAAACTATAAATACTAATGGCCACACATTTTTGATATTCTTAAGATTAATTGTTACCCTAAGATCACAAAGAAATTGCAATTTCTACTTCCATGAAGAAAAAATTACTTTAAAAGCTTTCACTTCTATAAAGAAATCTAAGAGTATTAACTTTAAAACTAGGTAATAGCAGTTGTAATAAAAATGCATTGGTATATTGCTTGAATTTTAAAAACTCTGCTTTTAACTAAATACTTTCATACAAAATAACATATTAATCTGTACAAAGGACCTGCATGTTTATTCCTGTGGTACAGAGAGGAAACTAAGACTTAAGGTCACAGACCTTCTTAGTGACAGGAATATCTGATATTCAATGTCTAATAGGGATCATATGTAGGCAAGAATGTCTTCAGTCCATGTTTTAATGATCAAACAATTTATCATTATATTTTTATTCATACTTTAATGATAAAGCAATTTTAATTTTAATCAGAACCAAATCTCTAATGAATTGCTTTCCATAATAAGTCAAAAAATTATAACTAACAGAGATTGTTGCAGGTAGTTAACCATATTTTGACTATATTAGAAAGTAAAAAGGAGGTATAACTAAGATATCTTGAACAATGTTCATTAGAAATATAGTCATTGGATTCTTATTGATTCCAATGGCCCCATGTTGCTCCCCCACACTTGGTTTTACTAAATCAATGAGTATAATGTATTTAAGTCATGTGATTCTTAACCACAATCCATCTAAATGAGTACCTGTAATTACATCAAAGAGTGAGAATAATGATTTATAAATAAGTAGAGGACTATGACTAATGCAGGACTGTTTTAATTTAAAAACACACACACAAAAAAAAACCAAACAAACAAAACACTAGAAAACTGAGCAACTAAAACCTTTGAAGCACAGGCATGCAGTGCTGCCTGCTCATTATTAGCACCCCCAGAAGACTGCTTGCTCCCACTGCACAACTATTTGCAAGCAGAGGACTGAATCTCCTTTAATCCAACCTACTGTCTATAACCAGATTAACCTTTCCATTTCACCAAAGGTAAGTGTTACTCTTCCCTTCCCAAGACCTTCCATTTGCTCCTCACTGTCCACCTAATCTACGAAGAAGCTGAGTTGGACATTGATCATGTTTGGCTTCTGCCTTGCGCTGCCTAGTCTTCTGCCCTCACCTATTTACCTATTTTAATTCAGAAAAGTTCAGAAAAGATACCATCTTCTTCATGAGGGTCCCTTAGGACATTCTACTCAAAACAATCCCTTTCATGAAGAGCTAGACAGAGCTCATTTTTTTGTTTATTGTTATCACATTTGTGGGTTTTACCTTTGTGTTATCTTGAAATATGGCCATTTAGTGCTGTGTCTTTTCTGCTAACAGAGACAAACTTCCGATAAGCAAGTTTTTTCACTTGGATGTTTCCCCATTGCAGCTTAATGCAATACTTTGCATAGAGCAGATGACCAAGAAAAGACTGGAAGAAAAAAGTAATATTTCTTCCCCTTTGGAGATATTAATGTTTAATGTAGTAAGAGAACATGACCTTATTGCCTCCCTTCCTTGCCATTTCTCTTTGCAGGTTATTGAGTGTGGGTGTAGGCGGCTGAGCAATACAAAGGGAACAAGGTCAGGTTCTAGTGGGGAACCAAGAACTGCAACTTCTTTGATGACTTGCTTGAAAGAAATGGGCATGATTCGAACTTAGGTGGAGAGGTAGGAGGGAGCATTGCATTCTAAAATCCTATAATGTTAGAACTAGAAGACCCCATCTGGTCCGATGACCCCATTTCACACAGCGACTAACAATAGGGAATATGTCTCTTCTAGAAGCAGGGAAAGCTTTTTGCTCAATACTTAGAGGAAGAAAAACATTTATATTTTCAATCGACCGAAAGTGAGGCAAATAAGGAGGATAAAAATGTCATAAATAAAAAAGGAAGAAAATAATGTTAAGCTCAGGGACTTTCGGCTTTTAATGTCTTGTAAAGGCCTCAGGAAGTAAAAACGATGGTGAAGCTGCAGGGGCCAGATCCACTCAATTTGGGACCAGACTCATTCTTAAGGCGCCAGGCCCCAGATGCTCTAAGGGTTTCTGTATCATCATTGTGCGTGAAACGATAATTCTCTTGTTACAAGGCGATGTGAATGAATTAACAGATTTTTAAGGATATTTTTCATTTCTTAAACACTCATCCCAAATGACATGAGAGAAATTGTAATATTTCACAAAGTCCCCCAAATTGCATCTTCTTATAAATAAAGAACGCAGAAGACATTTTTGTGTTAGACTTGTTTTTACATTGAATAAAAGCACAAGCTGCCTTTTGGAAGTGAGAACATTCTATACCCCCAGAAGAAACCTCTATGTTTTACTGTTGATAGGAAACAGAACTCTGCCAAGCCGTGAACTAATGAATTAGAATTTGGCAGCACTCCATGCCTGATACAATTTAGTTCAAATTTATGAAATCCACTGCTTCCAGAAATCTACTAGTGCCTAAGGCCTCTCTGTTCCTTTCAGAGTAAAAAGCATGACATTGCTCGACTTCTGGTTTTATCTCATTGATGAAGATAAATTATGAACAACATATTTTTTCCACCATAAATCTCTGAACATTTCTTCAGTATTGCAATGACAACAGTAAATCAGTTGAAATCAGCATCTCTTTGGGTAGATAACCAAATATTTTTAAAACTCTGAAGAAATGAAATCCCCTTAGTCATGACAGAGTTAAGCAAAAAAAACACAAACAAAAAAAAACCAACACAAAACAAACAAACAAACAAAAAAACACACAAAACAAACAAAACAAAAAAAACTGCCACCTCAAAATGATTGACATCCTTTTGGAAAGGAAGGAATACCAGCTCTGTTCAAAGCTATGTTGTCCTGTTTTATGGTCTTAAAACAAAAGTAGCATCTCCCCCTAACCCCCCTAAAAAAAGCTTTCCATTGATCAATGTGAAAAAAAATCATTAACATTGCTTTCAAGCTCACTTTCTTTTGGGGGAAACCACTTTCAAAATAATGCTCAAAAAACTGAGAATGAGAAAGATGAAAAGTTTTACATTTTAAATACTTAGGAGGAATAAATCTCGGATATTAGAGGACGGAGGCTCAGATCTCAAGGAAGCAGTGCCTTCTTTGTAAACGTGTGCATGTAAGTGCTTCAGTCCGCCCTGTTCCACCGTCTACACCCCAGTGCAGCATTCCAGATACCTCCCCAACTGGCCCCAGTCACTGCCACCCAGACCTGCCCTGCTGTCTCATCTCTTGGCTTGTTGGCCATGCTGTCCCTCCCCTGAAGGACCTGCATGGCCCTACAACATAGAACAATCTTCTTTTTTAAACCTCCCTTCACTAACATAATTAGTTACCCCTTCCACATATCATATATATATATGTATATATATATATATATATATTGGCACATCTCACAACACACTTAACAACTTGTTTAAACATACTTTCTGTTTGTAAAATTGTGAGCTTTCCGCCTTTAAAAGCTGTGTCATTTTCATCCTTGCATACTTTGAAATATCTTGCACATTTAGGGCATTCCATATGTGTTGATGGAAGTCATACAATTAAGTAGGTTACTTGGGGGGAAAGATATATAAACCCTTTAATATCTACTCCTTTTGCTTACCCGAAGGGTTTTTCTCTGATGTTTTTATCTGCAGTGACTGAAGATTTACCATTTTCTGAAAAAAAATATATTTGCAGTATAATAGGCACTGCTGTAAAAGTTATTTTATCCTGAGATAACTGAATAATCAAAGGGAATTATTTTGCATGGGTGACAAAAGTAATACCAGTCTCATTTGGCCTGGTTGTGACCTTAGACTTAAAAGACAATGCACATATACACTTTGGCATCTTCCCCAAGATATAGATTGTTTTATGCAACTAATTAAAAAAATTGAATTGAAACAAATGTAAGGAAAAAGAGGACAAATATGAATAGACACTTCAAATGACAAAAAGTCCTTCTTACATAAGACATAAAAATAAATGTTTAAAATAATCCACCACCTGTTTAGAAAATATGCAGAGATAGATACTACCTTGTTTGGGTAACTTATGCTGTGTGAAGAAACATTATCTTATAATTATTTCTTTTTGCCTAATTTTCATTACATTCTTTTAATATTTGTCTTTTGACAAAGGGGTTTGTGTGTGTATATATATATATGATTCTTAATTTTGTATATTGGTATCCCATGCCAGCTTTTCAGATATTTCACAATTTCTCACAGGTTGTTGTTTTTTTTTTTAACTCATATCAGTTATTTTTCAGAAGGAAACTCTGCCTGGAACTGACTGCAATAGGCCAGAAAGCTCAAGTAATTCCAGTATCATTTCTAAATCTTACAGGTTTTTCAGAGATAGTTCAACAGTGCTTCCAGCTTTTCTAATATTTTAAAATCTGTTATAAGGCGTCGGTTTCATAAATACTTGATGTTACTGTATTAGAGGCAAGAGCACTACATAAGCATGGGAAGGCCTCAAATGGGAAAGAGGGGTGTAGAAAACAGAATCTACTTATGTTGAATTGGCTCATCATGCTAAGTAGTAATTACCAAACATATGGAAAACAAATGTCCTTGTATTCTTATAACAATGGAGGCTATGTAAGATGTACGGTGTGTTCCATCAGGTCATTTCATTTTTAAGTCATTTTCTCTCTCAGTCCCAGGGGCAGTCTCCTCTTTCCTCTGTATTTACTAAGGAATTACTCACTGTTGACAGATGCTAGATACCCTAGAGGAGATATCCAGAACACTAAGAACTGTACAAAGAGAAGTAAAACATGGGACTCACTCTAAAATAACCAACAAGGAGGCCGTTTTGTGGGAATGAAAATAGCAATAGCAATCTCATCCGGCTTTTGCTTACCATAGGTGTCCAATTTCTGTCCCCACCTTAGCCCTCACTGCAATACTAGCACAGCCAGTAGGCCTGCACTTGCTTCAGGGCTGTTTGGCTTGCTCTTCTTCCTGCCGGCATGTACACCTTCCTGATTTTCATATGGCTGGCCAATTTCACCCTTCAGGCCTCACCGCAAACACTGTGAGATGCAGCTAGTATATAATAATGCCCCTCCCCACTTCAGAGTATTTAACATTTTCTGATACTGTTTTATTTTCTCTGTTTATTTCTGGGGGTTTTTCTTCTTTATAAAATAAGTTGTTTATCTTCCATGCTATCCCCTGTATCCTTGGTACTTAGATCAATGCCTGACATATATTGAGTACATATTAATTGACTGAATGAATGAAGAAACACACTTCTTTCTGACTATTAATATATTTCAACTACATCATATCTATTGTCTTTATATCTGTCCTTAACCCAACATTTTGTATACATCTCACCTAGGCCACTTATCACTCTCAGTATTTCTTTAATTTAAAAATTTCTCCATGAAACTAAAAATTTATTGACAGCTGGGTTTTCTTTTATTCATTTTTGAAATATCCATGCCTTAAGACATGCATATACTAAGTGCTCAGATAGTACTATTTGAATGAATAGAGGTACATTATATTAATGGTAAGCTTAAGAGTGATTATCTCTATTTTACACAGGTGCTTTAAAAATTTTCAGTTTTCTAAAAGTCTCTGAAATGGCATCTATATGATTATAGCCCTGGCCTACTCTGGGGATAAACTCTACTACTCTCAACCCAATTCAATAACCTGCAAAAATAATTCCAAATAACTTATTTTATTCAATAAAAACTGGGTAGCCTGGCCATTATTGGCTCAGTGCTTGATCGTGAACCATGAATCAGAAGGTCACAATGCGATTCCCGGTCAGGGCACATGCCCGGATTTGGGCTTGGTCCCCAGCAGGGACTATGCAGGAGGCAGCTGGTCAATGATTCTCTCTCATCATTGATGTTTCCATCCCTCTCTCCCTCTCCTCTCTCTGAAATCAATAAAACATTTTTTAATGGGTAGGAAATAAAACGTGCCATGTGAGATAATGGAATAGTAATATAATTATGAATGTGGTCAATTTTTAGCGATAATATTTACTAAAATATATTTCTCTGATGATCAGAAGGGACTTTAGCAGAAGGTAACCTTAAAACTAATGCAGAAACAGACCCAGATTTTTGGAAAGTTGAAAACTTGAGTCTGAAACCTTAATGGGCATCAACGTTTCTTCATTGCCAGCATAATTCTTTCACTCTGGGCTCTGGCAGGAAAATCAGACAACCTGGGGGTTGACATTAATTAAAAACATGAAATCATAAAGCATCTGTGGTGAGTTTACATGCCAAATGAGATGAAGCGATTTTAAAAGTAAACTTATTACAAAGGTAACTGAATGTTAGAATCTTGTTTTTCTAAAATAACAAGAATTACAAGATCTTTCTCTAACACAACATATACACAGTCTTATAATTTTAATATATTTGTATTGATTTTGGAGAGGGAGAGAGAGAGAAACATCAATGATGAGCAAGAATCATTGATCAGCTGCCTCCTGCATGCTCCGCACTGGGGATCTAACCTGCAACTCTGGCTTGTGCCCTGACCAGGAATTGAACCGTGACCTCCTGGTTCATAGGTCCATGTTAAATAACTGAGCCACATCAATAGCCACACTCTTATAATTGACATAATTGTTATTATTAGACCTTTTACTGTTCCCAAGAGATGTTGTAAGTATATGAGTATTAGTGCTTATTTTAGGCCCAAAGAAAGTAAATATGTCTGCTTCTTCATTTTGCTTCATACAATATAAGCTAATAAAATGTCAGTTTGTTTCTGTATATCTTTGCTTGAATGTTTATGTAACTCACAAACTGAGAGCAGAAATTAGAAGTGTTGACATTCTTCTTCACTGTTTTTTATCCCAGTGGGTGAAAACCCTAATGCACAGATACAGAATAAATACTTTTTGTTATAGGCTCACCCTTTATGAGCTATGTTAAGTGGGATTTTCCTTCTATGGTGTTCTTACTATATTTATGTAATCTTAGAAACACTGAATGAATGGCCTAGCCAAAAGTTACACAAGTTACCACGTTGAAATTACACTAATGTGTTTTCTATCAGCAAGAGGCAACAACATCTCCCTGTAGTAAAAATAATATCAAATTCCAAAAGAGCAAAGGTGTCTCTCTATTCATGGACAGAAAGACAGACACTGGCCCAGTGACACTATCTTTAATCTTCAAAAGAACCATGAAAGGAAATGTTATCACTGTTATCTTACAAATGAAGAAATTGAAAGTGGGCAAAATGAGAAGATTTCTTCAAGATCACACAACTGGGAGTTATTGGAAGGAAGGGAGAGAAAGAAGGTTTCCATAGAGTGATCAACGGCTCTGACTGGCTGAGACATGGGACTTTTGGTCCAACCACGTCAATCTTGGCAAAGGGTAAGCGTGGGATCCGCTATGCAGAGGTATATAAACCATGGCAAAGAATGCAGAATTTATTTTAAAGGAAAGTTTGCTGTTGAAATGTTTTAACGCAGGAATGACATGACCTGACTCAAAGCCAGTGTGGTATGTTACATCTGGCATACTATTGACTTACTTGGCTTTTCACAATGCTTCTCAAAATCAAATGTATTTTACAAAAGGAAAAGTAAGAGGATGAGTTCTTGGACCTCAAATAGGAACTAACAGTCAGAGAAAACAGACTCAACAACATATTTCTTACAGAATTGAGAATAAAAAAATTAAAAATGTATTATTTTACTGATGGGCACTTGGATAAAAAAGCTGTGGGACATTTAAACTATGGGATACTCTGCAGCTATAAAAAAGAAGGATCTCTTACCCTTTGGGACAGCAAGATGGACCTGGAAAATATTATGCTAATTAAAGTAAGCCAATCAGAGAAAGACAAATATCACATGATCTAATGAACAAAATGAATTGACCAACAAAATAAGAACTGAAGCATGGAAGCATGGAACAGACTGATATACCCAATGTGGGGTGGAGGAATGAGGAGAGATAAACCAAAGAACTTATATACTTACTAGAGGCCCAGTGCATGAAATTTGTGCACTCGGGGTGGGGGGGCTCCCTCAGCCCGCCCTGCACCCTCTTGCAGTCTGGGAGCCCTCAGGGGATGTCCATCAGTCAGACATCCTTAGCTCTCCTGCCCCCGCCACTGAGCTCACCAGCCATGAGCCCAGCTTCTGGCTGAGCGGCGCTCCCCCTGTGGGAGTGCACTGACCACCAGAGGGCAGCTCCTGCATTGAGCATCTAGTAGTCAGTGTGTGTAATAGCAACTGATGGTTCCACAGTTCAGTTGATTTGCATATTAGCCTTTTATTATATAGGATATGCATAGCCGATGGACATAGGCAATAGTATAGTGAAGACCTGGGAGGGGTGGCTAAGGGTTGGGATGAGGAGGGTATGGGGGAAATAGGAGATATCTGTAATATTATCAACAATAAAAATTTTTAAAAAGAAAAAATATGTATTATTTTAGAATTGCAAATAATTTAAATATTTTTATTGAAATCTTTAATGTAACTATAGAACTGACTGAAGGTACTGGTGGTGAATAATCTCTTATTTAACAAATGGCAACATATTTCTTAGAAAATTGATTCATTAAGCAATTGACTTTAGAAAACAGTTCATTCAGGAAGAAGAAAATAAACCTACATTGAAGTAATGTAACACTTAGTGCAAAGAAAACACATACTGTAATAAATAAGCCAGCTTTGTAGCAAAAAATATATTCCTTTTGTCAGGAAGTATGCTTTGTCAGCTTCCTTTTTCCCTTTTTTCTACTTTTATTGTACAGTTGCTAGAACTCTAAGGGCTTCTTTGCAACTGTACAAATGAATCACCTCCCGATTTGAACTTCTTTTCCTGTTTCTTCCCCTGTTGAAATACTCCATCTCCGATACATTCAGAAGGGTTTCCTTGGAGGAACATCACTGCCATCTGGAAAATCCTGACTTCACTGAGACTTGAGATTCATTTATCTTCAACCTTCAAGACTTCAAACAAACAAATCATCCACCACAACAGCAACAAAATGAGAAAAACTAAAATAATAAAATTAAAAAATACAGGTTTCCCTTGCTATCTAAAAGTAGAACATTCTTGTGAAAGCTTTCATAAGCCTAATTGGCATAAAGTAAAGAAGCAATTACCATTTACTTGTGTGGAAAGGCATCTTTGAGTGCTCCCAGACCCCCAAGATAACCTACCAAATCATACCAAATGATACATAAACCCTAAAATAAAACCTAAAACATAGAAAACATTGCCACTCTCACTGCTCAGATTGAGTGCTGCCTCTATAATGACTGGCTGCTAAACCAACGCCTAGTGCTATTTTTGCTTTTTCCTTTTTGTTATTAAAAGCAAAAATCCTCTTTAGGTTTCTTTTGTTTAGCCAAAACAGGCAGTAATGGAGGCCTTTCATAAAAGCTAAGTGGTATAACAGGAATTTTCCAAAAGCAAGGGGCTACCTCTAGCATTTTATATGAATCTGTTACTGCAATATCATGGGCCATGAACATTGTTCAGGATCTCAGTAAAGAAAGGGTACTTAGCTCACAGGCACCTAAGAAAACCATTTGTCCTCCTGAGTCAGATTCTAGATTCCCTCTTAACATTCCTGCAACACCAAGTACATCTGAATTCTCACACCCTTCGAGTTATATGGTTAAGAGCCAGTTTGTGGAACAGTTGAACACTTTTCCTAGTCACATATACTTTAAGCATCTCTGAAACCTTGGCACCATGGGGAAATTTATCTGAAATTTCAGATGATCTAAGTAGAACAACAGCAGTAAACGAGGTAGGCAGAGAGATTCTTGGGACGAGTACTTGTCCTGGGTGTTTCTCATCACACCTTCAGATCACAGTGCAGTTAATGGAGTAAAATGATTGAATAATCTGGGTATCCAGGGGAAACCGTTCCCCATTCCCTTCCTGATTACAGAGGGAGCCAGAATTGTTAGACAATTCTCTGTAATTCTACTTTAGCTATAAATTCTGTACGAATACAGGGAAACAGAGAAACAAAGCATAAGCAAACAGACGAACCTCCCAGTTAATGAAATGCCTCTGTGAGGATTGCAATCAATAACAGTGTAATCTATGTTCATAAATAAGAATACAGCCTCAGAAGAGTGCAGGGCGGTGATGAATTATTCAGGAGGTCTGCTTTGCTGCCTTTCTGCTGCTTCCAGGCTTAAAGCGCTTTAGTGACAGAAACACCTGGCTCAACACCCACCTACTTCAGTCTCCTCCCAATAGTTAAATCCCTTTCTTCCTTCTCATTCTAAACGGTAGGCATCCATGGAGCCCAGGACTGTTGCAGGCCATCTGAGAGTAAGCTCCAAAGACACCCACTGAACACCGAGAGAAGTGGGTCATTCTCTGCAGCTCACAGACCCACACGCAGAGCTATCATTTATGGTGGGAACTCTTGGCTATAGAAAGTACCACTGACAGTGTGTAGAAGACCAGGACCTAATAATAAACACTTTAATTTCTAGGGGCTGTCAAGCAGGGCTAATGTGAGTTGGGAGAGGGAATTCGTAGTTAATAAGGGAGAATAATAGAAAATAAAACTCTTTCATCTTGCCAAATGTCTGTAATTTATGACTCTTTCCATTAGTTTCACAATTAGAGACCTTTTGTAATAATAGCAACAACACAATTTCTCCAAGGAATACAAAGGGCTCTGCCCTTCTCTGGACTTGGGAAAGTGATAACTGTAGTATTTTTATGTGCAGTCAACAGTGCTTGGAAATTGGTGAGGGCCAAAACTTATTAGCTGGCCTAGTCTAAGCATTTCGTTCAAGTCAGCCTACTTAAATGACCCTAGAAATAGAGATTTTGCTATATCTTCTGGGAAGCAATTAGAAAGTCAATAATTTTTAGTGTTATTAATTTTTCATATTCAGGCTAAATTTTTTCCTTGTCTTTATTCCTTCTATTTATTCATACTTACTGGCCTAGATTACTATCCTAAATGATGCATATTTGCACAAAACTAACATTTGTAGATTATAACATTTGATAAAATAGAAACAGAAACGTATACCAGTATCTTGTCGAACTGAATTGCAGTTCAAATTTTATAACCCATGGACACAGACCACAGTGCAGTGAAGGCCTAGGGAGTGGGTGAGAGCAGGGTAGAGGGGTTTAATGGGGAGAAAAGGGGACATCTGTAATACTTTCAACAATAAAGATAAATTTAAAAAGTAGAATCTATGCAGTTTAATCCTGAAGTCCAAATTATGAAGATATTTTAAAAGATGACTATAAAAATTACTTATAGTTGAGCTACTCAGAATAAGCATTAGGATGTATCGTTTTTAAGTGATTTTCCTGTGTAGATATAATTTTCCTCCCTTTCTAAAATTCTTTTGAATGTTTTGGATAGGTGGCTTATCCACATGGGTAAAAAATACACAAAAGGCTATTCCGTGAAGTTTCCTTGCTACTTCTGTCAGCCAGTCACCCAAATTCCCAAGGCAACTAACAGTTTCAGTGTCTTGTGTAATTTTCCAGAAGTATTTTGTGTGTCTACAAATCTGCATACATATATTCTACATCTTCTCCCACCTTTTTTAAAACCCAAAGTAGGTTCACCTGGCTTTTAAAAAATCAACAATAAAGATAAATTTAAAAAGTTAACATTAACGTATCTCAAAATACATGTTAAATTTGAAGGCATCCAACTCTTGAAGGCTTCTCTCGAAAACTTCAGTTTCAAAATGTTGGTTGGTTCAAGTGGACTAGATATATTCCCTGAGAAATTTTGGTGTGAAATATTTTTATTAAAGTTCACCTAACGAATACCACAAGCCGTGTTGACTTCCAATTGCTGAACTTCTAACTCACAGAACAACCTTCAAAAGCCTTACCTATCTCATCACCAGAAGAAATGTTCACAGAAGAAGGTCAGCAGTGTTTGACCTAGTTCCTGGCCTGCGGGAGTCTGCATCAGAAATAAAATTGGCTGTACTTCAATGCGCTCTTCTAAAACTCCCTGGTGAGCGGAGAAGAGAGGGTGCTTCAGAGTCTTTAACATCTTTCTTCACATCAGAGAGAAAGGGAAACTGATGGAGCACCCCCTAGAGATTACTGTTTAAGTAATAATGTATTCAGAAAAAGAGAACTGTTGAATATACAAGTACCCACACTATTCTGAACTGAGAAAACAGCACTTGGTTCCAGGCCACTGAAATGGAAAAGATTCCTTGCGTGTGTCAATAACCTTAGTAGTGATGTTTAGAAAAGTTAACAAGAAAATATAGGCAAAACTGTGCATGCACTTTTGCAATCCTTGATTGCACTCCAGTTTTCCCACTTAGGCTCCTGGTGCAGAGTAGCCAAGACAATGAATCTTTTACCATATTGAAATAGTAACCCTTTTAAGTTTGGCATATAAAACCAGAGAAGTAACCAACTCTGGGCTTTCAATTATATGATTAAAGCAGCAGCAACTCAATGTGCCTGAATGAGAATCAGAAGGAATCAAATATAAAGAAGTTCACACAGATCTAACTCAGCCCCCCCCCCCAAAAAAAATGTTGAAGTCAAGACTATCACTTTCGCTAATTGTTCATCATTTTTTTGAAATCAACCTATTTTATCATTTAATATCATGGTATTATAAAAATATTCTTTTTAAACATTGTATTGTGTAAGGACGCATCTACCCTCTTGACAGCCGTTTGAGGATACAATACAGTATTGTTATCGTTGGGCAAAATGTTATAGAGATCAGCTACACTGCATTGGTTCATTAATTTATCAGTCCTCAGGGGAGAGGAATCAAGCTATGCTCAAAGTATAATATGTAGTGAAAGGAACTAAAAGCCATATTTAAATATGTACATAATACAGAACCTTGAACAGTGCTTTCAGGAGATACTTTAATCTCATTTGTCAAACACAGTTATTAAAATTATCCTTTCTGTGTGCTCTAACTTTTCCATATTAAATTTGTTTCTCTGTCATATTCCAAGCATTTAAAATTCCAGTGCAGCTTTTCTGTAACAAGGTCATATCAAAACCATTAAACTTCCTAACTTCAAATCATTGTAACAATTTATTTTATCTTGTAGAAAGGCATTCAAATAGTAATTTTAATTTCTGGTTTTAGTTAGTAATATGCCAAGCAGACCAAAAAAAAATTATTTTTACTCTCAAACTTCTTGTGTGAGTAGCTGAATTTAAACACTGGGCAATATTTTGCAAATATATATCTTCACTTTAAATATTCCATTCCATTCTTTAAATCATAATGAGGAATTTACATTATTATTTTTATTATAAATAGGAAAACTATAAAAAAAATAGGTCCAGACTTGTTTGTTGTGATCTGAAACAAGACCATTACAATAAAGAGAGGCATAATGACAACTTACAGGATTTTTAAATAAAAGGTTAAAAGGGGTTCCTGAATTGTGTGAAGAAAATAAATGGCACATTTTTTTTTCCATACCTTAGTATAAAACTCATTAGCTGAAAGCTGAAAGGACTTAGTTTTTTGGTTTTTTTTTTTAAGTTAGTCAACTAAAACTTAATTGTGTGTTTTGGTATCTTCTAGTCATTGTCCAAATGCATGTGCATTTGCACAGAAAGCAGTCATAATGCATCTCCAAGTTCATTTTCTGTTATTCTCATTTCATCCATAAACTTTTTACTTTTGTTATTTCTGTCCCTTTTAAATAAGATAGATCTATATGTCAGTTAAATTATTTGAAAATATATAACAAGGTTTAGTATAGAAAAATTCAATAATCAACAGAAGTTATTAAAATATGGAACTCTGGCTTTCAAACTCCCAGGAAGCTTGCGGATAGCCTGCCCTCCACTCTGGCCCTTCTCCATTGTTGCATGCGTGAGGTTTGTGCTTTCCCTTAGGCCTTTGACTAGATTGCTCTGTAAGTATCTGGCTTCCTCTTGTTATTCTGGTCTGTTTATTTCTTTACTCCTCAAATATATTCTCTGGTCACACTTTACACAGAGGCACTTTTGCCTCCCTCTCCCTATACCATCACTTTCTAACTCATCATTTTGTTTTGTGTTTCTATGACACTATCCCTGTGGAAATTATCTTACAAATGAATGTATTTACCTGTTGACTATATACCTCATTGAAAACCCCAATAGGCAGAGACCTTAACCATCTTGTTGATAGCAGCCATATGGAACCTAAAACAGGGCCCTAGCAAAAGGTAGGTACTTGATAAGGTGCCACTGTGTTTTATGCCCCACATAAATGCATTTTAAAATGAAATCAGTTATAATCTTATCACTGAGAAGTAAATAAATTCTGTTAATTCTTTTGGTATTTATTTCTCTCACTTTCTTTTTTTTAATATATATTTTATTGGTTTCAGAGAGGAAGGGAGAATGACAGAGAGATAGAAACATCAATGATGAGAGAGAATCATTGATCAGCTGCCTCCTGCACACCCCCTACTGGGGATCAAGCTCACAACCTAGATATGTGCCTTTGACCAGAATGGAACTCAGGATCCTTCAGTCCCCAGGCCAATGTTCTATCCACTAAGTCAAACAAGTTAAGGGCTCACTTTATTTTTTCATTAGTAAACTGTGGTAATGAATAAGAAAAAGTTTGGGCTAGTTAAATACTAAGCTAAACATTATACAAGTACTAGAGGTCCAGTGCATGAATCCATGCACAGGTGGGGTCCCTGGACCTGGCCACGATTGGGGCCAATTGGGGCCAGCCGGCCAGGGGGAGAGACCCGAGGGAGGTTAGGCCATGGGAGATTGGTTGTGGGAGTGCAATGACCACCAGGGGGCAGCTTCTGTGTTGAGTGTCTGGCCCCTGGTGGTCAGTGCATATTATTGCAACCTGTTGACCAGTTGTTTGATCAACTGGTTGTAATGGTTGCTTAAGCTTTTATATCTATACTAGAGGCCGGGTGCACAAAAATTTGTGCACTTGGGGGGCGGTCCCTCAGTCCCGCATGTGCCCTTTTGCAGTCTGGGACCCCTCAAGGGATGTCCACCTGCTGGCTTAGGCCTGCTCTCCAGGGCATTGGGCCTAAGCTGGCAAATAGACATCCCTCTGGCAGCCTGGGAGCCCTCGGGGGATGTCCACTTGCCAACAGGGAGCAGGCCTAAGCTGCAGTCGGACATCCTTAGCGCTGCTGAGGAGGCAGGAGAGGCTCCTACCACCACCGCTGTACTGGCAGCCAACAGCCTGGCTTGTGGCCTGGGTGAGGGACTCAGGGCCATTTTCAGGCTGGCCATGGCCTCCCGGTGACCCAAGTTCCCAGCCTCTCCTTTTTTTTCCTTTTTTCTTTTTTCAACAGGTATCTGGGATTTATTTATCTTCTATAATTGAAACTTTGTAGCCTTGAGCAGAGGCCAGTGCCAGCTAGGGCATGCAGGAAGTTTGGCTTCCTCCATTGCCGGGGGCAACCCAAGCGTTTTGCTCGCTTCGGCTCTGTGGCCGTGGCATCTTTGTGACAGAGTGACGGAGTGATGGTTAATTTGCATATTACTCTTTTATTAGATAGGACTAGAGGTCTATTCCATGAAATTCAGGCATGGGTGGAGGTCCCTTCAGCCCAGCCTGCACCCTTTCCAATCAGGAACCCTCAAGGGATGTCTGACTGCCAATTTAGGCCCAATCCCGTGGATCTGGCTTAAACCAGCAGTTGTACATCCCTCTCAAAATCCTGGACTGCTGGTTCCTAACCGCTCACCTGCCTGCCGGCCTGATTGCCCCTAATTGCCTCCCCTGCCAGCCTGGTCACCCCTCACTGCCTCCCACCCCCGCCACCCAGGGCACCCCTATCTTCCCCCTGCTGCCATTCTGGTCGCCCCTCACTGCCCCACCTGCCTGCAAGGTTGTTCCTAACTGCCCCCTCTGCCAGCCTGGTCACCCCGCACAGGCTGCTTTTCAGTTGTTTGTCATCCCTCACTAACCCCCCTGCCAGCCTTGTTGCCCTAGGCAGTCTGTTCAGTCATCTGTCTGGTTGTTTTGGTCATGACAGCCCTGGCTTTTTATTTATATGGATAATAAAAGCCCAGCTATCTTCACAGCAGAATGACCAGAATGACTGGTCACTATGACCCGCCAGCTGCAGGGTCT
Organism: Myotis davidii; assembly: GCF_000327345.1. Classification (NCBI taxonomy): domain Eukaryota; kingdom Metazoa; phylum Chordata; class Mammalia; order Chiroptera; family Vespertilionidae; genus Myotis; species Myotis davidii. Next base: position 1,806,073 of record NW_006289214.1, read on the forward strand.
GCCACCAGCGCCACTGCCAAGCCCCAGGGCCCCGGGGCCAGTTGCATAGCTGCTGCCAAGGTGCTGGTAAAGAAGAATGTGAAGGTGCCAGCATGAGTGTGCAGCTTGAGATGAAGGCTCTGTGGGACTAATTCAAACAGCTGGACACTGAGATGATCATCACCAAGGCTGGCAGGACAGGGAGCCCCTCTCCCTGCTGCAACCCTCCCCTCATGGTTCCAGTCTCAGGCAGCAAGCTTTGGCCTGATCCACATGAGCAAGACTGAGAAGCGGGGTTGGGGGTGCAGCCTGGCCACCTGCGGGTCCAGCTCCTTGGCTCTCTGAGTCCTGGCTCTAGTGACAGCACATAGTGTGCTGGGCCAGTGGGTACTTCTCAGGAGGCACCGAAGGCAGCAGAGAGAAACCCTGTGGACCTGCCGCCCTATCAGCAGCCCATGACCCGACACCACCAGCAACAGACCAGGTCAGAGCACATTGAGATTGGAGGGGAGGCAGCCATCTGTGAGGGGCCTTGTCACCAGCCAGCTCCCAGTGGATCCCACATCAAAGGAAACTCGGTCTTTGGTTCCTTAGTCCAGTCTATCTCAGCCAAAGAGGAGCAGCTGGGCACATATTAGGGGAGAATTAAGACTCGAAAACAGTGTGTTCTGTGCCTTGGAGATTGCTACCCAGTTGTCTGTGGCCTAAATTCCAGATGATTGTGGGGCCTGGCTCTGCAACTGGGGCCCACGTCTTCTAATTGGCCTGTATTTGTTGTAAGGGCCCAAAGAGAAGAAGGGGAACAAGTTTTTTCATGCAATGGATTTGACCAACAGACAAAAGCGAGTGCCAGGCTATGTCTAATGTACACACAGAGACACCAGCTCTGAGTCTACCTGGCCAAAGGGAGCTCAGGGCCTGTTTGCAGAATCTTCTGGAGGTTTCTGTTTCCTCACTGAAGCCATCCTCCCTGGGAAGCCTCAGCTCCAGTTCAGTGGGTCTTTTCCAGGCTCCTCCTCCTGGCCACCCCCACCCCTGATCAGCCCTCCCAACCCTGATCAGAGCGGGCCAGCCAGACCCCACCCATGCACGAATTTGTGCACCAGGACTCTAGTATATAGATAGTTATACTTGATAAAATATATATGATTGCCTTTACAACCACTGAGCCATGCTGGTGGGCTCTCTTGCTTGCTCTTGTTTGCTCTTGTGCTCTTTTTCTTGTTTAATCCATGATCTGTATGTACCTGTGCACCTCCATGTGGCCTTAGCAGCCCCATGGCCCATGGTATTGCAACCCCATATGCAATGGACTGCAGGTGGGAACACAAGCTAAGCTAACCCGATGCTGGACTGAACTGGACTTTTATATGGAGCGAAGGCTCTGGGCAGTGGCTTTGATCTTAGCCCTGCTGAGGATGTAACTGGACTTTTTTCTTTGCCAGACAGAGGGAGATGGGACCTTGGAAGAAAATTTCCTTAATTTTACATCTTTAATAACACTTTCCGGGATAGCAGTTAAAAATAAAAAAATAAAAAAATAAAAAAATAACACTTTCCATGACACCTCTCATGGGGCCTTTAGGAAATTCCTATTCTCACTGGTGGGGATGCAGAGGGCATCCCACTCATAACAAATGGACAGAGTCACAGAATTTGTGGCATCCCTTTGAACTGGAGCCTACAATCTCTACACTGTGTAACTATGAACAGTCACTTAATCTCTTTGAAAACTCAGGTTCATATTATAAAAATGTATATATTTGAGTATGTACCTATACTATGAGTGTAATGAGTTTGTCTAAATTACTTGTTTTAGTTTGGTAACACAACATAATTGATATTTTCTGTCAAATGTAAATGTCTATTTTATTAGACTCATCTATGCAGCATGATCAATAAGAATTTTTAAGGATTTTGTCATTTGCTTTGTTTTGATTGGTTTGTCGTACTGCTTGCTCTTCCTAAGCTATATTTGATAGTAGTAATAGTAAAAATAAAGTTTCTTTTCTCTATCAGGATTAAACAATGTATGATGTTGAAGTAGAATAACCTATAATGAGAGGGCAAAGTTCATGTCACTCTGATTGCATTTCTGCCTAATAGACTACAACTTTACTATTATTTCTATAATCTGGAAAATATTTTTTCTTTGGTAAATTAACATTGGAAAAGGTCTTTGCATTATATTAATATTTACATAAATTTAGAAAAATGATCACTGAAAAGTAAGGTTTCTTCACACTGTGCCATTAGAAATTAAATTAATTAATTCCAGTTTCTTGCCTTAGACAAGCAGTTCTCAACCTGTGGGTCACGACCCCTCTTGGGGGTCGAACGACCCTTTCACAGGGGTCACCAAAGACCATCAGAAAACACATATATAATTACATATTGTTTTGTGATTAATAACTATGCTTTAATTATGTTCAATTCGTAACAATGAAAATACATCCTGCATATCAGAGAGAAATGTGATGAATCACTATGCTTTAATTATGTTCAATTTGTAACAATGAAAATACATCCTGCATATCAGATATTTACATTACAATTCATAACAGTAGCAAAATTACAGTTATGAAGTAGCAACGAAAATAATTGTATGGTTGGGGGTCACCACCACATGAGAAACTGTATCAAAGGGTCGCGGCATTAGGAAGGTTGAGAACCACTGCCTTGGACCAATACTTACTCTTTCTTATTCTATCTTAAAGTAATACATTCAGAAGAATTCATTGTAATTTTGTAATCCTTTGTCCAGTCCAAGTATAAAATATTTAGATTATATTATTTGACCTCAAATGGGGCTATACGTGTTTAATAAAATGGCTAAGAGCAGAGAGAATATGGAGCCAGACTATGAAGGTTTCAATCTGCTTTTACTACTTAATAACTGCATAGCTGTTGTCAAATTACTTAAGACTTTTGGGGTTCTATTTCCCTTATTTAAAGTGAGGAGGGTAATAACTAGGTTACTTCATAGTGTGGTTTTGAGGATTTAAGATGTAATAAATACAATAAGAACAATATCTGACTTTCATAAAGACTGCATATATAACTCTCTAGTACATAAAGTCAAACTTACAGTTTCATAAGGAGAAAAGCCACTCTTCATCAAGCTTTCACTTAACCATGGAAAAGCTTTTGATGTACCTTCTAACTCATTTGCTTTAAGTCAATATCATTTTCTTTACAAGTGTTGACATTCCCCTGTGGCAGGAAAATCAACATTTTAAGTTACTTGCTTTAAATAACAGACTGAGGCCCAGTTTTGACATCTATCCATTTTCAATTTATTTTCCAGAGTCTTTCAAATAGGCTGAAGTTTCTCAGCCCCATTTCATCTAAATGTGTGTTTTTTTTTTCTCTTCATGATTATGGCATAACAGTATTATTGTGCTACTGAACAAATCAGGCTTAGAACAGATCAGCTGTCTGGAGTTATATTTATAATCCAATTTATTAGCTAAAGTATTAACATCGATGTATAGAGGAATTTAGATTCATTTGAAATAGTCAAAAAGCAACACAATATACCCATGGAAAAATGAAGAGGCAGCAGAGCTGTCTGCAGAAGCTGAGGTCACATCCCTGCTATTTCATGCAGAAATAAATTGCTTGCTTCACGCAATAGATAACAAAAGCTCATATTAAAAATGACAAATACAATGCCAGGAGAGAAGAGAAAATACCGATAAAGGCAACCATGTTGCAGACAACTTCGCTAGAAAAATCACTTGTTACCCAACGCAAGTGGCAATCTGTATTCACATTGATGACAAGTTGTGACAAAACCTTTATTCTTGCAGCCTTCTTCTAATGTAAAATATCTGATTTGGAAATGATTTCAATATATAATCTCCTTGCTGAGCCTCTGCATCTTATCACTATCTTATATTGCTATAGTTCAAGAACATTGATTCTAAAGGCTGATACAGGATGTTCATAACCATGGGAAATAAGCAAGGAGGAAGAGAAAAAAATGGGGAGAGAAATAGGTTTATAACAAGAACACTAAAAAGGACTTCAGTGACTCTAAAAGGAGGTATTGAGAATGCAGAAGAAAAATACACAAAGAAAAGCTAAGAATTGTCAAGCATTGCTCAAGATTCTTTTGAAATTCTATCTTAATCTTGAAACTTTTGTCATCTCTAACCTGAATGAGCTCAAATTTCTCTGAATTTCTATAATGCTTTCAAAAATGACTTTTAGGGCACCTTTCATGAGTAAATCTGGATGACTTTAGTATCCCTAAAGATGAGCAACAGTTCCAATAGATGTTTAATAAATGTGTGTTGAACACGTAGTTATTAATATACTAGGGGCC
>NW_006289214.1:1811274-1811971 GCF_000327345.1 Myotis davidii
TAAGCTCTTGAGGTAGAGAGGATTATCGTATTCACATTGATGTGCTGGCAGTCATCAGCGCCATTGCAGAAAAGCAATGATTGTTTATGAATGGAAACCACAGTTATTTTGTCACAGAGAAGGTTTTATTTGACATGAAAACCAAGAACGCAAATATGAAGCAAGAACTATGAAATTATCGGAAATTCAATGTAATTCATATAGAATCTTAGCAACTCTGTGCTATTGAAAAAAAAAAATCCAACAAGTATCTATGTGTCCTCATAACAAGTTATTTTTAAATGACACTTTCTATGATTGCATTAATAAAAGCTCCTTTTACTAACCACTTAAGAGATCTCGAACAAGTGAACTAATTATTTTCGCTCTTATTTTCCTCTTCTATATTTTTGTCCAATTAACTCATTGTTGAAAATATGAATTTGATTATTTTTTCTGCCGTATTTCACTTTGTTGAATGATAATGTTGACAACACACCGAACTCCCCAAATCTCATGACTAGATTAAGTGTACCCCTACATACTCCTAGAGTATCTGTTATAATCATGTTCCTCTATTATACTATTTATTATGTGATCAGCATCTCTCTGTTTATATAGATGATACACTCTGAGGACAATAGCTGTTTTACGTTTTTCAGAGGTATTGGTGCTAAAGCATTGTGAAAACACCATTTATTAACATTCTTTTGAAAAG
>NW_006289214.1:1812818-1815963 GCF_000327345.1 Myotis davidii
GGGAATGAGTTTTCTATTAGCTGTGTGCACTCCAACCCACACCATATGTAAAAGACAAAATGAAAATAGGATACCTACATTAAGCAAAAGCAAGTGTAAGTATTTACAAATTGGGGTCAAACTTAAAATGAGGGTAACAGTTGATTTTTCTAGCTCAGGGTGGATCTTGGTGTTCTATTCCTATTAACAGCAGAAGACTTTGTGGGTGTTAGGTTGTCACCAATCATTAAAACTGCCAATCTCATCCATTCAATGTTGTTTGAAGTTGTTACACTTCTCCCATATGTGTCAGAACTGAAACTGAGAGCTCTGAGCCAAATCACTGAGCTGCCTATGATCTCATCCCAAACCTCAGCGCCTAAACCTAGGAGAAATCGTAATGGCAGTGATTTATCTTTGGTAATAGGGTTTCATCCCTGCTTTATTGCATATCTTAACCAAGACCTTTAATGGTCTAGAATGTGGGAACAAGACATTGGAGTAATTATTCCTCAGGATTTAAATCCTGCCTCAATGACTTATTAGTTTTGTGCCTTGGATGTATTGCCTGAGGCTAATGAACCTGGATTTCCTCTTCTATAAAGTGATGATTATATTGTTTCTCTACAAATGAGGAAATTGTAGTGGTAAGTGGGATTACCTTTATAATGTAACTAGAAGCACATGAGGGACATCATCTGTCTTCAATAAGTGAGAGCAGCAGAACTGATTTCCTTGTAACAGGCCTGTACTCTTAGCACCCGGTTATCTGCTACAGGTATCTGGATTTCATGGGCTGCTCTAAGAAAATACGAATGTTTTCAACACTAAGGCAGCACCATATAAACAGACAAAGATGAACATTCAAAACCTAAGATCACTACTGAGTAGTTTTAGCACATTAGATGAGATCTTGAGCCTCAATTTTATATCTGTGAACTAGGGCTAACTACAAAGCCAAAACCCACAATCGTGTGTGTTAATCTGTTTGAGAAAAACAAAACTGTCCCGTAAACCTCAGCTTCGCTTCCAATTGCTGTAATAGTATTTTCCAGGCAACTTTGCTGCTTATTTCCACATCAGATGAGACATTGAATATCAGTTTCTTATCTCTAAAGAAAGCCTAACTAGATTACTACACAGCCTGAATGGAGTGTGTTAATCTGTCTGGGGGGAGGTGGGGGTGTTAAGTAAACATCAGTTTCTCTTAAACATTGCTGTAAGGGACCATTTCTGGCAACCTGGTTGCCCTTCATCCCAAGTGTATGTCAACTATGTCTGTATGATTGCTCTCACGCCCCACCCCCGGCAGACAGTGCAGCTCTTGAAGGCCTGATTCCAGCCTGCAGAGCTGGTGAGGGTAGACAAAGCCCTGGCATCATTCTTAATACATCTCTCCAGGCAGCTCATACTCATTCATAAGACTTGACAGGAAATGTGTAACATCTATCCCCTTCCTATAAAATGAGCAGAAAACTGAAATGACTACAATGAACAGGCAGTTAGAGTAAATAAGTGAAGCTAAATAGGGAGTAAGATGAAAAATGGCAATAGAGACTTGGCCTCAAGTGATGGGAATAATAGGCAGCGGTGAGAACCATTCAAATTGGAGGGAGCCTGCTATCTGTAAAGTGGTAGCTGGGGCTCTATTCTAGAGGATTTTTTGTGGACTTTCAAGAATGGGGTCGCCCTAGCCGGTTTGGCTCAGTGGATAGAGCGTTGGCCTGCGGACTGAAGAGTCCCAGGTTCAATTCGAGTCAAGGGCATGTACCTTGGTTGTGGGCACATCCCTGGTGGGAGGTGTGCAGGAGGCAGCTGATGGATGTTTCTCTCTCATCGATGTTTCTAACTTTCTATCCCTCTCCCTTCCTCTCTGTAAAAAGTCAACAAAATATATATTTTTTTTAAAAAGAATGGGGTGGTGTTGCGGGCTCATTCAAATAGTCTAGGGAAGTAGACATTTTTTCGTTGTTAAATATTGGCAGCTAATTAAAATTTAAAACACTGAAAGACCAAATAAAATAGATTCAAGAAGAAATGCATACCTTTTGCAGTCATAAGCAGCTAAAATCTAAAAAGCAAAATGTCTTTCAAGTTCTTTGCAACTCTGGTCCTCACAGCACAGGAAACTCAAAATAATAATAATAATAAATAATAATAATAATAATAATAAATCTCTGATTAAGAATAAATCAAAGGGAGGGAAATTTAGACCATCATGCTTACCTTATACAGATAGACCAAAAAATTGAAGCAGGAAGGGGGGGGGATTGAAAACTATCCACTTTGAGGCTTTCTTTCCATAGTGATCTTGAATAAATAGAATTTGCAGTTTGTTTTATAAAAATACCTGGGAGCAAGTGTGCAGGGTAGAAAATTATATCACCTAACAAGTATAGATATTGAATCCACCTTTCTGTGCAAAGGAGTAAAGCAGAAAATGTAGGGGTGAGCAGCTTAGCCCCTTGAAGGATCTATCCTTTACAATCAGCAAATCATATATATTTTGTCCAGATGTAACCCTGATTCACAACGTAGGGACTCCTGGAGCATCGCTCAGGACTTAGCTCATTTCCCCCCGCTGGGGCCTCACTGCTCAAGTTTCACAAGATGGAAAATTCACTTAAGCTACCTGCTCTAGATAAAAGTCTAGAATGATGAACTTAAATCCCAAGAGCCTCTGGTACATACTTCAGTTCAACAGAGAAAAATGTTAACTGTACTTGGAAGAAAATGACCCTGGAAAATCTGTTAGCAAGGCAGCAGGAACTGTGTGCCTGATATGTTTTGAATTTCGAATTCTAAGTACTCTTTATAGGCAGAAAATGCTGTTTTGTGCCTCTAGCTATAAGACAGAAATAAAATTACCCCACCACCCTCCTATCAAACCATAAAATTCCTCCAAGAGACATATCTGTAGAGTTGCATGCATGAATTTTTTGTACTTTTTAAAAAACTTTTTTATACAAAACCAAAAACTAACTCTTTCAACAACTTAAATGATGGGTTTTTCTTGTCAAATGTAGCTCTCCAGTAAAGCAGGCAAAAAAAAAAATGAGCAATCCACATAATTTATAGATATTATACTTTATAATTAATTTATTCATAATATTTTATTTTTTAGATGGAAGACAAATTAAAAACATCTTTAACATCCCACAGACCA
>NW_006289214.1:1818217-1827459 GCF_000327345.1 Myotis davidii
TTTATTCTTCAGTAAAACAGGCAAAAAAAAAATGAGCAATCCACATAATTTATAGATATTATACTTTATAATTAATTTATTCATAATATTTTATTTTTTAGATGGAAGACAAATTAAAAACATCTTTAACATCCCACAGACCATATGGCCTGCATTAAAACATTGATTATATTAAAATAATAATTAATGGGAAAATTAAATCTTTTTTATACCCATACACTTGTATATAAAATATTAATTTTTAAATATACTACTGGAAGCAGATATCTAGATAATAGATACATTCGTACATACATACATACATACATACATGGGGGGTATGGAGGGAGGAAATAAATTTATTTGTTCATTACACTAGTCCTGTCTACAGAAAGCCCTGACTATAAACATTCCTGATAATAAATGTACTGTTGCCCTGACCAGTTTGCTCAGTGGATAGAGCGTTGGCCTGCGGACTGAAGGGTCCTGGGTTCGATTCCAGTCAAGGGCATGTGCCTTGGTTGCAGGCACATTTCCAGTACTGGGTGTGCAAGAGGCAGCTGATCGATGTTTCTCTCTCATCAATGTTTCTAACTCTCTATCCTTCACCCTCCTCTCCGTAAAAAATCAATAAAATATATTTAAAAAAATAAAAATAAATGTACTGTTCATTGAACCAATAACTAAAGCCACATTCTTTGGGTAAACAGAGAGTGCAGTGGCATGTGTGTGTATGGGGGGCATGACCCATATAATTAAATACAAAGCTGGTAAACTGGTCTTTCATTTATTTTTTTTTTTATTTTAAAATTATTATGGATTTTAGAGAGGCAGGGGAATGGGCTGAGAGAGAGAGAGAGAGAGATGATGTTCCACTTAATGCCTTCATTACTTGATTTTTGTCTGCCTTGACTGGGGGATCAAGCCTGCAACCTGGACACAGGGGACTATGCTCTAACCAGCTGAGTGACCCAGGAAAGGTCCACTTATTTATTAATGTCAAATTTATGTTTAAAAACTCACTGTAATTTTGAAAACAAATTAAGCATCTTTTATGTCAAAAAACTACTTGTTCATTGATGTGATCTAAACAAAACTAAATGCCTTTGATAGAGAGGCTTTTCCATCATTTGAAGAGTTGCAGGGAAACTTGATTTTGCATGCTGTATCCAGATGTGGGTGCACGCCAGCACCGTCTGTTATTGGATTCAATACGTCTTTAATGATCCTCTAAGACTAGAAAATATGGTGCTTTGCCTGAGAAATTAACAATATTATTCAGAGAAACTAGCCTTTTAATGATTCAAAGTAATTCTTACTATTTAAAAAGAATTTTTCGCTCTAGCTGGTTTCGCTCTAGTGGATAGAGCGTTAGCCTGCGGACTGAGGGGTCCCGGGTTCGATTCCGGTCAAGGGCACATGCCTGGGTTGTGGGCTTGATCCGCATTGGGGGATGTGCAGGAGGTGGCCAATCAATGATTCTCATCATTGATGTTTCTGTCTCTCTCTCCTTCTCCCTTCCTCTCTATAATAAAAATATATTAAAAACAGAAAAGAAAATTTAAAAAAGTATTTTTCAAAACACCAGAAATAAAGGGGTCTTGATTGGCTTTTACCTACCACAAACCAAGATTCATTATAAGTAAATCATCCTTTCTGATGGCAAGCTACCTGAATTCTCACACATAAATCATCCTAACTACTCATGAGAGCACCACAATACAGAGCCTAAAACAAACATGCTATAAAATGAAAAATATAAAGGTTTATCTATCTAGATAGCTATTTCCATATATGTACATACATCAATATATATATATTAGAGGCCCAGTGCACAAAAATTCGTGCATTTGGGGGGGGGTCCCTCAGCCCGGCCTGTGCCCTCTCAGAGTCTGGGACCCCTCAGGGGATGACCACCTGCTGGCTTAGGCCCGCTCCCTAGAGGATTGGGCCTAAGATGGCAATTAGACATCCCTCTGGCAGCCCGGCAGCCCTCGGGAGATGTCCACTTGCCAGCGGGGAGCAGGCCTAAACTGCAGTCGGACATCCTTAGTGCTGCTGAGGAGGCAGGAGAGGCTCCTACCACCACTGCTGTACTGGCAGCCATCAGCCTGGCTTGTGGCTGAGCAGAGCTCCTCCCATGTGAGAGCGCCCTGACCACCAGGGGGCAGCTCCTTCTTTGAGTGTCTGCTCCCTGGTGGTCAGTGTGTGTCATAGTGACCAGTCATTCCCAGTCTTTCTGCTGTTAGGGTAAATTTGCATATTACCCTTTTACTATATAGGATAGAGGCGTGGTGCATGTGTGGGGGCCTGCCGGTTTGCCCTGAAGGGTGTCCCGGATCAGAATGGGGGTCCCGCTTGGGTGCCTGGCCAGCCTGGATGAGGGGATGATGGCTGTATGCAGCTGGTCACACCCCCTTCATTGTGGGGGTCCCCACTGGGGTGCCTGGCCAGTCTGGGTAAGGGGCTGAGGGCCGTTTTCAGGCTGGCAGGCAACTGAAGCTCCCAGCTTCTCCTTCTTTTCTGTTTTTTGTTTGTTTGTTTGTTTGTTTGTTTGTTTATTCTGGGATTTATTTACCTTCTATAGCTGTCACTAGAGCTGAGAGCCGGCTCCAGCTCTGAGGCTGCAGCTGGCTGAAAACAGATATCTGGGTTTTTTTTTAGCTTCTATAATTGAAACATTGTTGCCATCACTGCCGCTCTAAGCTCTGAGTCCTGGCTGGCTGAAAGCAGGTATCTGGAGCTTTTTAAGCTTCTATAATTGCAACATAGTTGCTTAGAGTGCAGCTCAGAGGTCGGCAGCAGCAGGCGGGGAATGTTGGCTTCCTCCATCCCTGGAGCAAGCAAGCCTCCTGTTCGCTTCAGCTGCCTGGCTGCCGGTTGCCATATTGGTTGACAGTTAATTTGCATATCACCCTGATTAGCCAATGGTAAGGGTAGCAAAGTTACAGTTAATTACCATGTTTGTCTATTGTTAGATAGGAGATTTTATATATATATACTTAGATATATATATAGACATACATACAGATAAGCACCAGTGTGTGTTGTGTTCATGTGTGTGCATGTGCGTGTGTGTGTATGTGTGTGTGTGCATGTGTACGTGTGTCTAGATGGTTATTTGGGTTATTTGGGGTGAGATCAGCTTCCTACTTTCACATCTGTTGCCACCTAAACCCTCACTTCACATTGTTCAGGGTACACTGATACCAATGATCCTCCCAACCAAGGTTCAGGGAGTGTCCTAAATGAGTGAAAAAGATCTCATAAATACTTTCCTTAGTCTAAGAATAAGATTGGAAACTTAATTGTTGCTGGAAAGAGAGTATTTATTCATATTGGTTACAGATGAAGTACTTACTTCTTCAGGTCTCAAACTCACCTAAAATTCCCACCTCTAATCCCATGCCTTAAAGTAATTATAAAGAATTAATCATAGTACATCAATAAAATGCTGGCACTAGATCTTAGATTTTAGAAATACACAATTATGCAGACTTAGAAGCCATGGCTAATGTTTAAACAACAGACTTAGACTGTTCTAACAACAAAATTCAGGGAAACTGTTTTATTTGTCTGTTTCTTTCTTTCTTTCCTGCACAGCAGGAAGATGTTTCCAGCTGATGTGTTTGATTGAGCTAGCTGATACGTTTTATTGCACTCATGAAGACAATGAAACAAATGCCTAATGGGGGAAATTACATGGAATCTTACTTGGAAACAAAGTTGGCCTCTAGCTAGTGAGTGGGTCCAGCTGAGAAAACTAGTTTCAATCCCTTCCAAGGTCTAAAATGTAAAGCAGGAAAGAAAGACAGAAGATGGATATTTCATTAAAATAGATAAACTCACAAAGAGCAGTGATGCAGAGAAAGTTAATAAAGGACGTAGGGAATTATTACCAGCATAAAGCAAATTGCTCAGGGTCCCATAAATCTTTTCAGGTCCAATCCCCCATGCTTAACCAGATGATCTGCCCGGATCTCTGCACATGCCTCTTGCCCACTCTCTTCATTTATTTTCTCTTCAACAAAAGGTATTTTCAGTTCCATGCTAAAGTTTTTAACTAAAATCATTCTACTATCAAAGCATTATTGTAAAAGCACCCTTTGAATGGTTTCCATAAATAAAACCAAAAAGCAAAAATAAAGGAGAATCCCTATTAGGACTGAAAACATATTTAGACAGGCTTCAACTGACAGCAAGCACTACCTCGCTTCATTTACTCCCTAAATACTAATATTTCTAGACCAAGCAAAGAGAAATATTTTTTTAATTACATATAATGCAACATTATCTAAGAATAGATTAGTTCCCCCTTTATCTATTACTGTCTATCCCATTACACACCTGGTTCTTTTGTGGAACTTCTCAATTGTTCTAGTATAAGCAATCCCTTTTTAAAAGAGTGTGTGAAGATACTTTTGTCAACCCTCACAAGATACTACTGTGATCTTATTACCAAAAAGATTAAATAAAAAAATGTGACACTGATTTGTTGTCAGCGATGAAAAGCAATTGAGTTACCCTAAGTATTGTATAATCTCTCATAGTCATAGTTTCTTCACCTCTAAAAATGGTAATAACAATCACACTTTTTTCACAGGTTGTTATAATAATTAAAGTATCTATTGTTAACAGGAATATTGTGTCCAGTCCATAGTAAGCATTCAGTTAAGTGCCTTTATTATTTCTATGAATACTCATAAGTCATACTAAGCTTCGTATTATTGAACTACTACTTTCAGAACTTAGACTCGTTTTTTAAATTAAAATTGAGAAGAGTACCTATCATTTGAGTTATTATGTAATACTTTATTTCTTTAAATGAAATCCTTTGCCACCTCTTATCCCTCTAAGATTCTGTATCTTTCCCTGTCAGAATCTATCTTCTTGAAAAAATTATCTTCATTTGCTCTTCATTTCTTTACTACCACTTGCTGATCAATTGCCCAAATGCTATATAAATTCCACCACTACACTCAAATTTCTCTCACCTGGATTTGGTGAAATTTCTCTCTTCACCAAATCCATGTGACTTTCCAGCCCTTACTTTAGTATCTTGGCAACCTTTGACATCTTGACCTGCTTTACTTTAGTTGACCTCTGTCAATTCCACACCCACCCCATTCCTCTGTCCATAATACAAAACTCTGTGATCTTGCTTCTGTGTGTAATCCTTACATCTTGGTGTTTATCCCCCTATGTTTGGCATTCTCTGTCTTTGTTCTCTTTTCTCTTAAAACCTCTGGAAGGGCAAGGCTTAAGTTACCACTTGTTATCATTTTCCACTGATTCTCTTCAAATCTCTACTTTCAAACAGGAAGACATACTTTACTATGCTAAACCTCTCAACTTGGACATGTCCCAGATGTCTTACCTCATTATGTCCAAACTCGAACCCATGATGTCTAACCTCCACACCTAAAATCCGTCCTCTTCTGGTGTCCCCTAGCTCAATAAAGGGAAGCAATGCCGTCTCAATTGCCCAAGCCACATAGTATAGATAGCAAACACTACTGACTCTAAATATCTCAAATCTGCTGCTCTTTTCTTTTTATCTCACTACCACAGTCTTAGTCCACATGATATTTTTCTTGAATTCCTACTGCTGCCAACTCCAATTTTCTCTCTCTGTACACTGAGACAGATCTTTCTAAGATCACTAAGATGGGAAAGAAATGAGTCATAGAAGTTAAAGTTCAAGCTAAATTAAGTTAGAATTTTTTTTCATTAGCATGGTTGTATGATCTTAGGCAAATTATTTATTTATGCCTCAATTTCTTTAGTTGTAAAATTAATATCTTATGTTGGAAGATGAGATATTGCAAGCCAATACTTTTCATTCTAATATATGGTACCTGTTTCTTACCACTGTTTCTTCTACATTTGATTATGTCAACTCTTCACATTAAAAACTTACAGTGAGTTTCTACTACAATTTAGAATAATGTCTATACTTTTAAACTTAGCCTTCATATAGCTTGAGCATTGAACTCTATCCCTTTTGCTCTTAACTTATTACTTGATGCAATAGCATACCCAATCTTTTTAGCTGCTCTAAGTGCCATTCTCACCCACCCAGGTCTTTGCACACACTGCTACAGTTTCCTGAATCATCTCTCCTCCATCTTTCCCAGTTAAATCCTATTGGATTCAGATGTTTAAATCTCCTCTTAAGTATATTAATAATAGGCACCATTTATTATATGATTATTTTGTACCAGACACTGAGTAAAGATTTACAGATATAATTTCATTCTTAAATTCCTCAAATCAACTTCATGAGGGAGAAAAACTTTCCAATAGAGTGAAATTAGATACCCTGGCATAAAACATTTTGGTATTCTATCCTTACCAGAAACACACAGTTCAAGGCTTGCTTAATTTTATTCCCACTTCTATTGTGACATATAGGACATTTTAAACATAATTGTGCCTTTATACCCTTGTACCCAATTTAACATAGTTGTGGTACATAGTAATCACACAATAAACTTCTGAGCCATGAAGTCCTAAGTGAATATGTTATTATGTCCCAGGCACTGTAGTGAGTTTGTCTCCGTTAGCTCCTATGAGTTAGGTAGTGAATTCTTTTTTTTTTTTAATATATATTTTATTGATTTTTCACAGAGAGGAAGGAAGAGAGCTAGAGAGTTAGAAACATCAATGAGAGAGAAACATCGATCAGCTGCCTCCTGCACATCTCCCACTGGGGATGTGCCTGCAACCCAGGTACATGCCCTTGACCAGAATCGAACCTGGGACCCTTCAGTCCGCAGGCCGACGCTCTATCCACTGAGCCAAACGGGTTTCAGCGGTAGTGAATTCTTATCTTGTAGAAGAGAAAACTGAGGTTGAGAGCAACCAGCTATTTTCCACTGCCCATAGTCATTGTCAGAGGCAGTATTAATTTTCAGAACTGTCAAACAAACATGTTCATGTAGAAACTTTCTTTTCTTTATTTAAGCATCTGCATAAATGGTACTTATAATAGGATTATTGGAGTTTAAGTAGGTAAAAGTGCTTGCCACAAGAGTCAGTGTCTATGATTGGTCCGTAGCAATCTATGCATAGGCCATCAACTAAAGCTGTTTACTATTCAACTGCTCAATGACTGTGCAGTCAGTTATAAAAGTAACTAGATTGTACCTTAAATAAAGACTACAGGAACTATATCCTAACAAACCAGTTTAAGCAAAAACAGATTTCTAGTGTTAATTGCTGTTTGTTTGTTTTTTACTTTGCATTGATTGTAATAATTACTGATATTAAACCTAGTTGTCTGTTTGTTTTTGGCCTTTAATACTCTATTAGAATTAAAGCTAAAATCATCAGAAGACATTTTGCGGTCATTGTTGATAAAGTATATATTTCA
The DNA here is from genome assembly GCF_000327345.1 of Myotis davidii. Lineage (NCBI taxonomy): Eukaryota > Metazoa > Chordata > Mammalia > Chiroptera > Vespertilionidae > Myotis > Myotis davidii. Next base: position 1,825,572 of record NW_006289214.1, read on the forward strand.
CTGATAGGTTTTAACCAAGAGTTGATATCTTTTAGAGAAACTTGTTAAAAAAAAAATTAAGCCAGGTTAAAACATTTCTGCCCAGTTTCCTGGGTATGTCCCCATTACTTGTCTTGGGAATCTGTTTCTATCATTTATCTTTTAAAAATCCTATTTCAAAGTTAAGATTAAGGGGAAGGGGGAAAGTAGAATAGAAAAGCAAATATTAATTGCAATACTTACTTGAAAGTATGGTTTATCAAAATATTTTAGTCTATATTTTGCATACCCAAGAAAACTCTGAACATTTCATGTATTTATGGTCAGTTTCCAAAAATAAAATCTTTTAAATCTCTAAACTACCAGTTGATATTATTGCTTAAGTTATTTCTATAAAAATGATTATTTGGAAGATTAAATGAATATTTGATTTAAGTATGATATATTGAAAGGCACTTTAACAATCTATAATACTTCCTAGGTTCAGCTTCATCTCTTACTGACAGATGTTTTCTGCTTTATTATTTTTAACTGGAGTATGAAAGAATGGATAGGTTTACTGCCTATAAACTTTAATTCACAAACACAATCTGTATGCTATGTAACTGGCACTAGTTTTCAGGAATATTATTTACAGTTACACCATTTTATAAGTATTATGATTCAAAGCTGTTATTCTCTCCAAATCTGCTGGTGAAGCTCACTGCTGGGTTCTGGTATGACTGACTGAAAGACATGGCTCTGCTATTATTACAGGATTCCTCCAACTTCAAGAGTCTCTTCTATTAAATCATCCCATCACATCATTTATGTCTTTAAGTTCCCTAATTCACTTTTTAGTATTGATATCTAGATTTTTTTGCTTTTGACCTATAAGGCTCTGCATGGCCGATACACATTTAAAATAACTATTCGAAATTCCCTGGTTGGTCTTTAGGAGCTGAGCTGACTCTGAGATGCTCCTAAGTCTCGTATTATTATGATTACCCCCTAGGCTTTTCTACCTATTGCTCTTTTTACCTTCAGAATTAATAGATTGGGAAGATTAGGTCAATTGGCATTTCTGAAGCAGGTCTGAATTAATTTTCTTTGGCTTGTCTTGTTGAATTTCACACTCCCTGAACATTTCTCACTGATAAGTAGATTATGATGCTGGCTCATGTTCAGGGATAGCAACTCAAATGTGTTTATAGAGTTGTATTGTTACCTTTTAGCACCATCAATTATAATAAGCATTACCGTTTATAAAGTTAAAGCTCTTCATTTTAAATTTGTGTCAAGAGGCTAATATAACTGTGATTTTAATTACTAAAAATCAATTTCAAATTAATGGAGAATTTAACGGTGGGAGATGTGTCGGAAGCCAGAGACGGTCAGCTTGGCCTTTTACCTTGGGTGTTGTCCTCTGTAAAAGACATTAACATAATGCTTGTTTTCTGTATCAGTGGCTTTCAAACTAGCGTCTCTGAAAAGCTTAAGTCAAAAGAGCAGCTCCTGGGGATTTAGTATTGAAATTTAAGTCATGGTAAATCAAACTTGCAAATAGCGCAAATAAATTTTTTTTCAACTTCCTACTTAAAGTAGCTGCACAGAGAGAATAATCATAAAAAGCCACTGGTTCCAGTGTTTAGGAAAACATTTGGTGTCATTAAGCAGAGTAATTTCAGGAGAGTTGCAGAGAAAAGTCATATTGCAAAGAGGTTTGAGAGAGAGAACAGAAAAACAGGTAGAAAAAGGATGTGTCATTTAAAAAAAAATGTTTGTGAAATGAATGTTAAGACAACTGCAAGAGCATTTGGATCTCTATAGTAATATTATAATGGTGGCAACATAAAGTGAAAATTCATTAAAATATCTTACGAAGAGTGAGAATAACACTGGGTGTCAGTGCTGTAAGTCGGTGTAAAAT
>NW_006289214.1:1828001-1836692 GCF_000327345.1 Myotis davidii
CTGGGGTTGGACCCTGGCAGGTCCCTTCAGCCCAGCCTGCACCCTCTACAATCTGGGACCCCTCAGGGGATGTCCGACTGCGGATTTGGGCCCAATCCCAAATCCGCAGTCAGACACCCCTCTCACAATCTGGGACTGCTGACTCCCAACCGCTCACCTGCCTGCCTGATTGCCCTAACCACTCTCCTGCCAGCCTGATTGACGCCTAACTGCTCCCCTGCTGGCCCAATTCCCCCGAACTGCCCTGCCCTGCCAGCCCAGTTGCCCCCAATTGCCCTCCCCTGCTGGCCTGATTGCCCACAACTGCCCTCCCCTGATGGCCACCACACACCCTTCTTGCCACCATGCCCCAGTGGCCCAAAGCCCACAGACCCTTATTGCCATTGTGCCTCGGTGGCCCAGGCTCACAGATCACTCCCAGGGCCCACAGATCACTCCTGGGACCCACAGATTGCTCCCATCACCATGCCCCAGTGGCCCAGGCCCACAGATCCTTCCAGCCTGCGTGCCTCGGTGGCCAGGGGCCCACTGTTCAGTCATCTGTCCTGGTCGTGACAGCCCTAGACTATTATCAGTATCGATTGTTGAAAGTATTACAAATGTCCCTTTTGTTTCCCCATTAACCTGCTTCACCTGCTCTTGCCCCTCCCCAGGCCTTCATCACCCTATTGTCTGTGTCCATGCATATAAATTCTTTGGTTAATCTTCTCTCATCCAGGCCACAAACCATATATTCCAATGTTCATTTCTCTGTCCTTTATTTATTTATTTATTTATTTATCTATCATAGATTGGTGTTGAAACACATTGAGTTTTCTTTTTTTATATTTTTATTATTTCTGACAGAAAGAGAGTGGTAGAGATAGAAACATCAATGACGAGAGAGAATCATTGATAGGCTGCCTCCTGCAGAACTCAACTGGCGACCGAACTCACAACCTGGGCATGTGCCCCTGACTGGAATCGAACGTGGAATCCTTCAGTCCATAGGCCGATCAATTGCCCTATTCACTAAGCCAAACCAGCCAGGGCAGTTCCATGTCTTTTAATGTCATCATGCACCCTCATTGGAATTTTACTAGATAATGACTTCCTCTTCCAGAAACTGTTTCACTTGGTTTCTAGGACACTACTGGCTCCCATTTGCCCCTCACTGGATTGACTACTTTCGTGGCTCTCCTCCTCTGTCACTGAATGTGGGCTTTTCTCAGAGGGTTATCCTTGGATCTCTCTCTCACATGCTACCTAGACTGATGCCTCGTCATCTAGTTTCAGGGTGTTGAGTTGTACAAAGATGGATCCCAAATATATGTCTCCAGATACAGCGTCCCTGCCTCTCAGGACTCATAAATTAAACCACCTCCCTGACATTTCTATTTAGATGTCACATGAGCATCTTAAACTTCTCCTGCCTAAAACAGAACTCAGTTTCCCTCCTAAGTCAACTCCAGCCCCAGGATTTCCCATTTCCCCTTTCATTCAAGCCAAAATGCAGAGGTTAGATACAAATTGTCTCTTTCCTCCACAACCCCACATCTCATGAGTGGCCATGTCATCTCAGCCCTACTATATAGGTAGTAACTATCCCAAAGTCATCATTCTTTAGCACCTCCTTGGCTATATACTGTGGGCCAAACTACCATTATCACTATCTTTGTTTTCATCATTTACCTACAAAGTCAGATCACCACATACTAATTGGAAAATTTTTTTTTTATGTATAAGTCAGATTATATTATCCCTCTGTTGAAAATTTTGATTCACTCTGCTTCCCACTTAGAATACAACCCAAATTGTTGCTCTTTATAATTTAGATAAACTGATGTATGCCAATTCTGCATCTCATCAACATCTCTCAATATGTCAAGAGTAAATTTTTGCCATCCAGATTAAGGAACCATAAATTGAAATAAATTCCTTGAAGAAAGTCCTTCCTGGAGAAGTTAGGAAATAAATAACATTTATTCTGGGCACTCTCACTTTACTTGTCTCTGTCACTAAGCTTCTCACCAATACCCTTAACTTTCATAGAGTGTTTGGAAGGTGCCATGGCAGGAAGGATTTAAATTCTAAAATTAATCTCCTTTAAATGTCTTGAAAAAGGAAAATGAACATGAAAGAATGTCTCTATTTCCTCAGTGCAGCTTTCTTAGCCAGATAATGGGAGAAATTAATTGTACTTAATTAACTTATCTGCAGATTTGAGTAATGGCTACAACTAATGTTACTTCTGTTATATAACCTATATAAATTATAATAAGATTATTATTATAATTTATGGAGTTCATAGCCCTTCATGTACACTTGAATCTCATTGCAATATAGTTCAGAAAAATAAGGATCCAAGGTGCAAAAATTGTGCCCCAAACCAAAGAGCAAGCAATCGGTGGGAATAAATCAAGTTCTGCTGATTCTAATTCTTAACTCATGACTATTAAGAAAAAAACAACACAAAGTTAGCATGTCAGACAGAACTTTGGGCAGTGTAGGTAAACATATATTTTAAAAAGCCTGCTATTAACTAGATCCCTTACAAGTTCCAGCATCCACAATCTGTTTCCTCACTTTTCTTCTGAATTCAAATATCACCCCAAATATCTCAGTTGCTATTTTTAGTATGCCTCTCTTGGGCCTTGGAGATATTGCTAAAGAGGAGTGCCTCAGAGGATAAAGGCAATCGCTTTTAATTATAAAACTTTCTATGCATTATATACTTTATTCAAAAGAAAAGAAAAAGAAAACATGACTGAAGTTTAAGATAAAAAAGAAATGGTTTAAGCAGTTTGACACATTTTAACTTTTGTAATAAAAGCTTAGTTATATTTTAAGACAATAACTTAAGTAAAAATAAAAATATTTAAGATTAAGATTTAGGATATCAATTTACAGTATTGTTTCATGTATATTTGCAATTCATTCTGTGACACATTGACAATTCCCTTCTTGTTCAAATGCATGGTGTTAATGAGAAAGCTAGTGCCCTAATGCTATATTTTCCTCTTTCTAAACCATCTACTAATTTGTGCAGTTATCTACTTTTTTTTATGTCTTATGCCCACTGAAGAAAGGGAACAGAGATCGTCTCTTAGTTGTTATTTCACAACCACCCCATAAGTGGAAATGTAAGATAAAGCTTCCTTTAGGTTGTTGATGGCTGAACATCTTATTAGACAACACAGGGACCACATTGGCAATGAAAATAACACAGCTTTTATAACAGTAAAAATTGTGAAATGAAGTTTATAATTTAAAAAAGGGGGGTGTGTGGTAAGGTCTTTATCTCGCCATGGATTCTCTGCTAATTCTGAACAAATTATGCTGTTTGTCCATCCGATAATTTTAATTGATCTCCATTTAGGTCCCTGTGAATTTGTGGAGGTACAGGGTTTTAAAACTAAGGCATAGTCAGAGTGAGGGATATTGATAAGTGGCAAATGATAATCCAATCTTGAAAAATTCACCTCTCATGTTCTTGGGCAAAATAATGATATTATCTTGGAAAATAAAACCATGCGTTCTAGAAATAGTATATTTTTTACTATTTTCCATTCATATAGTATGAACTTTTCTGATCTGTCAAAAGATGATTTATCCTCAGACCTCATCCTAATGCATTTCTATTTAATCTTCTCAGCTAACTGTATTCACTGCTCCCACAAATTGACTATACTACATAGACAAGACTTTCCTATGGCCTTGTCATACCTTCTATGAAAATTACTTGTTCACTCAGCTCCTCTGTTTCTTTTACCTAGCAATGTCTTTGAGGACAGTGAATAAGAGTTGCATTAATTTCTTGATGCATTGGATCCAGAGAGACTGAAAATTAAAATAAACTTATTGCTTGTATTCATTTAAAAAACATACCCACACACCTCAAGATCCTGAACTCTTAAAAGTGCATAGTGAGAGAGTAGATATCACGTTAAGTGTTCTTACCACAAACCATGAACACGTACACACACAGAAAACACCACCACCAAGGACAACTTATGTGATCTCAAAAACTCACAAACAATACAATATTTACCCAATATAAATTCTACTCTCATTGCTTAAATTTGGGTATTCCTTTGCCCTGACTTGTTTTGTTCAGTGGATAGATCGTCGGCCTGTGGACTGAAGGGTCCCAGGTTCGATTCCGGTCAAGGGCATGTACCTTGGTTGCGGGCACAATCCCCAGTGGGGAGGGTGCAGGAGGCGGCTGGTCGATGTTTCTCTCTCATCGATGTTTCGTTCAATGGGGAATAGTGAAAACTCATCATCAACTTTATATGAACAATATAAAATAACAATTTAAAAACTAAATTCTCTACTTTTTTGCACAGGAAAAAATACATTAATATTAAGCTAGTGTCATAGTTAGTTACTATTTATAATTAAGGTTCTCAAAATATAGGGTATGTATTACTTTGTGTATTATATAATAAATTCTTATGAAAAGCTTTATAAATCTGAAAATTTCTATACAACCTTATATTTTATTCTGAGAATCCAAAGCATCTCTGATATGTTGTTGAAAATGCATAGCCTCAAAAGAAGCAAATTAGTTATGTTGAAAAAATGTTTATTAAACACATTAGGCTTCATAATTAATAATAAGGCCTCTAATAAACAAGTTGAAATGGTATTCCTTTCCAAGTTATTTTCCTGAATTAAAAATAGTTAGATATATAGCTGGTTTCAAAGTAAAAAAAAATAGCTAAAAATGACCCAGAGAGTATTTATCAATTATATTATATGAGATGGCTAAAATTAGAACTAGGAGAAGAGAATGAATATAGGTTAAAGATAATATCTTGGGTGTGATGCGAGAGACCTGATATCATGAATCAGCTTATAGTTGTTTGTGTGAAAATATTTTGATCCTATCTAATAAAGAGGGAATATGCGAATTGACCACCACACCATCACAAAGATGGCTGCACCCCAGTGGAGGCTGAGTTCTTGCAAGGAGCCTTAATGAGCAATCAGCAGGGACCTGGGGCTGCGTGGAACCAGGCCGGGCCAGGGGACCTGAGGCTGCGCCCCCTGCCCAGTGGGGCTTAACGGGGGACCTCAGGCTGCACCTCAAACCCCAGCACTGGTCCTGGGGACCTAAGGTGCACAGGGGGCCTGAGGCTGTGCCCTCCACCCAGCATGCACTGGGGAACCTGAGGCTTTTCCTCTCATCCAGCGGGGTTTGCTGGGACCTGAGGCTGTGCCCCGCCACCCAGCATGCACCGGGAGACCTGAGGCTGTGCCCCTGCCCAGTGGGGCTTGACGGGGGTGGGTCTTGCCGGGTCTGGATCTTGCCAAATGGGGGTGGGGCTAGCCAGGTCTGGGTCTTGCGCAATTTCAAGGTGCACGCTGTGGGCAGAGACTTGACTCTGGGTCCCGGGGCACACCCCAGGCTCTGACAGGAGGAAGATTTTCATATACATTTTACTAATTTTCTTTCATCTTTGTTGCTTCTATTATAGAGAAAGGGCAAACAGCAATATCAAAATATTTCCCTTAATTATCCCCTTTAATGTGCATGAATCTCATGCACCGGGCCACTAGTATATAAATATATTACATGGTGTAAGTGATCTCAATAGATAAAATAAATATATGTTAAAACAACATGCTTCATCATGAACCAAGAAATCACTACATGTGAACCCAACATAATCTGGTGTTAATAATCCATGAGCAATCATTTGAAAGATTTAATTTGCTCAGGTATTTAATCAACTATTATTAAGGGTTTTCAGCATAACACTGATACCATAGATCTCAAAAATGCTGTAAAAAAAAAAAGCCCTTAGTTTCACGGGGACACTCTACCATTTATATTCTTCAACCAGTTGTAAATAGTTTTAGTAAACACTTAAGACTTTCCAAAGGTAAAATTTATTCCTTTATACAGAAATGTAATTAAGGTACCAATAAATATGATACACTCTGCTGTTAGAATTATACTTTTCAGTCTCTCTGAATTCTAAGAGTATATACTCAAGTTAACACATTGGATTCTGACAGATACGTGTAATGTTAAAATAATTTATGTTGACTCTCCTTTGGATATGGTGACAATGAAGTCATTATGACCTAATGGTTAATATAATAGAAAAGCATACATTTATTTCAGTGATCAAAAATTTATCTATGATTAGGAAATATCTACTTATCTAATGCATACATCCAAATATTGCTTCTGAAACTTTAATATGCATTCAAATCACCTGGAAATCTTGATGAAATGCAGGTTCAGTAGGTATGAGATTCTGCATTTCTAACAAGCTCCCAGGTAAATTGGATGTTCTGGTTCATGGGTGGCCTGCATTTTTAGTCATAAGACCTTAAATATAATTAGGTAAATTTTAATGATCTACCACATGGTGAAAAGATTAGAATAAATAAAGGGAAAAGAAAAAGGGAAGTTTTTTTCTGCTGAAAGATCAACTGGATAATAGCTCTACTGTGTAATAATAGTTTGATATATTAATGTTTATTCTTAACATCTGGGTTTGCTACAAACCCAAAATGAACATACACATAACATTCCCATTAAGTTTCTGCATGGAAAATTCTTGGACTTTATAAGTGTCAGGTGTTAAAGCCGCACACACACACACACACACACACAACAACGACAACAACAACAACAACAAAACAACAACAACAAAAAGCTCACCCAGATTTAAAAAGAACTACGAATAATTTCACTATGAATTTATAAGCATTTTTGTTGTTCATGTGTTTGTTTCAATTTAGGTGGAACCAAGCATTTTTAACATTTTTCCTCAACTTTTCACTACAAATGCAGCTAACATCTTTCTCTGTACTGTGTTTTATATATAACTATCCCCCATGAGCGCCAGCGTTGAACATGATGGTCATGCTGTTCCATGTAGCTCTGAAACACAAACAAAAGAACAAACATACCCCAACGACCTCAAACCTGGAGCCGGGGGAGCTCCCCCTGGCTTTCACGGCGCCGCTCTGATCCTCCCAACACATAGAAAAACCACTTCCTTCAGTAACTGAAAACAATCATAACTGTCTTTCCTCTACTCTTGTTGAACCTCTGGGGATCGAGGAAAGGCAGAGTATAGAAACGTGCACCAAAACATCCACGGTGGATTGGATTTACACAGCATGATCTGCTGTAACCTGCGAAGAACAGATAATGGGTTTTCTAAGGTATAGCTTCTAGCAGACGGCATTCTAACATCTTTAAATGGTATACCTATAAAATTCTGCTTTTCTAAAGTGCAACTGATCAAGAAATGCTTTTATTAAACTTCAGCATAGAGTGTATACAACTTTATATTTAAGTCCATATAGTCATAAATGTTATCTATGTATATGCCTATTGATTGTAATGAAATTTAGAAAAAAAAATCTATTTTTATTTTACTGATAAAGGCTAAGGGAAAAAAATGCAGCTATATCCACAATAGAATGATTTCAAGGCCTATGTCTTCAGATAAGTCAGGTTCAGGAGTAAAATGTACTTTTAAGAATCTCATAAGAAATTATGGTATTAAAACCAATGAGGTAATTTATATGTGACTTCCTAATGAAGTTTAATTTTAAACAGAAGTGGAAAAACGTTGTGTCTTATGTTTACCCTACCAATGCCTATGCATCTATTTGAGATTTCTGACTTTACTGATAATAATTTTGTTGATAATAATTTATAAACTTTAATCACTTTGTTATATCATCAAACTACACAGGTATTATTATTAAAGAGATCATTTTCTGTCAAAAATACTCAGCCCTTCTATTCCTATCTTCTTAATTTTGTCTAAATCTTTCTTGAACCTCCAAATGTAAATAAAATATAGGGGTTTTTTTAAATAAAGGTTTTATGACTTTTATTTTGATAATGCTGTTATCTATGAAATCTTAAAAATGTATTAAAGGTATTTTTTTTACTTCAACACTGATTTATTGATTTAAAAAATAATAACCAAAACATTTTTATTAAAAACTTCTATTGAACATAATGTAGAGTTTATAAACCCAAATATTAATGATTGAGTAAGAAAAACAGAAATATAATTTTAATCTATTTTCATAATCCACATTCACTGAAATGCACAACAAACAGACATCTTATATGAACATTGGGGCTTCACAGAAAATATCTGTAAATTAAAACATGGGCATAAACAATTTATCTTAAAAAGTCACCTTATATGATTACAAAATAGAAGATTACTTATACACTACACTTTATGTTTGTCTTATATTGTATTTCCACAAATTATAACTATTTTAGATCTAACCTTATCTGAAATATACATTAAATAACTATCTTACTTGACCTAGGAAAAACTGAAAATGTATAAAATAGTTTGATATTACATAAAGCTGACTTTTCCTATTTGGGACAGCGTAAATGTGAAAGGCACACTGAAATTAAAGCTATATTAAAGATAAAAGTTAAGTTTTAGTAAAATGAAATCTGGAAGATTTACTTAAAAGGAGATTGGGGAAAGTGCCCTTAAAAGCAATCTTAGGTCGGGGGAGGGATTTTTTTATTATTATTGGCAAGGGAGTATGATAACACTAATCCTACTTTCTGACATGAATTAATTTTCTTGTAATTGCTGTAAGTTTTTTTATCTATCACAAACAAAATTTTTCTTTCAATAAAATACTTGAAATCAAAGAAAGAAGAAAGAAAGAAGAAAAGTAAGAAAGAAAGAAAGA
>NW_006289214.1:1836802-1844609 GCF_000327345.1 Myotis davidii
GAAAGGAAGAAAAAAAAACTTGTGATTTGCACTGGAAATCTTTGATTTTATTGGTGAACAAGAGTCTGGAAAACAGGTTTTACTTCTTAACTTTTACAGTATCTTTCACTGCATGAATATCATTCCATTAAAAAAAAACAAAAATATGCCTCAATTGAAAATATTAAGTTTTGTTTAAGTTTTGGATTTGATCACTCATTTTTTATTTTGCATGTTTTATTTGTCAACCACTATAGTACTAATCATAGAATTTCCTCTGATGATGGATATGCCTACACGTCCAATAGAGTAACTACTAGCCATCTCTCTATATAAAAGCCTAATAGGCAAAGTGTCCCCTCGGTAATTTGACCAGGAGTTCGATTGCTCGCTATGATGTGTGCTGACCACCAGGGGACAGCATGTAACAAAGCAAGGGCCCGGCTGGCAGCCTGCAGCTGCTAGGGACCCTACCCATGAATGGATTTCGTGCACTGGGCCTCTGGTAAGTGAATATTGAGTAGCTGAAATGTGACTATTGTGACTGAGGAAATACTTTTTTTTACATTATTTACTTTAGTTAATTTAAATTGTCACATGTGTCTAGGCTCTACTTTACTGGACAGCATAGTAAATCTAAGGAACTGGTATTTAGTTTTGCTATAAATAAAGAAACCAGTCTCAAAAATATTATTTCTCATTAGCCTTAAAAATACATCCATTTAAAAAAGTGCTGTAAGGGAAGGGGAAGGGGAAAGGAAAAGGGGCAGATTTACTCCCTAAGCAGAGAAGCCAGCAGTCTCAAGGCTTGGCAACACAAAGTTGCCAGGTGCTTCTCATGAATTCTGGGAAGGCCACAACACAGTCAAAAAAGGGGCCTTGAGGATAGTCAGCAGAGGAATTTTGAGACCTCTAGACAGGAGGGTATATAACACCTCGGACTGCGCTTCATAAGCCAGATGTTTAGATTTGCTTGCTTCGCTTTTTAAATAAAGGTGCATGCTTTAATTGCTTTAGTATATTGGCTTTTCACAATGCAAACATAAATAATAATAAATAAATAAAAAACAAATGTATTACTATATGGATGGTCAGGTTGTGATAAGTGTAATGTCAGACAGTAATTTAAAAGGACATATGGCACCGGATGAGTACTGAACAGAGTTGTGAATGAAGGAGAAAGTCACATGACAATCTAAAAAAAAAAATTCAGATAAAGATAAATAACTTTGCAAAAGAAAAAGAAGTTACTAAGCGACAGCTTAGTGTGTGTAGTAACTTAGCTTTAAGAGAAAAGCATGACGTTTTAATTTTTTTTACGTAAATACAATTAGTGGTTTTCAACTAATCCACTAAAATAAGTATTCTTAAAATAAGGTAATGAAAAGTAATGCGATTTCAGATACTGTCACAAAGGCCCACCAAACATTTATGCCACTCTTGCCAGCAGCATTTATCCACTAAAAGCTTATTTATCAATCTCATTTTGTAAGGCTTACAATATTCAAAAAGTTTTGGCAAAGAATCTTGGAAATTCTACTCAAAATTCTTTATTATATAGATACGTAACCTGAGGCATACATTTATCATAGACTTACCATTCAATTCCTATGACTAGGTACTTTGACATTCAGTTCCACTACTTACTATGGTGATGGTTGGTGCTGTGCCTGGTATCTCTAATAGATTCAAATACTCCAGAAAACATTAGGTAGACAGAAAATAAGGCAGGTAAAGACACTAAGTGTGAACACGCTATCAGTGTTTGTTAAGTTAATAAGTTAATGAACGAATGGTAATAGTACTGATCTTTATTTCCCAATTTGAAACTACCAGACTTCTTTATGTCAATTTACTTAGAGTTTGATACCTTTAGCTAAGAAGAAACGTTTTATTGTGCCCATAGCATTTAACATAGAGAGCAAATTGAGCAATCAATAGATACCTTTTTGAAAGATGAACTATAGAATTGAATAATGTAGTTTCCAAGATAGAACTTTGGATTTTTACTTTTAAAATGTTGAATCCAGCATACTGGATGGTCAGAATCCAGTAAAAAACTGTTAACATAAAATGAGTACTTAAATTATAGGTAGAAGAAGTGCTCAAATGCATTAAAGAATAGAAATATGTCAACAAGTATTTTTCTTTATATGAAACTTTTCTGTAATTTATATTTTTTTAATTTATTATGAGAGAGAAAAAAAATCCATGTGAGAGAGAAACATCAATCAGTTGCCTTCAACACCAGCCCCAACTGGGGATTGAACTCGAAACCTGGTTTGTGCCCTGACCAGGAATGGAACCTGCCACCTTTTGGTCCAGGGAACTAAGCTCTGACCTACTGAGCTACTCTGGCCAGGGCAACTCTTCTGTAATTTTAAGTGATACATTATAGAATATAGCACAACATTTTTTCCTGTCTTTTAGTTGGAATACACATTGCTTCATTAGTGTTCTATGTCCCTTAAATTCTTGGTCTTTCCCAGTAATAATATAAAATGTCAAATAAAGGCTAAATTTTTATTTGACCTTCTTATAGATTAGTAGAAAATAGGGGAAAACAGTAAAACTGATAATTTTTATTTTCTATCCTACTTAAAAATGCTGAGAAATGATTGCACAGGAAATTCTAAAGGCCTTGGCCTCCATTTCATTCATATGTGATATCTTAGATTAAGTCTCTTAAAGCAATAAAATATGTTTGTGATACTTTACTACCCAGTGCTACTTTGGCAAATGCTCTGAAAAATACACCCTTTTAGAAAAATGATTCACTTTTTGAGCTTTTAATCTGTAGTATAAGCTAAATCCTAAATCCATAAATAATATATATACTCAACGAATTTTTTAACTATTATATTTCTCTGTCTAGAATATAAATTCTTGGACAATCTATAATCCTTGAAAAATATAAATGTCTTGAAAACAGGTAGGATGTCTTGATTATTTTGTTGTTCTAGATTCTAGCATACCACAGACAAAAAAAAATTCTTCATAAGTATTTGAATGAAATTAAAGAATTTATTTTTACAATCTACTACTTTGTTCATGCCCTCTACTGCTCATCATCTTGAATTGTTTCCTCCTGGCCAAAGCTATTGCCAGGATGTTTAAAGAAAACAATATGTAACCTTACAAAATGTTAGGGAGATATACCCAAACTCCAGTTTGAAAACACTGGAAACAGTGGACACAGTGAGAAAGTTATTTTGTGCTCACTGTAATTTAACAACACCCTGCCACTTTCGGCATATCTCTAACCACTTTTCTGCACAAATTTCTGCCTGATCAAACTGGCAGCATCCCTACTTGGTCCTGCCCAATAGTTTCTTCTGCGTGCTATCATCTTTCTTGTACCTGCTCTGCCTCAGGCATCTCCACCTGTATTCTCCCTCTCTTTTTCTTCCATTTCTCCTTCAGGAAACCATTAACAACAAATCAGAAAAAAAGGAGTCTTACTGGAATTGAAAGACCTGCTTCCTATGTGATCCTAGTCGGCTTTCTACTTTGATTTCCTATAAAAATCGGGACAAGTGAATCTATAATTAAAAGAATTGCTAGAAGACTTAAGAGAGATTAATGCAGTTCTTAGCACATTTGAAAATATATGTCCTTTTTCAACCATCATTCAACCTTAATTTTGTCAATAATAATATGTTGGGGGTGGGGGTAAGAGAAATACCTGACATTTTGAGACAGCATGGATGGGCCTGAAGAGTGTTATGCTAAGCTAAATAAGCCAGTCAGAGAAAGACAGGTCTCACATGATCTCACGTATACGAGGAATCTAATGAACAAAATAAATGACAAACAAAACAGATCCAGAGGCATGGAAGCATGGAATTGACAGATCTCAGTGGGAAGGTGGGTGGGGGGTGGGAAGAAAGTAACCAAAAAATTTATGTGTATATTTGCATAACTCATGGACACAGACAATAGTGTAGTAAAGGCCTGCGGGGGCCAGGGGGAGAGAGTTAGGGTTTAGAGAGTGTCAGTGGGGGTGTTAGGAGATGAAAGGGGTCAATGCAAGAAAAGGTGGGGCATCTGTAATACTTTCAACAGTAAAGATGGATTTAAAATTTAAAAAGAGAAAAAAACCATAATGTTTTTGTGAATAATTGAAAGAATAAAATTTAAAGTGATATAAAAAAACCTAAAAACCAAACAAATGTTACTTTTGACTTAAATTTTTATACAATTTTTAAGTTTTCATCTCGTCTGTGAAATTTTTCTGACCATTCCAGTTATAAATACTAGTTTATTTTTCTATAAAAGCTGCTAGTTATGTGAGTGTGTGTGTGTGTGTGTGTGTGTATTAATATTATAAATATGAAATCCTTAAATTTTTTTAATCCTCACCTGAGGATATTTTTTCCCATTGCTTTTCAGAGAGAGTGGAAAGTAGAAAAGGAGGGAGGGAGGGAGAGAGAGAGAGCAAGAAAGAGAGAGAAAGAGAAGAAACATCGGTGTGTGAGAGACACATTGTTGCCTACTGGTTGCCTTCTGTACGTGCCCGGAATGGAGGCAGGGAGCAAACCTTCAACACAGGTAAGTGCCCTTGTCCTGAAATCAAACCCAGGACCCGGGCTTTTATAAAATATTTTTAGGATTCTTAGATTTCAAAAGACAACCTATACCATCTGACATAATGAAAATTAATTCAAAACTAAAGAGGTGGGGTTACAAATTTCTCAGAGGTAATAGAGTTGGGATTCATGTTCATTTCTTAACTTCATTCAACATCAGACCAGATGTGAGATATCATGGTGCTTACTTCCCTATACTATCTTAGGAACGGAAGTAAGGAGGTAGAAGAGGGTGAGGCAGTCAGGAACAGGTCCATGGGAGGGAAGTAGAACAGGGAAGTCCAAGAGTAACAGAATGCAGCCTGCTGACTGTGCCCTGTCCCAAGAAAAACCAGAGACAAACAGAGGGCCTAGAATTGCACCCAGCTTGGCGGGAGTTGCTATGGCAACCCAGCTGGTGGGGAAGACTAGACCCAGCTAGGTGAGAGTTGCTAGGTGGGAAGAGTGACATCACCTCCCATCTGAAGTGGCAGGCCTCCATCAGGTCTGGCCTGCTGGCGGGTGGGAACTTGAGCTTTAAAATGTATGGATGTTGCAAAGGCAGAATTCTTTGAAAGAACCAATCAAAAGCCAGCAAAACATATACATACCCCTATACAAATAATCGTAGCCAGCAACCCTCTTGGGCCCCCTCCCTGATGATCCCTGCTGCAGGGAGTCCATCTATCTCTCAATAAACTTTGCTTCTGCTTACCATTCTTTGATTTTGTGAGACAATGAACTCAGTGACTGGAAATTTTAGCATCAGAAAGAAAGCTGAATAACTAAGCATTGGTGGCTAAACTCAGGAAAATCCACAGTGAAGCAGACTCATCAGATATCATTAAAAATGGCAGACATTCATTTCCTTATTTTTGTGTACAAAACTGCAACTTTATATTCACTCAGTTTAAATACCTTGTTCACTGAATTATTGCTAGAAGCAAACATAACTTCCATGTGTTTGTGAGGAACATTTTTGTAAGATTCTAATATCTTTCATCAAGTAGCTAGAAGGGAAGATGGTTTAAAAAGAACCATCCTCTCTGCCCAATTCTGTTGCTAGCGCCCTCCTTCTTTTCTCAATTCATCAACAACCAATTTGCTTTTGTAAAAGCTAGAGAGATAAACTGTACATGTGCACATGGAAACCCAAGAACAGTTCAAGGCATTATGACTGTGCCCATACATGCCTGACTAAAGTCATATTTGTCTGTAATACATCCAACGGCATGCCAGGTTCAGACCACATTTAGGATAAAATTTCTCAGCCTAGTGAAATAAAAATATCTAATAAGTTAATTCCATACCGAATAGGTTAGTATCATAAGATCTTCCCTTTCCTTGAGGCTTTAGTCCTTAGTCAACTATATATAAGAAATCATGCTGTATACTGTAGGAGATTAAAAACACATCCACACAAAAGAAAAGCAAAACAAAAGCCTCTGGCACACATCCCTTATAACCTCACCCCTTCCATTCACATAATTCTTTTTGCATGGTCACATCTACTTTTCCTCTATTCGGTTTCATTAAAATCAATGCAGAAAATTAAGCATGCTACCTCAGATCTGTTCTGATGTTGAATGAAGTTAAGAAATTAATACGACTTCCAACTATATTACCTATCAGTTAAACTCTAAAACATGAGTTTTTCCAAAAGAAAAAAAAATCGTAAAAATAAATAACCTCTCATGCACAGCCCCTATTACTGTAGATTACCTTGAATATACATTTTTAGTTCACTTCCTTAAAAGTGGGGAAAAATCAATTATAAATAATGATTAAAAAGAAAGCCTGCAGTTACAAGTTTATAGAAGTTTCAAAAAATAGGATATTCTAATTTAATAGTCTCTTGTAATTCCCATGGCAAGAACCCTTACTCATTCTGCCCATATTTCTATGGAAGTGAAACCAGTTTTAAATATTTCAATTAAATCAGATTTTATTACACAAATAGGGCTAATATTTAACTTCAGTGCCACTAATATTTGTTACACATACTTACATAGAAACAAGAAACAATGGAACTTCCAAATTTTGTACAGTTAGATTATTTTAGTTTTTTTCTCCTATGTGAAACAGGATATTTTTTTAAATAGCTGACTGGACACAATAATGTTAAAACAAAATTTGTTGTTAAAAGTTAAATTGAGAGGAATCTTTGGAGAGTCTTAGCAATGTTACTTATAAGACATTTTATAAATGTTCATTATGTTCTGAGCACTGTTCTAAGCTTTTTCGTATGTTAATTTATTGATTATTGCACTCATATAAGCACTAGCGAAATGTTCTCTTTTTCACAAATGTTGAGATACTCACAAAATCATTGGCTTCAAATTAAGACATGTGGGACAAAGACGAAAATTCAGTGGTGACCTCTGAAGAGTAAAATAAGCTTTGAAACTCCAATTCCATCTCTTTTATCTCTATGTACTTCATTCTTCATAAGTATGGTGAATTATTTCTCTGTTATTGACCAGAGAAATATGCTCATCTCCTCATATTACCTGTTTGATATTTGCTCAGAGAATAAATCATTTAAACATTTGCTCAAAATTACAATCAAGGAATTTAATTTGCTACCCCAAACCCAGAAATGGCATCTTACAATAAAAACAAATACCATTTGGGTCATTTACTATTTTACAATATATTATCATTTTTTTTCAGAGTAATAATATTCAAACGTATTATTTTAATAGATGGATTATAAAACTTTAAGTTTGTTTTCTGGTGAACTCTAAAAATAATTGCAAGGAAATGGAATTTGTTACTACTCATTTAAAATACTGTTGGAAGACTGATAAGTTTTATGGTTCTGTAAATTTTTGACAAGAGTGGCACAATTGAAACCTTTCAGTGGATAGAGTACATGTTGAAATATAGTAAAAAAAAAATGTTTAAAAGCGTAATGAAGAGACACCATCATAAAGAAGCAAGTGTCTACCAAGCGAGCCAACTATAATTATAACAATGGGTGTGATATTTATTAAGGAAGAAATTCTGATTTAATTGAGATTAGAAACCTTAATCATTTGTGTCAACTGGGAAATGCCCATAACAGGAAGTTATCAGAGCCCCATCCAAATTGCAGTAAATCCAGTGCCATTGTGTACATTAAGAATGTCTTGAATATTGTTAGGTTTTATACATTTGTGAGATATTTAAAAGTAATTTGTTAACCTACTAATTCAAGAGTTATTTGATTTATCAGAACTTTTTGAGAAAAATAAGGATCTTTACCAATTAGAAAAGCT
>NW_006289214.1:1844624-1858323 GCF_000327345.1 Myotis davidii
TAGGGAAAATGATTCATGCTTGTGAGGCTATAAATAGGTGTTATTATATTTTCACAGAATTAATAATTATAATATGTAAATATATATTCATTTAAAATAGCATAAAAATGAACACTTAGAAACAAAATACAAAACACTACTTGTGGTATAATTCCACGTATATGAAATGCCCAGAGAAGTCAAATTTATAAAGACAGTGAATAAACTAGTGTTCGTCTGAACCCTAAGGATGAGGGAAATAGAGATCAACAGTGAACTGTCACAAGGAGTCTCACTGGAGTGAGGAAAATGTTCCAAGAATGATTTATAGTGATGGTTGCACAATGTGCCAAATTCACTAAAAGTTGTAGAATTGCACTCTAAATGAGTGAGTTATATGAGATCTAAAATATGCCTCAATAAAGTTGTAAAAATTGGATCATTAATTTGTAAGGAGAAGTGGAACCAAAGTGTTTTACTACTTAATCTGTAATAGTTTGCTGTGAAGTTGAAACAAACTTTTTGGTACATGACTTAATGTCTATGAAACTCAGTTGCCTCATTGATGACATGAGGATAAGGACACATACTTCATAGGGCTATTCTGAGGGTTCAAAAATCTACAAATAAAAGAATATGTGGACCCTATGAATGCATAACAACTACTAGGTACTAGTTTAGCAGTAACCCTGGGTACTGATATAATTCACCAAAGTTAAAAAGGAATTTCAGCTATGGGAGCAAAAAAGAAGCTTGTCTTTAAGAAATGGACTGGTAGAAAACAGTAGTCAGGACAAGTAAAAGTTTGTATTTATTAGAATTCTGACCAGGATGTCTTAACCCTCAATGAAGAGAGAAACTACTCTCACCTCTCAATTCTGGCAGAAAAAGAAGGAAAGAAGGAAGAAAAAATAGGAGGAAGGCAGTTTTACTAATTCATCAAAATTGGAATGATCTTGGGTTAGAGATAACTACACATAGTTAAAATGTACTGTGAAAAATATCTCACATATGTGACAAGTACTATTAAAATACTTTAAATAAATAACATTTAAAATTTTGAACACATTTTGGAAAATGAATTCTGGGAAAGTATATTTGATGCATGCTTATGTAATGTTTCACTTCATTGTCTTTAAAATACTTTTGTCTCTTTTTCAAATCAATCCTGATTCCTGGGATGAGTATTAGAAGATTAAAAATATATATTGCTGAGCCACCTAGGAGCTGTATGTGCTTGAAAAAGACACAAATACTGAGCTTTAATTTTCTCAGAAATGGGAATAGAAACCAAATTTAAAAAATTTTGTGGGATTCAAACACACTATTTTATGTGAAATTGATATATAAATATATATATATGGCTATAGGCAAAAAATATTATCTTTATTATTCTCTGTGAGAGAAGAAAATGTAAGAGCAAGTCTGAGTTGGAAATGTGAGAGTGAACAGGAAAATACACCTGTGTTATGTCCCTCCATAGGGATGGTTGATGCATCTTACAGAAGCAAGAGGACAATGGGCTAAATATTAAAAAAATAACTCCAATTTAGCAAAATATGAGAACTGCATAAATCAAAGAGTTTTAATTTAAACCTGCTTATTGTGTTTGACTGGCTCTGTCTGGCTGCTTATATGCATGTCTGCTAACAGCATCAATTATATATTCAATGGAGAGCAATTCATTCATGTGATCAATGTATGCATTCTATGGCAAAATGTATGTTTTAATGTGCCTCATTTTTGTATTGCTCAACATAATGAAGCAAAAATGATTCTAGGTTTTAGCCATTATTATAGGAGGAACTGGTTCAAAGAATTTATTTTCTAAAACAAAACAGCTAGTTCTGAGAAAAGATTAACTTATTTTTTAATTTGAAATATTTCAAACTATTTTCAAAGAATAGCCAGTAAGAGTTCAATAAATAGCTTAATAACTTCAATATATTTGGATATTACCGAGGGCCACAGGCCACTTCAAAATTTCATAGGTGAGTTTCCTAGGTCTGAGGAAAATTTAAATAATTTGTCATTTAAAATATATAAATACATATCTTTATACACACACACACACACACACACACACACACATACATACACACAAATGAATTTTTCTAGATAGTAGACCTAAAGTTTTTAAATGATACTCAGAGGAGTTCAGAACACGAAAGTTTAAGCATTGCTGGTTTTAAAATGACCCACTTAAAGTAACAAATGTATTTACTATACTAATAATTCTTTATATGCTTAAGGCTATTGCACATTTCTGAAATAATTAAAATAAGTGATTGCCAAAAGACACAATAGACTCCTAACCCTAGCCCGTTTGGCTCAGTGGATAGATTGTCGGCCTGTGGACTGAAGGGTCCCAGGTTCGATTCTGGTCAAGGGCATGCACCCAGGTTGTGATCCCCAGTAGGTGCTGTGCAGAAAGCAGCTGATCAATAATTCTCTTTTATCACTGATGTTTCTATATCGCTCTCTTCCTTTCTGAAATCCATAAAAATATATTAGAGGGAAAAAAAAAAAGAATAAACTCCTAGCCTGGCTGGTATGGTTCAGTGGTTGAGTGTCGACCTATGAATCAGGAGGTCATGGTTTGACTCCCAGTCAGGAAATTATTTTTTTATAGTGTAGAATTAATGTTTCAACAATTCTCAATCTATGTAAACATAATGTATATAAATGTATTCTATACACACATTCATAAAGATTAAAATATATCTTTACCTTTATGAAAAGATGTGAACATATACCAACATACATACACATCTCTGATATTAAGCACTTTATTTCTAGTCATTAAATAATAAAATTGAAAGTCTAAGCTTCATTAGCTGGTTTTGTCTACCAGCATATCTTGTTGCCAGGCATAACATTTATTCCTTTGTTTCCCCATACCCTACTCAGTCAAAAGTCACTTGCTTTTTTCAAAATGTGACTAGTACTACTTATTTAACCCTTCAGGTTAATATCAGTATACATTTCTGAAGTTAAATTGAGTGGTGACAGTTATTAGATAATGTATTGTGTTAAGGTGTCTTAATATAGTAACAACATACACACTCTTGATGAATAAAAATATGGAAAAAATATCTGTGAAGAATTACATCTCATGAAAAAAATATGAAAAAGTAATAGAATAGATAGAAGAACTGCTAAATAGCTTTAAAATAAGAAACAATTTCAAGAAATAATCACAAGAGAAGATACATATTTGAAATTAATCGTCTCTTCTCCTACGGAAAAAGTACCTCCTTGCCCTGGCTGTTTAATATTTAACTAAGATACCAATAAGCCACTGGACCAGCTCCTGATAGTCCCCAGATTTGACAACTTCAATATTCAAAATACTTTTCATTACATGAATGAAAAGTAAAGAAAAAAAAGTGTTCTGTTTTATGTGTAGTAGTAAAATGTAAGTGAAAGCTAAAAAAAGTTTTTATTCAACTACATTTGTTAAATGGACCTGACCAACTTACTGTTTTTAAGGGCGGGGAGGGGTAGGGAGATGGGGAGAGATCTGCAAAAACAAACAAAACAGAATTTAGCTACTAGGACAGAGTAGGCTAAATCTCCCTGGGCTAAAATGAAGGTGACTTTAAGGCCCAACAGCAATTTTCTGACATTCATTCCACATTTATAATTAGTAAATTTTCATCTCTGCTCTTTCAAATAAGTATCATTACAAAACAGAACCTTTTCATATGAAAAATGTTCGGACCTTTTAGTGACATCAATATTTTTTTTCTTTGCTTGTTTTAAACAAATATATAAATAAAATAATCAATCTGCAATTGAAAAGATTATTTGCTATGAAAATTTAATTCAACTTCCCATTCATTATCATGGGGAATCTAAACACATAGCAAAAGCCTATTTATTTCTGTCCAGCGATATGGAGTACATGTGTTTCTCTAAAGAAATAGCCTAGAAATTGTACCCCAAAGCTTCCAGGGTGACATTAAATATTGTGATGAACTCGTGATGATACAGGGCTTGTCCTCAGCCCAGATATTTGAAGATTCTTAGCAAAATAGATGAGCCTGTTCCTTAGTAAGCTAACCTGAACCAAATGTGGATATTTATATTTGCCAGATTTGAGAGTCTAGCCTTATATTTTAATGGGATGTCAGAAGTAAAGTAAGCCAAAATTTTACTCTTAAGTATCCATTTAACTTCTGTAAATACAGCATAAAAATTCCATTAACAGACCTGCATATATTTTCTCCACATTACCTCCATGAAACTGCTTCTCTGCAGCCTAGGACACTCAGTTAAAGTGCAAATTGCTTGACATTCCAGTGCTGAAAAGTGGACATAATGAGTGACTAGGGATTTGAGGGGAAGCCCATTGGTGTCTCTTAGCCAAGGTTCCACAGGTGTGAGCAATTCATCACGTAGAACAGCCTCTGAATTACACAGGGGCTAGCACTTCACCACACCACATGTTTCAATTCATCATTCTATCAGTAAGATTAAGTTCAGGGGATCCTTATTAGAAAGCCAGAGAAAATTAAAAAAAAAATATTCACAAACAAATTCAACACAAAATCTCAACACTGTACAAAACAATTTCTGAAACTTTATTGTGAATTTTAAGGTACATTTAGTAAAGGATGTTTTCCTTAATATAATTAATTAAAATAAGTTGGAAAGAAATGCACATACTACTTCTTTAAAGCCAGGATAAGTACAGACTTTTGAAGCCACAATATATACAATTATATGAGTGCAATAAACTTTGAAATACATTAGTTATATATCTGTTTAAATAAATAGTAGAATACTTGATTTGACACATGTGAGAGTCATACTGATTACACCAAATATGTTTACAAAATATAGCCAAAATGGAACGTTATACATTTTGATATACAACTTTTTAAATACTTTATATATTCATGACTTAATTCAAATTATAGTGTACAAAAGCCCATTTTAATGAGGACAAATTTTGTGTTAACACTGTTCAGCAAATATAGATATTAAGATGCATCCCTATACATGTTACTAAAATTTCATTCAACTTAAATCACTAACATGGGAAGGAAAAAATTCTATTGATTATTAACATTAATAAATTTTATTGATATATTGTCAATATAATACACTGCAACATTATTTTGGCTATTTTAAATCTACTAAAATGTATCACCTAATACTTGAGCCAAATATTTTATCTGTAAAAAATTCAAAATCAGAATAAAAAGATATTGCTACATTGAACTTATCTACTCTGCAATACACTTATTTTAAGTAATATTTTTACTTATCAGTTTTCAATTGGGAACATTTTTCCAATAATGCTTTAATAATAATTCTTTGTATAGTGCCTTATGATGAAATCTCAAGAATTCATTTCATAAATTATCAATATAATATCCTGTGCTGTAAATGCTATCTACAGAATAATGACATGGGAATATGTGATGTCAAGTGTTTACATTTATTATTATTTATACACTGCAGCACAAATAAAGGAGATTATTTTCTGCCACATTTCATCATTTTTGCATATAGCTACACAAGACAATTTGTTTGGAGTATATGAAAATGTAGCTATTTTGCAGAAGTAGGACCAAATATAAATTAGCAAGATTGTTGATTTTTAACTGAAAACAAATGTTTTGTTATCTATAGGGTTCTTTTAATAAAAGGAAGAACGGGAAAGGAATGTAACTTTATCCACCTAGGATAGAGTGTTGAAGTGTGAGGAGGGACCATGCAATGACCATTCTCTAAAATTTTTAGGCAATAATGAGTGAAGAGATGCATTTTGCAATTAAATAATGAATAATGTGTTTATGTCTACAAAAATGGCATGGTTAATTTCAGGACATGATTATAAAACGACTAGGAGCACATTATCATTCTTTTTTTTTACATTGGTACTATAAAAGCAATAGCAGGAAACCTATTATATGTGAACTAATGTTGCATTTTTATATTTTAAGAATATTAGCATATCAACATATCTAAAAGTATATCTGAAAACAAGCAAGACAGGTTAATTTCTCCTCAACCTCCCCAGTACCTGTTGCCTACTGTTTTAATGGACTAGCACCACATGTCAAGCACCCAGTCAATCTCTATAACTCACCAAGTTGCCTTTTATTGGTCAGAATGAAAGCACATACATTTTCTCCAATTAGTCAGCTGATATTAGGAAGGCTATGTAGAGAACCCTCACAAATGCAGTCTTAATCTACTTTTACTGCAGGCCATAAACCTGTAACGCATAAGCTTCCTTTCTAACTACGGCACTTTTTTTTTTTTCCATTAGAGAGAAATACCATCAGAGCTATTAACATTCGGTTTATGTTAGGAAGAAATGCACTCACAAGGGGGATATGTCTGCTGTCCTTATCTGTGTGTGTGTGTGTGTGTGTGTGTGTGTTTTCAGAGTAATAAAAGATTAAATATAATTCAAGTAACATGTGATGGCCAGAGTAATCTTATTTCTTCCCCTGTAAAGGGAGGAGGGGTTAATTAAGTAAATTGCTATGTCTTCAGGATCTGTGCTTTAAAACATTGACAGTAGCAAAGCAATGAGTCGTTTAACTATAAAGTGTGTATACATTCACACCAAGTTTGAACATTTTCAGTCTCTTGATCACTCTCTCAGAAAGTTAGAAACTAAATAGTAGAACTTCAAATATTCTTTAACTAAAGCATCCTTAATTTTTTGAAGGCAAATGAATACAAACCAGGTTTCTTAAACTACAAACATTCCTAAATTTACAAATATATTGAAAGCTTAAAGACATTCATCTCATTTCATCTACATCTAGAATTCCATCATTATGTTTAATAGACTTTATAATTGTAATGCCATTCTGTATATCAGACTTATCTACATTTACCTCAAATATAGCTTGAATAATAAGTTTGTAATTTCTCTTTACCAAATAATCTCCCTAAATTTGGCATACTACAGATCTTTTTGGCCTTAATATTACTATTCTCAAAGGGGAAAAAGAGTTTTAAAAAATACTGTGAATTACCAGAATCCATGACCTCAGTGATCAGATCTGTAAAAGTGACACTGAGTAACTCATTTTCATATTGTTATAGTTTGCTTTTGCCAATCCTTGCACAGCATTCAAGAAGATTTTGTGGTTAAAAAATATGTGCAATTAAGGGAAAAAATCACATTATACTGAATAAGTACCTAAAAAAATCAAATCACATTTTAAAAATCTAAAGATTGGTGCTCCCATCAGAAACCTATGTAAAAATATGTTCAAGAGTTTGTGAAATTAAAATTTACATATAGTAACTTTATTAGAGTGCCACTATGGTAAAAAATTGCAATAAAGATAGTTTTAAAAGTTCCCAGATAAGTTGAAAAAAATAAATACACAGCCTTAGTACTAGAAAATATTGCCCTAATTCTACTGCTATGATAAATACGCTTTGTAAGCAGGAAAAACTAAAAGCTGGAGGTAGGGGAGCCTTCAATATTTTGTAGTTAAATTTTTTTATTGAAACCTTTGGTAAGGTATGGAAGTCTTTTCACTTTAAAGACATTTCATACAGCAATATGTATATGATTTGTTGTGTATAGTCATGGCGTCTAATTTTCTTACTGTGGTCACAGTGGTTGTGACTTAATGGACAAAATAATATACTATAAACAATATTGGGCTATTGTTGATATTTTTGAAAAATTATTTATAAAAAAAAACTTATACCAACTTGAATTACATGTTTTCTACTTCCCTTCTTATCCACTTTCTTGAAATTCTGAGTGTGCAAAGTCTAGGAATCAGTGTTCATTTGCCTTTTCTACTGCTTCACAGCAGAAAAACCATCACAGCGTTTTAACTTCGCTAGTGCAATGAGTGTTGCCCTGTTCCAATAATCCCCTCAACTGCCTAGAATTGATATGTATTAGTCCATAGTTGTGGCGGGAGAAAACAAGTGCAGAAGGCTTCTGCTCTCCTCAAGGCAGAGATTTCCAACGCTAAGACTATTACATTTGGCTCTCATGTTGTCCATTTGGATAGAGCCTGCCTGTCACGATCATAACCAATCGGCAGAATGTCACAGCAAATTATCACCAACACCCAGAATGTCGATACAAAATTAATTTAGTGCTTCACAAAGCCTCGTCTGTTTAGTTCCCTAGATAGAAGAGAGCTCCAGCTACATCTGAAGTCATCTAAATAGCTAAATCAACACATCATGTCAGGCCACTCACATCTGCATGCCAGGGTTTTAGGTTCTAAACA
Source organism: Myotis davidii (assembly GCF_000327345.1). Lineage (NCBI taxonomy): Eukaryota > Metazoa > Chordata > Mammalia > Chiroptera > Vespertilionidae > Myotis > Myotis davidii. The sequence goes on from NW_006289214.1 coordinate 1,852,841, forward strand.
CCAAATGAGAACTCTATGACAAGACTGCAACCTACTGTGGAACCAAAACGGTTTGGCACTTTTCTACCTGCATCTAATAAAAGGAAATTACTAAAAGTGTTAGCTTTTATGCTTGGTTTTTTTAAACATGAATTTCATCAAAAAGAATCATTTAAAAAACATTTCTGTAAAAATGACACTTAACAAATAAACTGGCAAAATTATTATATCCTTGCAAGTTATTGAGTTCAAAGTAAACTTGCCTGTATATCTATAAGTTCATATTTAAGAATTATGCTTTTCTAAGATCTTACCTTAACAATTTAAATGAAGAAGATCCTGTCACTGTAGTTCATTAACTAACCGGTGAACTTAGCTTTCTTATATCAATCATTGATCTAAATAAAAGTATGCTCTTACCAAATTCTTGATGTCTAATTAACAATATAAAATCAACATTTGGTCAGCATGTTCAATACAGCTCTTTAATCAGAATAATTGAAATGTTTCTGCTTATTAAAGCTTATTAGCTAAGGGTCATAAAAAAACAACAACAAAAAACAACTGCTGCTCCAAAATCAAACAAAGCTTTAAATAATAACTGAGTCCACACAATCAAAACATAAGCAATGCGAGCTTCAAAATCATAGGCTTTTGGAATTATGTCAATCTGCTTGTCTCATATCAAGAAACTTTTTTAAAAGAGCAGGTCTTTTTTTTATTATTATTCTCTAGAACCGTGATAGAATTTGTGTTCTAAATAAAAATAGCATTCATGACACACAATGGACAAAAAGGTTAGCATGTCGTTTTAAGAATCAATTTCTTTTGCCAAATGAAATAGGAAAAGCCGTGCATTCATAATGCTCATCTATTTCATTTTAAGTCTCAAATTAAAACTGCAATTTTCTCACCTAGAAGTTTTAACGAAGTGCATCCATTAACATAATCCATGATAAACAAATTATATTTGACTCTGTGGCTGAAATGGTTCTCTGGAGTTCTCAGATTTAAGGGAGATATTCAAAGTCCAACATGGGTTGACAAGTGTTTACCACCTATTAGAGTATTAAGCAGGGAGGCATTAAGAAGTAATAAAATAAAGTGTATTTATAGAACTGGATAAAATTACTGGATACTTTTTGTGGCTGCAGGTAAAAAAAAAAAAAAAAAAAAAAAAAAAAAAGTGGGGAATTAATCCTGTAACCTGGAAAACCTGCTCTAGGGCTAAAGTGTTATAAAAAAAAAAAACAAAACTATAAAATAACTTACTATACATGCATCTAACTCGATGTGAAGATGTGTTCTCCCAGTGCATTACAAATAGGTTGGGGGAAGGCCCATGCTGATCTTAAATGGCAAATTTGTTCAGAGGTGGTTGCTGCTTCTCCCAACCCAGGAATAGGGGCTGAAGTAAAAATTTGGGGGAAAAAAAAGAAAAAGAAAAATTACTCTAGTGGGGAGGAGAGATCTTTTCATTATCAGAGTTTGACCTCCCCCTCTTCTAGATCCTTTCCTATCTATATAATAAAAGCCTAAGTGACTGTTATGGCAGTATGACCAGAATGACCAGTCGCTATGATGCGCATTGACCGCCAGGGGGCAGATGCTCAATGCAGGAGCTGCCCCCTGTTGGTCAGTGCACTCCCACAAGGGCAGTGCCGCTCAGCCAGAAGCCAGGCTCACAGCTGGTGAGCACAGTGGTGGTGGCGGGAGCCTGTCCGGCCTCCACAGCAGCACTACGGAGCAGCAAGCCGGTGGTAAGGAGCGAGGGATCCCGAATTGCGAGAGGGATGTTTGACTGCTGGCTTAGGCCCAACCAGGCCTAGGCTGGCAGGCAGACATCACCCGAGGGGTCACAGACTGTGAGAGGGCACAGGCCAGGCTGAGGGACCTCCCCCGCCCCCGTCCCAGTACATGAATTTTGTGCCCCGGGCCTCTAGTCTGCTATAAGGAGGGAGTAGTTCTTTGTTTTGTTTTGTGTTGGGTTCTTTTTTAAAGGACTATCACAACATGTTTGATATATTTGGAGATGAGCAGAATGTTTGAAATTCACTACTGGAATCCTGTTGTATAAAAGTACAAATGCTATTACTTTCCTTAGTATGTACTGTCTGTGAAGGTTCATTGTAAACTGGAAAGAACCACACGTGCCTCAGGTATGGTTTCATCATCATGCCGCATGCTCAGTGGTAAAAACTGCACATTAAAGGAATCGAAAAAACACACATTATATTAGACTTCAGCTATCCTTTCTTTAAATAAATAATTTATTTTTGGCACCATTGAGTCTCAGTGATGTGCCACAATTTTATATTTTTAAATACAAGTTCAATCATAAAGGCAGTATTGCTTAGCAACTACAAGCAAAGCTTCTGGTATAAGGATCCTGAGTCTCTAGTCCTGAAATACTATTCACTTATAAAATTCCAAATGACCTTATTTCCATGGAATGGATATTTAGAAAATGCATCATGTGCACATAACCATATGGTTAAGGAAGGCATCTTTGTTGCTGCACATTTAGGATAAGTGCATAAGATGAGGCTGACTAATACAGGGGAAAAAAGTGTCTTGTGGCCAACATGTGCCATTTTTGAAATTACACCTCCTCCATCTATATTAGCTTGCCAAAGTTGCAAGCATACTCCTAAACCCATCCACTTACTGTGTAAAATAGTCTTTCTGTAATCTTCCACCAAAAGACCAATAGAGTTGGGTTTTCAAAGATTTTTACAAGATGAAATAGCACAATACAATAAGTAGCAGGAAATGCAAACAGATTTTAAGGTTCTGATATCACAAGATATTAGAGGAGAAAGCATTCTAGGCTACTGTCCAGCTCAGAACCACCCTGCAGGGCTCTGTTTCTGCAGTGCTCTGGAGAAAATGTGGTGGGCTCTGCTTTGGCAGAACACAGTTCTAACTTTATTTATGTTCCAATAAGCAACTAGCATCTGTTTGACCTTCAGTTGGTATATTTGGGGGCCACTTTAGCTAATTTTCAATTCAGTTCCTTTAATCACAAACTTGATTTTTCCTTCAGCAATAGATTGACAGTTCTGATTATTTACATTATTTCTTCAAATTAATTCGATTTTATCTTCGAATGAGCAGGCTGCCAATAAACTCAATGAGCATTATTAGATTTAATTAGCTTTTCTAAGACTTATCCCGATAACAAATGAATCATCAATCAAAATTAGCACTGTTTGACATTTTCAAAACTATATTTACACATCATCCTCATAGTATGTGGAATTCTCCAATATTCACAAAAGTTGAAATACCAACTTCATCGTAATGCCTTACTATGAAAAAAAATCAAATATAACTAATGTAATATTACTGATAAAAATATGGTAACTACATACTATTTTAAGTTGACAGTTTTTCAATCAAACTATAAACACCAATAATCTGCTTGAGGTTTTGTAATTTTTCTGCTTTGAGATTTCTGATTTTGAAGAAGAATAATTAATTTTCTAGTTCAGAAGGGAAAAATTAATCAGGCAGAGACCGCAAAGAAGATAAAGGCAACACAGTGTTATCAACACTAATGCAAGAGTGCGATAACAGAGATCATACAAACAATGAAAATATTGCAAATCGCTCATTGTCAAGAGAGCCTGAACTGTATGATTCACTTTGTAATTGTTTTTCCTGAGCCAATGTTAACATGAATTGCTACTGTTTGAACATATATCAACTGTTGATAGAAAGAAGTAGGTCCAGGGATGTTATGTGGAAAGAGGAATCCTGACAAAGATTGATGTTTCCCTAAGTGATTAACAAAAGCTTGTAGTTCTATTTCTAATAATAAGTATTTAAAAATAACTTAATCCAAAATCTAATTTCTGATGAGAAAAGTTAAATCTCAAGATGCTAAGTGAAATTTTAGCAAAGTATGGTTTTGAAAAGATATTATTGTTGCAAACAAATTAGAAAGCAAGTGTATAAAAGTTTTGAAAATAAGAAAATCCAAGTTCTTATTTTAATAACTCCAACTAGTTTATATTTAATAAAGTAATGCAATAGTCACTTATAGAAATCATATTAAGCAACGAATTTAAACTATGTAAAAACATCAAGTTAATTGTCACTATGGTAATTGTGATACTTCCACAGTTCTAATTTTATGTAGCAATTGATTAGTAAGTGTAACACTCATGTGATTTTTATACCAACTTTTATTTAAATGTATTGATTTTACTATGCTTAATATATCCTGCTGCTTGGGTCTATATGAGCTTTCCAATTGTCCATATTTTCACATTATTGGACAGTAGATTACACTTAGTTAATGATTGGTCATATAAATAAATTTATTATTTCCAAAAGACTGCTTATATTTTCATCAATATATTTAGCAAGTGCTATTATACATTTTATTCTGGAGATCTACATACTTTGCCAGGTTTCAATTTTGTACTTCATTTACATTATAGTAATTACGTGGGAAATAGTTGCCTAAGTAGCCACAGAAAAGTTGGAAAGATCTTTTTGGCACTGGCTTGATGATTATCACTGAAGCCTAAATTCAATTAAAGTACTACATTTTCTGGCAGTAAAAATGTATCTTAAAAATAATTTTGCACAAACCTGTGCAGGTGAAGTATTAAATGCATTATTTTTCAAAAATAAGATTTTTTTCACTTCAATATTATGTTGAAATTTTGAAATGACCTACTCATATAAACACTCATACGAATGTAAATGATTAGTGTTTAGAAATTATTAAGTTAAAAATAACATTGTCTTGCCTGAAATGTAAAGCCCAATTATAACTTTTCCTGTTATAGTTAAAAGAAACAACATGTTCAGAATATGAAAAATTTTCAATTTAAGAAAAAATTATATATGACAAAGGCCTATACTTTCAATGTTTATGTCATTGAACTAGTGTGATGAATATTCATAAGAAAATGGACTTGCCCAAATCCGCACCATCTGGAGGTAAGAGCCAATTAAATCAAGCATTTATTCTAGCCAGAGTTTAACATCCATGTTCCCAGTCCATGTTAAGGTTATGTCTTTTCAAAGGGTGAAGGCTGAACATTCTTTTGCAGACTACCCTGGCTCAGAATGCCCTTTTTAAAGGATCCTTAAATAAGTGGAACTTCATTTTAATAGAACACTGTCTTTTACCTTGGGTTATTATTCAACATTATCAATGCGTGCCATGTTTTTAAAATTATTTTTAAGATATCAAATATTCTAATCTCGTATAGTTAAAAAAATGAAGTTTTACTTGCAACTATATTTTATTAACACCTTTGCCTGCAGAAGAAGTGTGGTTTTAAGGATGAAAAAGTATATTTCCTTCTAAATTAACCAAAGGATAAATTTAAACTTGGCATTCTTATAATTAGAGTAATAGATCTTAGAATTTTATTACCCTAATGAAAAGACAAGTTTTCAGTACTAGTTAAAAAAAGAAGAGACTTTAAAAAATATATTTCAGGAAAATGATGACATCAATTTAAAACCAAGAATATATATAT
>NW_006289214.1:1858919-1878082 GCF_000327345.1 Myotis davidii
CACTGGGATCTTTTAAAGCAAGGATGTCGTATTCATTTTTTTTAATTTCCATTTTCTAACACCATTCCTAGATCATAGCAGTTACTCAATAGATGTCTATTGAATAAGAGAATAAGAAAAGAGACTAATTTGCATATATCAGTGGATCATATCACAGTTCTTTGGCAGCAGAAAAAATTCATAGTTATATGTCAGAGAGTTTTTTAAAAGAATATGCATTTAAAACTATAGGATATAATTCTGGAATAAGTTTTAGTATCCATTAAGGATAATATAATATGGTTCAGTAGTCTAGTGATAAGACTGAATGGATATTGTCTAGCTAGATGACAGGCTAGAGCCCAAGTAAGATAAGAGTCCAAATAAGATAAAAGTTCAGCAGACAGCAAAAGTCTTTTACATTGCTAAATGAGAGAAATCAAGATTTTAAAGGTACAGTACAAGAAATATAATTCTCTTCATATAATAAGTGTTTGGTCATTATGTGAACTGGAATTTACATAAACTTCCTGGGATGCGTAATTACCTCTGCAGTCTAAGAGTTAATAGAAATATGGTTGATATGAACAACATAAAATGGTGGCCATCTTAATTTATATTTAGCTACATGTATAAATATATATATATATATATTTGATTCCATGAGAATGCAAAGTATTTCAAATAAAACAAAAAATCCAAATCCTTAAAACCTAATTCTTGCCATTTAAAATCTGTTTAACAAGCTCATGTTGCCTGACCATCTCCATGCTTGCCCCTGTGGTGGGCTTAAGTAGAATTGATTGAACATATACTATATGTCATGCTATAATCCTTACAACGCCATGAGGTCTGATACCCAAGGCACGCCCATACTATGTCTCCACTCTGCTCAGCATCCTAACGCTGTAAAATAGATATCATAACTTAGCATAAAACAAGCAGTAGTCTAAAGGAAATCACGTTACTCTGCCATGTTTTATCTGTTTTAAGTCTTTCCAAGCACAAAGAGTTTTCTTCTCATTCTTTTATTTTAAAGTCCTTCTTATTGAGTCACTGCGTATATATGAAATTAGAACTAAACGAAAAGGCCAATCCAAAAACAATTGATTCACACTGAGAGTGTAGCAATGGTTAGTAAGAAATTTAAAATTTAATTTCTACCATCTCAGTCACAATGAGACCAATTGAAATGTGACTACATCTATTTCTTTAGTTGATAAAGTTAATAACAAATCCCCACTATATTTTACTCCTCATCCAAATCATTAACTTTATCTTGATGATTTCAGCTATAAGGCAATGATTTTAGTCTCGGGACCTAAAGAAAAAGAATTTTTCCAGGTACTATAAAATTGTGTTTTATTTTTATATTTTGGATCTAATTTATGTTATGCGACCCACATACCCAAACGTTATAAACTTGCATTTTCAAACATTAAAACCTATAAATGAACATATTTTAAAATACGAAAAAAGTTCAAAAAAACATTCGGTATTATGATTCTGGCAAAAATTTGATGAGTCCCCAGAAATATGACCCAAATACCCCGAGACATTTTAACCAGTTTGATTACACCATGGATGCCATTCCTTCAACTGAGATGCTTTCTTGTCTATGGAATAATTGGAAGCAAAAGCCAGCGGGTTTCAAATGGCTCCAGCTGTGTTAACTACGACTGTGAAACAGATTCACTCTTTTATATGTTGTTTTGTAATAGGAGTGATGTATAAGGTGAAAATCCCCAGATGGGTGGTGTCCCTATGGGAACCAACAAGGAAGTAAATTAATAACAAATACCAAAAGAAGCAGAATAATTTAAATATGCTAATGAATATTGTGAAAACCCAAAATAAAAGATGAGGCAATTATACAAAAGTGAAACAATAGGGACTAAGATTATACACACACACACACTATCTGCTATATACTGTTGCTGTTACAAAGATCAACTTTTCAGAAATTTTATATAATCAATAAACAGTATTTTAAACCTAAAGCATATTAACAGAGATATCTTGCTTATTAAAAAAAAACATAATATGCCCTACCCGTTTTGCTCAGGGGATAGAACATCGGTCTATGGACCAAAGGGTTCCAGGTTCCATTCCAGTCAATGCATGTACCTTGGTTTCAGGCTCCTCTCTGGCTCAGGCCCTGATCAGGGATCCTGCAGGAGGCAACCAATTGATGTCCAAAAATAATAACAATAATAATAGTAATCATAATAATAACAATAATAAATAAATTAATTAATTAATTATTTTTTAAAAAAGATAAAATGCAGATTCCAGAAAACCACCAAACACCAAACTAAGAGAGCAGGCTTTAAGTGAAATAGGGCACCTCTGTCAGTTGGTAAGGTGGCATCCTTACCAAGGAGGTGGAAAACAGGTTGTTGTCTTTTAGGATCTGCCTACTATGGGCCAGGCATTTACATGTACCCCAGTACCTGCTCACTTCAAAGAGCAAGGACCAGTGCATTTAAATGATGCACCTAATGTCACATGGTGTTTAAGGAGCAGTCCATTAAGTCATATGTTTTACTGCAAATATCAAACTACTTTTTGAAGTCTCTTTTTTTTTAATCTAGAAAATGAATTAAATAGGCCAAATAATCTCAAAGGTCTATTTGAGTCTTGAGAAACTATTACTATGAGTTCCATTAGACACCAAACGTGTCTAAAATTAATATAGTAGCTAGACACTTGCTTTAGTCACCACTCAATTATTATTTTGCTTCTTTTTATAGAATTCATATGTGATTCTAGGGTGTCTGGATGGCTCAAAAATCTATTAAGGGAACTTTAATGTGATGGCTTTTTTTCTCCAAAATACTATTTTTATTAAGCAGATATCAAAGAAAATACATTGACCATTATGTTTAAAATTAATTACTCCATAATATAAGTATCAAAAGTTTAAGTAAAATTTTTGGATGAGGAGGCTTGGAAGAGAAGGAATCTGATCCCGTTTATTCAGTCGCGTTTCCCTTCCCATTGTGTCCTGACATGAAGAGAGATGTCAGGCTGAGCAGACAGTGGTGTGCAAAAATGAGGGAGAACATGGAAACCACAAAGATCTCAAAGTATGTGAGAGAAGAGTGTATTTATGTACGTTAGAATTAGCAGTTTTCTAACTCCTGCTACTCTCTCTCTCTCCCTGATTCTTTGCTCCTCTCTCTCTGACCTATATTCAGGAATGATCGGCCAAGACACTGATAAATTACACAAAATGTTAATTATACTTTACTGTTTAAAAGATCAAAATGACAAAATATCAAGTCTAAGAATGCCTATACTTGCTCATCTATAGGAACAGGATTAGATGGCCTTCACTGGACCTCCAGAAATATGAATGGAGGGGTGCCAGGGAGAACATAATTTCTTATACTGGAGAGCACGCGTGCGCACACACACACACACACTTAAATCCAATTAGACCTTTTTTCAGCTGCTGTACAGAATGATAGGGACAACTGAAATCAAACATTCAGAACTCTCTCCATATTATACTTTATATATTTGGCCTCTGTCACAGCAACACATCCAGAACAGCTGTTGTGTGTCACATGCTCACCACACTTTCATGTAATCGAGTGCTCCGGAGTTAGTTTACTGGGGGGTTACCTGTGGAGAACAGTTTGGGTGTACTGAGTTTCTTTGTAATATGGGTTTTTAATAAATGGGCTGCAGTCCTTTCCAACACAAATAATGTACCTGAGAAAGAAAACGTTTCAAACTTATATCTGGTCTAAGAAGAGTGTCTTACAAATAAAAACAGGGGCCACATATGGGTAAGAAATACCAGTGTAGAGATAGGGCTCTAGACTGAACATAAAAGCCACTGGCTTTAGTCATGTGACTTGGAAAACCATTTTCTGATTCCCAGTTTCTACATAAGTTGAATAAGAACGGTAATTTAGTCTTTCTATGGTTATTTTAGAGGTTAAATAAATGGAAATATTATACATACATAAGGTATGATTCCAGTATCAGATGATCTCTCAGATTAGTGAATGCCCACTAGGTTTACTCTTCTAGGCAATGTTATAGGTTTGGTCTTGGAAATACAAAGATAAGTAAGACGTAGGCTCTTACTTTGAGGGACTTTTTAATATTCTCCTGAATTATAAGCTTTATGTTATGATATGCCAGTATTTGATTGGACTGGGCTGCCATTTGAAACTGAAAGGTCATGAGGAACTGGGGCAGTGTTTTGAAAAATCCTGAATATATGCTGGGGTGGGGGTGGGGGATGACAGTGCATGGGCTGGAGAGGATGGTCCTGCAGGAATAGTTTAATCCCTGAGGAATGTTGCTTCTAGTGTTGCTTCAGAAGGCAATAATCCTTATCGGAAGCAGAATTTAATTGTCTAAAACTGAGACTTTAGGTGTCAAAATGATTTTGCTTAATTATTACCATTTTGGGAAAAAATCGTCAATGAATCCAATGTGTGTTTTGCTGTCTCTTCTTGGAGGAAGACTTTGCTGTCAAGACCCAAACTGAAAATGAGCTCATGTCAAACTCAAATATCCTTAAAGACGGTGCCTGCTTTTTACTACAGGTCAATGTGATTTGATACTCATTTCAATTTTGCAGCAAAAAAAAAAAAGTATTTTCATAAAAGTCTAATGTCTATGTTGGGAATTTGAATGGATTGGGAATCCATTGAAACATTATCAATCTATATAGTTAAACTTAACATTATTTCTTAACTTTGAAAATGATACCAGTAAGTGAAACCAAATTTTAAAGTTGCAAAGGAAAAATACAGGGACTTGCTATTTATAGGAAGAAAGAACACATTGTTAGCATTGTATCTGAAACTTTATGGATATTCTTGAGCAAAAATTTTGAGAAAATATATGTAGAAACAAGTTCCTGTCATTTAAAAATCTATCAAGACACCTGGTTAGGTGGCTCAGTTGATTAAAGTGTCATCTCCATATACCAAGGTTGCAGGTTTGATCCCTGGTCAGGGTCCATACCAATGCATGCATAAATAAGTGGAACAACATATCTCTCTCTCTCTCTCTCTCTCTCTCTCTCTCTCTCTCTCTCTCTCTCTCATCAATAAAGTTTTTGGTCTATCCATAAACTGAGAAAGCAGCTGTGTATTAAGAAACACACGTGAATACAGTCCACCTAGTGAATGACAAGAAATGGAGCTGAGAAAAGTTGCCAATCCAGGTGTGTTCACAGCTGACAAACTGAGAAAAGGCTATTGTGCTTCTAGGCTTCCAATGTGAAAATTGGTTCAATGACATGAATATATGACACAGGAGGACATCAACTCACAACTCAGAACTCACTTCAGTTTGTCTCCGTTTGTCACTTGCACTTTCTACAAAAAGTTTCCTGCAGAATCCTGTGTAGCCGTGTATTTGAAAGTCCTCAGCATGCAGCTGCTATCACACAGAGGCACAGATTGGTTGCATTCTCAGAATCCGAAAAAGCACCAGCATTTTTTTCTCTCAAGAAAAGATCTGCTGTAGAACTACTGTCAGCAGAAGGCATTTTCTTTATATAAAAGATACAGCTTCATTTTATACATCCTTCTGTGTTTCCACACTCTCCTCGTTGAGGTTTGTTTAATGAGAGAGAAAAATAAACACAAAAAACCTCACTTACCGACTTGTGGTAGCCATTGTCTTGCACAAAAACTGTTTTGTTTTCAAAATCAATCATCTCTGATGATTCTCAGCAAGCCCACTGTATCCACTGTGGACTGCACGGGGATTATATACCTTTTCCAGTAAGCAAAAATCCATGGATTGTAGAGTCATTTAAAAATATGCATGGCTATTTCCACCCATTTATATCTAACAGGGCCAAAAACATTAAGCATTTAAGAAATGCGAGGCATTTTACTACACTGTCATAAAGGTAAATATATTGAAACCCATGTAAGTCTGCAATGAAATGCTGGGCTACAAATACACACTATTTACAAACGGAGCAAAGAGGAATTCTAAAAATACAGTGAGAAATGAGTCAAAGCAATTCCTTTGAGGATCAGAGCACTCACGTAGTAGCCAGCCCTCTTCATTATGGTAATGCTATAGTTTTATAGACACCAAAGGTTTTCATCTGATTTATGTTTAGAGGAGTGTCTACATGTGATCGAGAGTCTCTTCTCGGGAGAGGTGAAGACCAGATTATGGGCATCAGGGTGCCACAGGTAAGTAGGTAAGTATGCATTGTCTACCTTGAATGCCTAGCGTCATCACGGAGCAAATCTGTTCGTTATACAGGCATTTAGATTTTTATTCTTTCAGACATACCCAGTGTTTCTGTATTTGGAGAAAATAGGCAAGACTAATTCCCCAGGCTATAAATCCCTCTAATGTGGAGGGAAATGTGTTAGCTAGTTGTATTACAAAGCTTTTACTTCATATTTAATAGGCACCTGCAATACCAGCTTTATACAAAGCTCCCTACTTTGCAAATCTTTAAAACCTCACTTAATTTTCAGCACCAATTTCCTGCAATCTAAGGGCTTATGAAGGGTTCACTGTGTTCTTACAGATCTATGCAGAATGTGCCAGAACTTTGCTGTCTGTGATGGCATTCATTTAGAGGTGAATCCCAAATTTCTATCACAGGCATGCTTATTTCCAACTAAAATATCCTTAGAATGAAAACTGAAGATTAGGCGGACAAAAAAAGGAGGCAAAGTAACTAGCACTGGGAGAGATATATGCAAATATCGGCTCAATGACAATTCTTCATACCATTTACAATGGAAGCTTAAAGACCCAAATACTCTGCAATCCATTAGTTTCTCAATATCCTGGAAGGGATTAGAGTATTTCTTAATCAACTGCTAACAGACTGAAAAAGGCCACAGACTGGATATTAACAAAGCAGTGTAATACAAAAATGCAGAGATGGTCCAGATAGAAAGACAAACTGTGGATGAATGTTAAAATATAAGATATGCAAACACGCTAAAACTGACCATATTTCTGTTCTTTCCTGCGGTGCACATAATTACAAATCTATATAAATTCATGAGTGGCAAGGCTGTAGTAGACTTTCAATAAAAGATAGGTTAATTTCAGATATTTTCTCAAGAATAATTAATGTAATATGACTAGAATCATTCAAATGTGCCTCAAAGATCTTGCCTGTGCTCATAGGGTGTCCCCCCAAAAAAATGTATACACAGTTTAACTGCTGATAGCTCAATTTTGAAAATGAAATGTATTTTAATAAGCACTGCCTTTATAATTATTTAAAGTATTGCCAAAACCGGTTTGGCTCAGTGGATAGAACATCGGCTTGTGGACTGAAGGGTCCCAGGTTCGATTCCGGTCAGGGGCATGTACCTGGGTTGCGGACACATCCCCAGTGGGAGATGTGCAGGAGGCAGCTGATCGATGTTTCTCTCTCATCGATGTTTCTAACTCTCTATCTCTCTCCCTTCGTCTCTGTAAAAAATCAATAAAATATATTTAAAAAAATAAAGTGTGTATACATTTTCTGGGACACCCTGTATATCCCACCATTCTCAGCTGCACAGGTGGTGCCAAGTCCATCAGATTAAATGTGATATGTGTTCATAGCACTGTAATCAATTAAAGTGTTAAAAATTGTGGGAAAATATTTCCAAATGCCATTTAGATGATGAATAAGCATGGAAATACAGATCCCTAGTGAATGTCCTAAAGTTATATTATAGCTCAGAAAATTCCAGAGGTTCTGCCACTGTTCTTGTCTGTAGGAGACATCTGTCTGTAAGAGGAAAACACGAGTGGGAGAGATTGCATATGGGTTGTTTTCCAAATTTCTTCCTCCGATCACTCCTTACTGCTAACGAAGGGTAGCTGTTTAACAACGTTAGGAATTTCACATTTTAATGAATCTTGGTTTAGGGAAAAAAAGAATAGAAATCAAAACCAAAATGTCAATCATGGCAATATATGTTCTATGTTTCTGATGACTGACAGTCCAATAGGTTTGTATCAAACAAAGGTAAAAAGCATGTGTTCCTTTCCAAATGAAATGTTTGACAGAGTTAACAGGTTTCTGAAACAACTGTGGAAATATTAAACAGCAAAGTATATCTCCTTATGTACATGAGGGATTATACTTCTACATTTGGATTTGTTCTGTGATCTGATGCAGATTTGGGGACACTAATTATTACAAGGGCCATAGCACATTAGCACAACTACTTATTGAGTGGCTGACTCCCATATGCCTGCAGACACTGAAAACTTTAGAGTAAGCCCCTTGCTGACTTACATTTGCAAATTCTCACTACTAGTATATCTGGCCTGTGATTAGAGTCACCTTTGAAAAAACCTGATATACATTTTGAGACCCTGATATGCAACAAATTCTGGAAAGTATAATAAACATAAAATCTGCTATCAAGAAACCCAAACCTTAAAAATCCACATTAAATAATCCTTACTTAGTTTCTAACTATGTTAAATTTGTAAGATATTAACTTATTTGTTAATATTGCCAAGAGATTAATTTATAGCCTTAATAAAGGATCCCATTCCAGAAAACACAAGACTAAATTCAGAGAAAGCTTACTCCAAGATTTTAAGAAAAATGGTAAACAATTCATGACTTTGTTTTGTTTTGTTTGTTTTTTTGCTCCTTTTAACTATACGCAAGCTAAGAGTTCAACTCTGACAAAGTCAAACTGAGAAATTTTACTAAAAAAGAACAATGCAGTTGCCACAGCCCCTTTCCTGTAAACACCCAGTTTGCTACTGCTACCAATACAACCACTGTAACTTCCAGCACATAGTAGATTTCTGCATTCCAACAACAACAACAACAATAACAACAACAACAACAAGAAAATTAGAGGTAAAAATGTCTAAATAAAAATAGTTGTGGACACAGAGCTTATGAGAAAAAAAATGACTTACAGGTATCACTTTCATACCTTAGTACTATCATGAAAAATAATGTACTGTGAAAGAATTAAGATGCCATTTGCAATATTTTGAGTGTAATCTATAGAAATTCAATATGAAAATGAAACTCCAAGAGTCAAAATAACCTCCAATTGCTTATGAAGAAACCTGATTTGAGATGTGACATTTTTCATTAAATGTAGTTCTCTCTTTTTTACGATTTCACATACTTTAACTTAATTTGTGCTATTATGAGAGGCTGAATATTTAACGAATAGCACTATGCATATGCCATGAGAATATAACATTATTTCAGGTACAATATTTTACAAGGAAATGATAATGATGCCAAAGCCTGTTCTGCAACACCATAAGGATGACTCATCTGAAACTCAGGGAACATCAATTGACAGTGTTTCTATATATAGAATTAATTGCAACAGAATTTAGAAAACAAGATAATAGAATAGTTTGACTACGGAAATTTATTTTCTCTATATGAATAAATGTTCAGGAATCTGTAGGCACGGTTATGCTTAATAGAGTGGCAATTTTTTATTTGACCCCCCTTAAGGTTATTAGCAAGACATACTAAAAGTTATCTTAAATTTTACAGCTTAGGTGTAGCAAGCTGTGAAAAATATCAAATATTTGTCTCTCAAACCCTAGAGGAAAGGTAGCCAGTTTGAATTAGTGGCCCATCCATGTTTCAGATTCCTGAATCATTATCTAAGGGACCTGGGTATCCTCTATCTCATGAACAGATTCCGTGATCATAAGAGCACTTAGCCAAAAGGAAGGAGTAGAAAGAAAAACCAACAACTGGTAAGAGTTTAAATATAATTTGCAATTGGGGGAGTAATTTTTCTCCAAATGCCACCTGTGTTCAACCATCACAATATATTGCAAAATTCAGTAGTTTAAAATACCTTCAAGTTTTTGCTAGCCTCACATTAGTTAACATTTTCCTCCTTCAGTTTCAATTGCATTTTTCTTTCTCACACTTCTAAATAGCAATTCTACGACTGTCTTGCGCACTTTACATGACATAACAGCATTTCAGTAGTGGCTGTAGTGGGATTACTCAAAAATGAAAAGTAATCATAAATGTAATATAGTATCTCTAAATGATTGGGAATAGAAGCAATTCCCTTTATACTGCAAAAGTACATGTATGCACTTGAGAACAGCATGCATACACATTTTCAATGTATAATTTCTTCAATATGCGCACAAAAGTATATGCTAGCAAATACTTACTCTAGATTATGAAAAGTAAAGTAAGGATGTTTACGCTCTAAAATGAGCATTTCATTTAGAAAATGAAACATGACTGTTTACCCAGGACCAAACTCTAGTGCAGCTATCACAGATTATTTCATGACTGGAAGAAGTTGTCAAATGTAAACAGGTCACTTTTTTCCCCTTTAACATTTTCATTTACACCCCCATAAAAAGCACACTGGGGCCAAGAAAATTAATTCCCTAAAGCTGTCAACTGGGTTGGGAAACAGCTTACTGTAAAGCCTGCGGCTACAATAAACGGCTGTCAATAGTGAGCTGAGAGTTGGGCTGTGGAAAAACAGGTCCTCTGGAAAGGGTCATCTGAGAGGGAAGCGAGCTGACGTTTCTCCTTCCAATATGTTGAGGCAGTGGTTCTCAAAGTGTGGTCCCCGGACCAGCAGCCTCAGCATCACCTAGGGCCTTGTCAGCGATGTAAATGTTCAGGCTGGACCCCAGGGGTACCAAGCAGGACTCTGGGAGTAGGGCCCAATAACCCGATTTAAGAAACCCTACAGTTGATTCTGAGAAAGCCTAAAATTTGATACTCTCATATTTTAAAAGGCATAATATTAAAAACATCTTTTTTCTTTTAGAGAAAATACACCGATGCTTGCTATTATTTAAAGCCCTACTGGAATTAATTATATTGTCCTTCTCTTAACTCTATAACAATGAACTTTGCTTATTTATGAATACATATCAAGATACAATCTTGCTTGGAAAAAAAAAGAAATTTTACTCAATCTGTGAACGCTAAGGGTACTTCCAAAAACTCATAAAAAATAATCTGTGGATATTTCAGGGACAGATCAGTTAAACACAAGGAAAAGAAAAGCTTAGTAAAATAGAGTGGATGAGGAATGTGGCCTACAGTTGTTTCACAGGACCTTTGCAGGGTCATACAAGGGAAAACAAGGGGTTTTGGTGTGTGTGTGTCCGCGGCGGGGAGGGAGGGGGAAGAAGGGGGCGGCGGGTAACAATCAATGCTAAAAGCAAACTCAAGGTATAAAAGTCAGACATTATGTTTCCACTGTATATACAATACAAATTAATAGTATTTGAGTTTGGTAACCCTTACTCAAGAATCTGGCATTTTACCCAGGCATCAATGAGTGCCATTAGTGAAAGGTGTTCCTGTTAAGAGCAATCTGAGCCTATGTAACTAAAAATCTTCATATATTATATGTAACTTTACAAATTTCTTTGAAAGCTTTTGTGGTAATAAATCTTACTTTTCAAAATTGTGTAGCTTTAGAAGCACAGTTAGTATGAAAGCCACTAGTTGAAGTAAACAAACTAAGAAAAAAGAATGTTTACCTTTTAGTTTTAAATAGAGTGTCTTCAGGTAATAATTATAGAGTTCAGTGGGAAAAATTAAAAGAGTAGTATATGATTTATGTTCTCATTCATAGAAAATATGCCTTTTCATACAAAAATTGTACATGTTGCTATCACCTTTCTCCCACTATTCCTTTTCTCCAACATCACAATTTTTCTTTCTCATCATGAAAACTTCTAAAGGTATAAGCAAAGCCATTACAATAGCTTTTATCATAATAGCGAATTATAGCTATATATGAACATCAAAATGCCTACAATGAGAATTGAACAGTGATACTTGGTTTCAAGAAATGTCTAAATTGAACTTCAGTTCCAGTTAGCGAATTACTCAGCATCCTATTTCAAAGATGACATCATACAAACACATATTGTTATGTCTAACTTAGGCTTGACAAAAGATCATTGCCATACTTTGCTAAAATGCACTTAACATTTATGTCACTGTACTATAGTTTCAACTTTTGGGGCAAAGTCAGAAAAAGTGAATTTGTATATTAATGCTACAATGAAATGAAAGAAAGGTGATATGGGAAGAATGTCATTATGTTTCTTCGGAAAACAAATTTCTGTTTTATATTTAAAGTTTAAATCATGTTAGTTTTTTCAATGTATTATGCAAATCATATAATATCATCAGTATATTGTGAGTGACTATCACATTAAAAGTCAATAATAAAAAGCCGTTTTCTTTCATTTCATTAAAATAGTTATTTTATACGTAAACTCATGTAGTTTCATAAATTACTTTTTCTTACCATGATTAACTACTTATCAACTTTTATAAACCTCTAGTAATCTCAGAAATATTCTAAATTTTAAAACTTCAGCTTCTTTTAAAAAGATGATAAATTTAACACGAAACTAAGTCATTCCAACTTCCAGTTATATCTTTCAACTTCACATTCTCACTAGAACATCTATACTGACTCTTTAATTCTTTTCATCCTATGTATTTAAGCTCGAAGTATACTTTTAAATTGCTCTAGGTTTTTTTTTCTTTAAGAAATGGAGATTTCACTTGTATAATTATAGTCAACCCATTTAATGATCTGGGAGTATCTATGTGAATCATTGTCAAAGTTATTTTTATAAATAACCACAAAATCTTAAAGTTCCTCAAGAGCAATAAACACTAGAAGATGAGAAGGAAATGGAGTTTCAATAAGACCTTCTACCCCACCTCACTCCCACACACACACACACATACACACACACACAAATGGTGTGTGTGTGTGTGTGTGTGTGTGTGTGTTGGGGGGGAAGACTCTTGAATTTCCAATCACTAACCAATGACTGTCAATAAATACTACATGCACATTTATTTTGCTTTACTGTACTTTCTGAAATCTATATGTTCCTTATTTTT
This sequence comes from Myotis davidii, assembly GCF_000327345.1. NCBI lineage: Eukaryota > Metazoa > Chordata > Mammalia > Chiroptera > Vespertilionidae > Myotis > Myotis davidii. The sequence goes on from NW_006289214.1 coordinate 1,871,776, forward strand.
AACAAATTCAGATGGGACAGCACCATAGATGGACTCAGTACCAACAAAGATAGAACATGGATTGCGAAATGCTAGAAAGGTGGTGTGGTGAGGGCTAATCACAAAAGAGCAAGCAAACGAACTGAAATGCCAGTTGCTCCAGAGCAACTATCATTAAATAAAAGGTATCTTTGGCTGTAGTACCAGCTTGATATCTCCCTCCCCCCTTTCCTTGCTACTGCGGGATTGGCACCTGGCCAGCGCAAGCACATGATACCCTAGTGCCATCTACAGGCTATTACTGACACTCAAATTTCGTGGCAACAGACAAGCACCAGTGAAATAAATTAGACAGCGCTGCACTTAAATCTTTATTAACAAGGAATTATTAGACCTAAGAAAAACTAATTCTGGATTTGGTTGAAATATGAGTTTCTCAGCCTCTTAATCCCTCTTCATATGCCATATTTCACAGTTTAAAATGAGTTATGACAGATCACTTATGCATTACTAAGATGAGAGAATATTTACAATGGATTCATTCTTTTCTGTATAAATGAGTTAAATCAGGGAGACAGCATTCCTTCTTTTTTTTTTTTCTTTGCAAGAGTACTTTGGCCATTGTGGACAATCTGCAAGCCTTTCTATGCAATACCCAACTTACTATATTACAATAAAATCATCTGAAATCAAAAAGAGGACCTATATGGCTTAGTTGCAATCTCTCCACAACCATGTGCTTCACAGCTGATGTACATTTACTATTCTACCATCTTGTTTAGAGACTGAAAAAAAAAGTTAACCCCTTTAGCAACCACAGCTCCAATATAATTACAGTCAGCCCTTCAAACATCATTTAACACTTGAGATTTGAAGGTGACTTTTCAGATGAAAAGGTAATATGAAAATCTTGAATTTGGGAACCCCAGGAGTAGAATTTGGCATATCAAGACAGGTTTTCTTCTTCAGCCAACATTATCTTGGGACATTTTGGAATCATTTCCTCTTTTCATCTTTTGCCTTTTGAAGCAAACTGGGAAGTTAAATAATTCTCAGAACTCAGAAATTTCAAAGCTGTTCTAAAAAAAAATCTTGACTGAGCCTCAGAGGAAGAGAAAAAGGGGTCAAGTTTTTTTTTGTTTTTTTTTTTTCCCCTCTTTATAACTAAGCTAAAGTTCGACCAAAACAACAGACACACTGGCACGTTAGTACTGGTTGACTGGGCACTTGTATGCAGTACTTATAGACCAGTAGAAGTGCTCGTTTACCTGTCTGGTGTGTAAGGGGCCCTTTGTCTTGAAGCCTCCTTGGGAACTGCACTCTGAGGCACTGAAGTGATCTGAACTAGTGGAGGAGCGTTTGGACAGGGTGTCACAACCCCCGACAAAGGTGTTGTCCAAAGGGAGTTCCTGAATCACGTGATGCTTTTTCACGGACACTGGGGTGTCTGGTTTCAGGTGGAAAGCAGGCTGTGGAGAAGCGGATTTGTAGTGCTTGGCCAGGTCAGGGCTGTTAGGCTTGAAGGTGGTGGGGGGCGCGGGGCCCCAGTCAAACCTTCCAATGCTCTGCTCCTCCAGCTCAGCCGGCAGGCTGATGGTCCCATTGATGGGTTCGTGCACCGCATCATCGGGTTTGGACTCTTCGATGGTCACAAAGTTCAACAGCGAGCTCTTGGGAGACTTCCTTTTCTTCCTCTTCTTTTTCTTGTTTTGCTTGTTCTCCTGGTTGGGGGACATCCATTCGGCCCCTTGCTTGCTCCTCTGAGCTGCTTTGAACCGGGATGCGTGGCGACAGCGCACCAGCACGGTGACGAAGATCACGACGATGACCACCATGGCACCGGCCACGATGGCGATCATGATGGTGAGATAGTCCTCGTTTTGGTAGGGCTGGCTGCTGTCCCCTATGTTCCTGTCCAGGGGGGTCTCCATAGTCCTGCGAATCAAGTCGTAGATATAGGAGGCATTCCCCGCCGTGTCGTTCACATACAGAAAAACAAGCACCAGTGTGTGCAAGGACTTGGGGTAGCCCAGGTCGCTGATGTTGACCACCAGACGGTGCAAGCCCACGTCGGTGGGCGCCGGCTTCTCTTCCAGGGTGATGTTGCCGGTGACCGGGTCAATCCGAAACAGGCCTTTGTTGTTGCCACTCACGATGGTGTACTTCAGTTCAGCGTTCATGCCGGTGTCGATATCCACGGCAAACACTTCTGCTACCACCGAGCCAGGGATGGCCGAGAGGGGCACCAGCTTGAAGGAAGTGTTAGACGGTGGGGAGATGACAACGGGGCTGTTGTCATTGACGTCCATGACGTTGATGGTGACCTTGGCCGTGGAGGACCGGGGTGGCTGCCCTCCATCGGTGGCTTTGACATCAAAAGTGTAGGAACTCTGCTGCTCTCTGTCGAATGAGACATTCGACTTGATGACTCCGGAATAGGGATCCAACACAAAATTATCATTGTCGTTCAGAATGGAAAGAGTCACAGCTTTATTCTCGCCAGCATCTGCGTCTGTGACTGTGATCACCCCCACAGTGCTATACTTTGGCAGGTTCTCAGACACAAAAAACTGAAAGTGGTTATGAGTAAACTTGGGGCTGTTGTCATTCTCATCCAGAACAGTAACAATCACGGCCGCTTGGCTTTGGAGGGGAGGGGTCCCGTTGTCCCTGGCCGTTACTGTAAAAATGAACCACTCTTGTTCCTCTCTGTCAAAGACTCTGGAGGCTGTCAAAACCCCTGTCTTTCGGTCCAGATCAAAGAAGGAGGCATTCGGGCCAAGCTGGTAAACAATGTCTGCGTTTTTCCCACTGTCCTCATCGGTGGCACTAATAGTTGTTAAGTATAACCCACGCCGGTTGTTTTCCGAAACTGACAGCTCAATTACAGGCTGGTTGAAAATGGGTGGGTTGTCGTTTTCGTCCTCAAGCTTAACCCTTACCAGGGCAGTCTGATTTAAACTGGGCTTCCCAGAATCAGAGGCAACAATTTTAAAGCTGAATTCTTTGGTGCCCTCGTAGTCCAACAAAGAGGAGGTCTCTAACAAATACTGGTTGTCATACACTGCCTTCAAGTGAAATGGGACCTCTCTTTCAATAAAACAGATCACTTTGCCGTTCACATCTGTGTCCTTATCAGAAACTGTAATTAGGGCAATCTTGGTATTGACGGGATCTTTCTCGGATAAATACACCGTGCCATTGATGGGACTTATGATGTACCTGAGGTCTATGTTAGGCGGGTTATCATTCACATCAGTCACATTGATGGTGACGGTGGCTCGGGCCGGAGTGGAGCTGCCATCACTAGCCAGCACTGTCACTTTGTGAATGGCCGTCTCCTCTCGATCTAGGGACCTCTGGACAGTGATCAGCCCAGTAGTATTATTTAAAGCAAAGAGTCTTTTGGTAGCAGGGGCGACCTGGGCACCAAAAATGTACCGGATTTCAGCATTACTGCCTATGTCTGCGTCAGTGGCATGGAGCTGAATGACAGAGGTGCCCACCGGAGCATTCTCCGGGATATGGACCTCCACTTGCCCCTCCTTAAACACTGGCCTGTTGTCATTGACATCACTTACTGTGACCTGCAGGATGGCCGTGCTGGATTTCTGTGGAGTGCCTCCATCCTCTACTTTGATTTTCATCACATAGGTATCTTTCTGTTCTCGGTCCAAGTTTTGCTGAACAATCAATTGCGGCCACTTCTCTCCCTCCGGAGTTTCCACAATATCCAGTCCAAACACACTCTGCCCATTTAACAACTCATAATGCTGAACACCATTGAAGCCTGTGTCAGGATCTGTTGCTGATGGGATTGGAAAGCGGCTGTTGATCAAAGTGTTTTCTGGAATTGAAATATTGATGACAGGAGATGGAAACATGGGGGCATTGTCATTGGTATCCTTAACAATTATCTTTATTTTGATCAGCCTGAAAAAGTCATTGGGGAGGATCACCACCTCAAGTTCAAAGAAACACTCATTCTCCTCAGCATAAGAGGCTCCAGCACAGAGTTTCTCTCTGTCTATTCTATTGGAGGTTGTGAAAATCTCCCCAGTGCTACTGGACACTTTCACCAAAGGGGCATCCCCAGCTTTAGAAACCAGTCTGTAGACGAGGCTGGCACTGGTCCCTGTGGCAGCATTGATGTGAGAAATGTTCAGATCCTTTGGTATGTTTCCTATGGGCACATTTTCAGGCAATTCCTCTCTAATAGTGTAAATAAGTTCTTGAGCTATTGCGGAATCCAGCCTTAAACAGGCAATCAGAGCAGCCAACAGGTAAAAATCCCTCAGGTCCATGATAATGTATTTATTTTCTTTTCCCGAATTTTAGGGTTTAAAGGTTCCCACTGAGGAAGGATGCACGAATTGCAAGAGGAAGCGTGCATGGACGGGAGGATGCATTACATCTCATCGCTTATTTGGAGACAGCCACTGTCAACACAATTGTACAGACAATATTATTCTTCAGTAAACAGACACACACAGTCACGAAACATTACAGCACATTTTCCACTGCATATTAGTAAACATGGCAGTTTGCGCTGCCACTGTTTGCAAGTTAACTCTGTGGATAAAAACACTCAGCATCCCCTGCTTGTTGCATTTGGCCAGAGGAAATAAAATCATCTACTTTTGAATTCAGGACAGCTGCTATTTTTACCTGTGTTCACCCACACTGTTTTTCAGGACACCATTTAATTCACAACATGCATTCTTGTTCTCCTCCTCCCCTCCCCCTGGCTTACCTGCCTCCTGGTTTCTAACCCACCTCCCTTAGTTTTTTTTTTTTTTTTTTTTTTTTTAGGTGGAAGTGAAAAACAGTATTTAGCTGTGCTTCCTGCTAACTGCTTTGTCACATGTCATCTGTGATGAGTTTTCTTCTCTGCCACACTGAGTCATATCTCTCTCTCTCTTTTTCTTTTTTCTTCTAAAAGGACTATGTCTTTCTTTCCCTCCAGTTCTTCAACTGCCTTCTAACACAATCTTCCTGGGAAACAAGCATCGGACATGCTGCAGCATCAGCAGTAATAGTCACCGGCCACTACAGATCCGTATTGCCTAAAAGCACAACACCGAGACTTCAAATGTCTTATCCAGACCTTGCTCTCATTTCTCCAGGTTGCCAAATTAACACCATCAGCATTAATCAGCACGTTAAAACTTTACAAAATAATAATATAAGATTCCTATATCCTAGAGGTGAAAGAGAGTGTCAAGGTGTATGTGAAACGCAGCAATATTTCCATGTAACAGCACGATATTTTCTACAGAGCCTAAAAGGGGGGGGGGGAATGCAGTTTCTTAACCCTGGTCTCTGTTATAATATTAGTAACATCTGCCACACATAAATACTGCAACCCAATCATGCAGGTTAAAAGGCTCCTGTTTAGATGCCCCCCTAACTGCAATGTAAACGGGTGCAAGGCTCCAGACAGCCACCCACTTGAGTAAAACTGGTCAGTTCCCAGGCTCTGATCTCATCTGCATTAGCTGCACGCTAGCTGATGCCCGTGATTAGTTCCGGCAGGGTGATGCAGGTAGGGATGCAGATACAGCCTGGTAGGTGAGTTCTGCCCCAACCGTCTACCCAATTACAAACATCCCCCGTCTACACCCGAGGACATAGCTAAACACGGCATTTACAATGGTGCATGCGAAACTTTACACTTACGTGAGTTGCCTCAACCTTTCCCCTTTCCCGGTATGCTGCAGTTAGGAACGATTTGTTCCCACACATAGAAAGCCATGCATCTGGTAGCACCAGTTTGGGGAGAAAATCAGGAGCAGCACAGCGTTTCCTCCCGGTGAAATGTGTTGCTTCGGGCTGGCAAATTAGCAACTCCGGAGAACAAATTCGCAGATTGGTCGTTATTCTCCCCACATTCCGTCTCTATTACCCAGGGGTTCTGGGCTCTTCTGGTATTTAGCACGCACAGCATCCAGGCGCACTTCTCCAGCTCAGGGGTATTTTCCACAGCATCCAGCATACCATTCCCCTCCGATGTCAGCGCCGCTGGAGTCTCTAACTTCTTGTAGGAAACGTCAGAGTTGGGGTGATGGTGCTTCTCGGGCTGCTCTCCGGGGTGACAGCGGCCCGAAAAATTCCTAATGGGTTGCTCATCTCTTGCTGGTCGGAGAGACTCCGGGGCGCTTCTTCCCGTCGGGCTCGCTTTCCCTCTCCCGCTTCTCCTCTGCCCCTCTCTGCTTCTCCCTCTCCTCGCTCTGAACTGAATTTCTTGATATAACTCTCAATAAGCCCAGAGGGAGGGCGTGACGGCCGCGGACCCGCCCCCGGCACCTGATTGGCCCGCATCCTGCGG
>NW_006289214.1:1878249-1878455 GCF_000327345.1 Myotis davidii
AGGGGCCCCAATGCAAAGAGATGGGAGGGCACCCGGAGATGTGGGGTCACCCCTCGGACGGGAGGACGGGCCAGCCGATCCCCGGAGCGCGTTAAGCAGACAGCACGCCCGGCGATGCTGGCAGGGACTTGGCAAGAAGGGCGGAACGGAGGGGGCGGATAGCGCCAGGTCCGGGCTGAGAATCTTAATCTTTGAACCTCAGTCGA
>NW_006289214.1:1878706-1889761 GCF_000327345.1 Myotis davidii
GCACGGGCGGCTGCCTCTGCGCTCCTGCTCCGCGCGGGAGCCTGCGAGCCCGGCCAGCCCAGCGCGGCTGCGGCACAGCCCGCTCCCCGCTCACCTAACTGCAAACTTTGCCTGCGAGAGGCTGGAAGGAGTCAGGTCCAGCTGCTTCCCCGGGCTGTGGACCGTTTCCTTTCCCCTGGCACTTGCTGCTGATTCCAACTGTACACGTAATACTTGTCTTTCCCTGTGCGATTCATGTCTCTCTGACTCGTTTTGTAGCGTGTGCTCACACTTTTCTCCTTTTCCTGCAAGTGCAGGATGGAATGACACCCGAAAGGATTAGCCTGATTTCTGAAATATGGGCCCCGAAAACTAGACTATCTCTATATATGACTGATTTTTAAAAATCAGTAAGCCATCAGGTTTGCGTAATGGGTTGTTACCAGAAGGATATATTGCATGAGCAAAGTTTGAGGCTTTCATAATAACAGTTCACTTGGAACAAAAATTTTATTTTTTTTGAATGACCTATAAAGGTTGTCTGAGAAGGTCTTAATGTGTAATTGAATAACTGGTTCTAACTTACAGGGAGAATAAAGGGCACTTATTTTACATTTCCGTGTTCTCTATTCTGTACTGAGCTGTGGATGGATGCATTGATGCTCTTCACACAGCTCTGCACTATGATGGCATGTACAAAGATACCTCTTAGTTTTTGAATAGAATGGTTTTCTTTTTCAATATGAACACTTATTTTTAGATACTTAAGTTAAAATGTAAAAATATTATTCCCAAGCAAACCCACCAAACTTAGATATTGTATAAATAATTTCACTATTTAACCAACTCATTTGACATTACAATGTCCCCACATCAATGACAAATATTTTTTAAAAAATAAACTTTTTCGGAGGTCAATATTCATGCCAAAATTCAGTGCCTAATGTGCACTAAAATAGTTAATCTCTTAATGAAAAATATAAAACGGGATTCCTCAAGGCAGTAGATTGATAATGCTTTCTAAATAGCCAAAAGTCCTTTCATAATAGTATTTGGTATGATTAGAGTGTACAAAAGTTAAGAATAAAAAGGACTGCTTAAGTATTTAAAATTATAAAGAAAAATATTACCTCATACAACAATACGAGTGAATCAAAGGAAGATTCTTTTATCTTAACTCTGAATGATCATTTTGCCATTCACAAAATCTACAATTAGAACTAGTGCATTGTTCCAGTTGTCACCTATTTTATGCTCTGAACTTGTTTAAAAGAATAAGTGAACCATCATTTTGATACATTTACAATAAACAGCAGCACAGCCACTTTCCAGTTCACTTCTTACGCATCACAGTCATCTCAATTCTTATGCTAATCATACTATAGTCGTTTCAAATTCATGTTGCAGTCACAGCACATAACTTAGCAATAATTAATATTGTTACTAAGCAGAATTATTTCTGTTTGCTAAGGGGTAGCTTTGTGAGTAGTCAGGACTCATTACTATCCTCTGCTCATAAATGAAATCTTAGTATGAACACAGATGAAGGTTAAGGAGAAAAAAAAATCATATGATTACATTTATGACCATGAGACTTCAATTACAGAAACCAAAGGTCAAAGCCCCCGAATGAGGTCCAACTCTAGACTCTTCAAAGGATGTTGACTATAATATAGAAACAGAGCTACTGACTTCACTGCATTCTCTCATTCAGGTGTTTATTTGGAATATCTAAATTATTGGAATTCTTTAATCATACTAGTTTTATCTCTTAAAGCTAGAACGGTTGAAGCTTATTGTTTGCCCTATTATATTCCAAACTGCTAAACTCCAAAATGAGAACTATTATTAAAGATCTTATTCATATTCAGGAAGAAAATTAAATCTAAAGGGTCATATTTCTAACCCTCTGCTATCATCACTTGAGGCTTCTGCCCAGACATCTATATAAAACATTTCCATAAGAGAGCTGCTCACAATTCACCTCTGCTACCTTATTTTTTAAAGTGATATCTACATAATTATGTATTAAGGAAATTATATTGTACATAAATTTTAGTTTTTGTAGGAGGCTATCTATTGGTTTTGATGCATTTTTATCACTTTTGTCTTCAGTGAATTTAATAAAATATCTGATTTCCAATTATGTGACTTCCAATATAGATCTTCCAGTATACGTATTAGGCTCCCAATTATTTCTCATTAATTTACCCTTATTCATTTTTGTCATTGCACGCTTTCTACAGCAAGGAATTGTTATATTCTCACATGTGCTGTACCTGATTAGTATATGATTTAGGAATTATGCCATCTGGGCTATAGTGTTCCCTGCTGCTATATAGGTCATGGGATATTGTGAGGCTGAGTCACCTTATACCAGCTACCCAAAAACTTAAATACTATTTCAGATGAATATAGAAACAGATGTTGAGATAACATCATTTTGCATTCCAACATTTAATGTTGTTCTAGTTATATATTTAAACAATTTTCATGTGATGGCATTTAATAACTTCAATTATCAAGCAGTTTGGTTTGTTAATTGAATTTTCATCTATGATTTTTTTAGTTTCCAGTCAGCATTTTAAAATTACATTTCACACAGAGATTGTAAAGGCTTTTTGCATTAAGCTACAGTTTGTATAAAAGACGTAGACTGTGGTATTTGCAATAATCAAATGACCTCCTCAAGGATTTCAAGCCTAAAATGTTCAACTTTAACAGACTATTTCTGTATTCCAATCAAAATGAAAAGTAAAATAAAATAAACACTAGTGAGCCTTGTACTTCTAAAGTGCCTTTAATCCAGATGTCTCAGTGTGTCTAACAGACATTAATAAATCAATCACAGGGATCTTGGGTCACAGCAGGTATTATTGTCCTCATTTCACAAAAGAGTCTAGACTATTGTAGTGCACTTCTGGGGGGAAATTGTGTGAAAATGCTGAAGGTTATTTATATTATCACTACTTAGAAAGTGACAATGCAGAATGTTAACAGCACAAAAAATTAACACCTTTTAAGACTGTACAAACTGGCAAAGTGTAGTAAGGTCCTTGAATAATTCTTCTTCTGCACTATTAGGTCTTTCCTTCGAATATATATATTTGTTCTCTCTCTCTTTGTTCACTTTTAAGTCAAATTATTTCATATGAAATGTAACAGAAAACTTTCTATTTCTTGCCTGTAGAATATTTATTTTCTGGAGGTAAGAACTGTTAGAATATCAAGTATGATCTATTTTATTCATATTTACATAAAATAAAATGCCCCCAAATTCAAAAATTACGTGCACATTATTCAGAAGCACCTCTATTTACTCTTAAAAATAGATATAGAGAAATGTTGAGACAAGAACACATTTAATGCACAATAGCATTTGCCCAAAGGTAATTGGGAAAGTGATTTTCTTAGATATTAGAACTTCCTCAATTTAAAATCAATATTGTACAAGTTTTTTTTCTTTATTCTCTTTAATACATTCTCATTAATAAGAGTATGTTGTTGAAAACAGAACTTCATAGTACCTGAAACATTATCCTAATAACTTCCATTCCTATTCTTCTCTCCCACTTCTGCATGCCTATATTTTTTCCATCCTTTTTCTTTTCTTTTTTTAAAAATAAACTCACGTGATATTCTTCTAAGAGCCCAACTTGTTACATAATGTGCAGATAAATAGACTTACTAATATAGGGCAGAATGGATAAGCCTCATTTTTCTCTTATAGTCTCCTCTCAGGAACCAAATTCAACCCACAGTCCCCCTGTAATTGAATTAGGATGAGTCAGGGAGACTATGCATATGCCATTGACTCCTGCAGCCCTGGCTTAATTCCAGATCACTGATAACACCCAAGTAATAGAGAGAGGGATTGCTCAGCCTTTAAAATACACTGGTATGCTTTGCCTGGGATTTAAGTCAATACCACTTCACTTTCAGAAATTATATATGTATACACATAATCCTTTAATATATTTTTCTTAAAGGAAAATCATATTTTGTAGTGTATTAACATACAATCTTTAAAAATGCACATCATCGTTTCAGTCCTACCCCTGTGAATTTACTGAGCTCTCGCTACACACGGATTGGTGAAATTCTCATAAAGGATTAAAAGCACCTCAAAGAACCTTCTTGGCTGGATGGAATGGAGTCTGTCTGCTTTACAGTGAGCCAGGACACATCATCAGAGCGATGCATTTTTAAAAATAGAAGTTATAAGGAACATCATATGTTGAGAGTTTAAAGCATAAGTCTAATTAGAAAATCTATCCTTGGAAAAATGTCACTTGTAAAGTGAAATAACCCAATAAATATTTCTTATATTTCAAAAGATGTGAAACAAGAACAAACATTTTTTAATGTCACCAACACAGTCATGCAGTCTATTAATCTGGAGAGTAAATTAGCATCTCCGTTTGAGTGCAGAATCAGTAGGTCTATGACTATTATCTATGTAATTTCTAGAAGAAACAATCATACCAATGGAGGTGTCTTTAAAAGCCATATGCTGAAATAATGGGATTATTTCCCTGTATTAGTCCCTCACTGTGCAAGCAGGCTGACATTTTGGTATATTAGAACAGTAAGGCGATCCTAAAGACTGGGTGACATTTCAGATGCACTCCAGGATTAGTAGGAAAAAGTGGAAAGAGAGAATTACATGAAATGACTATAAAACACAAAAGTGAAAGATTTAGTGTCATAAAGGTATTTATTACTTCACTCAAGAATCTAATAAAAAACATAGCATGTAAAATATACCATATTTTTTAAAGCCTTCTGTGTTCTCGGGCACAGAGATATTTAATATCTGCAAGGCAGGGGAAAAGTAGGTTTGTAGTTGTGAGTACTCTAAACATAGAGTTTATTCTCATTTATTAATTATTGTATTTTCTATACAAACAACTGTAAAGCTACTATATCTTAAGTGTAAGTCAGCTGAGGCCTCTGGCTGGTTTTTCCTTTCGTTGTTATTTTTTACATAGAGGCATACGATCCTGACAGTACTTCCTACTCTGCTAATTCTCATCATCATATCTCTCCTTTATATTTTAGATTTTAAATATGTTGCTTATTACATTCATTGTAATATTTCAAATACTCGGTAGCAAGTTTGGGGGAATATACCTAAATAAATATACTGACAGTTTAGTTGTGTTCTTCTTCATATTTCTCCAGAATGTTTACCGCTTATTACTGTAAGCCTAACAATACACTAAAGTTGACTTTTTGTGATTTACATGACAATTAACTTAAACTGATTCTCTCTACCTCAAACTTTAATTAGAACACACATTACTCAGATACTTTGTTAAATTAAAATGCAGGTTGATATATTTGCTTTGGGGTGGGAGCTGAAACCTTGCATTTCTACCAAGTTCTCAGGGCATCCAGATGCTGTTGATCTGTGGGTCCCACTGGAAGTGGCGAGTATCTAAAAGGCCTCTTAGGTGCAAAGTGCACGACACACAGGACAACATGCAAAAGTGAACACTGGAGGAAGGGTTATACCTACTTTCTCCCATGCATGGATTAATTCTGTTGCCAAGCATTCCTCTGACGCAAGTACAGATTAGACGCTCAAGGAATGTGCATACCACTCATATATTACTAACTTGGTTTAGCTTGTTTTCTTCCTCACAGAAATTAAATATCTTGAGCTAAATTTTAGTTGTACTTTGGACTGAGAATGAGGAAGACGGCCATTTGGAGGCTGGTACCTTTGGGGGGAGGACAGAACTGCATGGAACAGAGCAGGAGGGCCCAGGGCACCTGCTGGGCAATGTGAGGGTACAGGGTGCTGATGCATACAGAAGGTGTCAACCAGGATGGCACAGAATACATGCCTGAACACCTGCGTGTCCTCTCCAGGCTCACAAGAGTTCCTCCTTTTTGGGCAATGTTTCTCCTAAATTCCATCCCCATGGTAAGCAAAGCAGCCGTCTTCACACAGCATAGACTTCTCCCACTCTGCCAGAAATGAATGGATCCACCCCATTCTGCTAAACCCAAGTGGACCAATGAACCCCTTCATCAAAGAACCTAGATTCTGTAATCAAGATCCATCTAATTGTTCTGTAAGTGATGTATTCTCAGGAGTAAGTAGAAGCAGATTTTCATTGTGTAAACCAGGAAAACAGAAAAGTAGAGGGAGAGAGAATAACAAAAATGAAGGTGATACACATAAAGAATCAGAGACAGAGAACCCCTTATGGCAGTTAATGATCTGGTTCCAGTTCATTGTTGGTGCCCAGTTATATACTTACCACTGTTTCCTAAGAGCTAAGCTAAGAGCCTTTATAATAGCTATAGTTTGCAAGAAAGAGTCCTAATTAATATGAGCTAATTAAAGGAACTAGTAATTTTGCTTGACCCTATCTATTCCTGATTAATTAACACACTGAAAGGCTAAAATATGGACTGTAATAACATGACTGGGATTTTATAATTGTGGGAGAGAATAAGAAGAGTGAAAATAATCAAATTTTTATATGAGTGGTTTTAAACATAGAGTAATATTGCCCCTTAGGTCACATACACACACACACACACACACCATGGCTCAAAGTGGCAGTAGTGCCGAAGTTGTGAAACCCTGATTTAGAGGAATAGAATTTGTATTTTATGTGATTTATTTAAGCAAATTTTATCTATTGTTTGTAAATAGCAAAATCAAAAGTTAATATGTCATTAAAATTCATTTGATGACCTATAGGAAAACAGAAAAATTTGTTACAAATTATGCTGCTGAAATATGAAGAAATAAATATCTCTTCTAACCCTTCGTGACAAATGTTCTATTTTTATAGAAGGCACAGCAAATCTATAAACCAATCATTGGGCCTAATCGAGGTCATTTCTGTCCATCCTTCAGAAACTGTAAGATTCTCCAATAAATATATGAGGCATTTTATTAGGTTTATACTAATGTGTAATATATCCATTATAGAAGTTGATTTTATATAATTCCTTTATTATTGTTTCTTTTATTTCATATTTATAAAAACATCTATCCTACCTACAGTTTCTCTGATAAAATAGGAATTCCCTAGATTCTGTTATATATTTGTGACTTATTTGGATTTTTTTATCAGGTTAAAATAATAAAAATAAAACTACAATTATTTGCAATAGAAGAGGTAAACCTCCCTTGGTTATAAATCAACAAAGCATCTGTAACTCCATTATGATCACATACACACTCGAATGAAATAAGTAATATAATTTATTTGGTTTGTTGCTAAGATTTTTTTTCATTCTTGTTATCATAGTCTCAATAACATTTTATTTCCTACAAAGGGTATAAATCACATATAGGTTTATTCTAAAATTTTTGGGTCAACTTAATGGTTCCTGGAAATCCACAAATTCTAATGCAATAACAATCTAATAAATAAAAACAAAGCTTTCTGAATTAGGATAAATATTTAAAGAAAATATTCTGAAGAAATATTGAGTACTAGAAAGTGAATTTTTAACTATACACTATTTGGCTCATCTGGGAATCATTTTAAAAGTTAAAGGATTTCTAAAATAATTTTTAACTGTGGTAAACACTGCCATCTTGAGGAATTTTCTGGTAATGCATATCAAAACTAAAATGCCTAAAAGTGTTATATGTATGGATTTATGCCATGATTTTTATTTTATAAATTTCATAAATGCGAAAAAAATATTTTATATCACATTAAATAAATGTAATTGTAAAACTGAGCTATTAACTAATACGATTGCTGTGATTTTCAAATATCAATACATTGTCAAAGTAGTTATTTGAATGAAATCATTTTTATTAACCATGTTGTCAAGATGTTTTCTCACAGTGGTCAGATAGTAATTTAACTTTTGTATTTAACAAACAAATTACAATATCAGAATTATAATCAGATTCTTGCAAAAAGTATATTAGAATCAATACCTAGAAAACCCTGCAATGCAATGATATCACTATATAAGGCACACACTTTAAAACAAATGCCTCTTTTTAGAAAGCAACAAAATTGCCTGCACTATTCTTATTATTTCTTGCTTTTCCCCATCCTTTGTGTTCGTTTTAAGGCGACCATTTTTCCCTTCAGTTTCATTAGTTTACTCCATGTGCTAATTTCTAAGTTCTGCTTTTTTAATTCTTCACTAATCAGTGGTAACTAAGACTGCAGAAACTCAGAGCCTAAAAAGGGATAAAATAAGGGTAGATTATTATGTTGTCTATTTAAATAGAAATACAAGCACCTTAATACCTATGAAGTTTCCATTGTCAGAACTGATGAATAGGAACAAAGAAAAACATGTATGTTCTATAACACGTTCTCCACATAACAACAGTACTAATTTTTAAAAGTTAAGGGGCTACCTGGTATTTTCACTTATATAGTTAAAATTATGCAAATGTTGCCTACTGAAATTTATTTTATATGCTCCCTGAATTCCAACTTCATTACTAATAAAGTTTGTGAAAGTCTACCTTATATCACTTGTAACCAATGTTACACATATTTGCAATTTTCTGAGATGACTAGGATTCTATTTTAGTATCTTCATTAATGTTAGATATGCACTTAAAGTGCTTGATTATTCATTTAATTCTATTACTATGAAGACACAGGAAAGTACAAATTTCAAATCAAGTAAAAAAAAGTATGTAACATTAAACTTAGTACTTCAAAGATGCTGAAGTGCTGTAGAGAAGTCTAGCTGAAGGAGAAACCTATAACTGTGGATACAAGTAATTTTTATTTTCATAATTTGATGTTATAATTACAATGAATATCAGTGTCAGAATCTGATACAATCTTATTTGGTTATTCTTTAATTTAAGTGCGTAAAAATTACAGGGTTAATAATACTGGTGAAATACTAATGAAATCAAAGTGCTGTGATCAAATAAGGGTTAATTGTCTTGCAAAATTGAAGAATGAGTTCATGGACAAAGATGGTCAGCAGAAGTAAAGTTTATTGAGAGAGAGATATGGACTTCCAGTAGCAGAGAGGAGGCCCAAAGTGGGTGGCCGGTGAAGCTTCTTTATCTAGGGGTAGCCATATGCTTCGCTAGCTCCTGATTGGTCCTTCCAAAGAATTCTGCTTTAGCGTCATCTATACATTTTAAAGCTCACGTCTCGCGTGATGAGTGAATAAAAGGCCGTGGTACATTTACACAATGGAATACTATGCAGCTGTAAAAAAGAAGGGCCTCTTACTCTTTAAGATAACATGGAGGGACTTGGAGATATTAAGCTAAGTGGAAATCTTTGCCTTTTTAAGAAGAAAACTTCTTTTGACAGGAAGTAGAATTTATTGGTGAGTGTAAGGTGGGGACAGCACTCAGACACTCATGAATTCAGGACCTACCATTTTGGCCAGGGACCGTGATTAGGGATGTATATGACTTCACAGCTATCTAGGATGAGACGCTTTTCAGCGCCAGGTCTTCAAATTCATCCGCATTAAACTTAAGGCCCCACTGCTTGGAGATGTGGCTCTTGTGGTGTTCAGGGAATTGAACTTGGCTCTGCTCAGGGCCTCAGTCACAGGTTCCTTGTTCTGCAGTTTGGTGCCATGGACACAATGACTTGGCCAATGTGGGCCCTGGCCCCTGTGCCCTGGGGTTTTTCCTAAGGCACCGCCCCGCATACCTGCCTGGAGCCTGTCAACAGGACAACATCTTGCTGATGCGGATAGCAGAGAAGGGGCGGAGCCACAGTGAAAGCCATCTTTGGCCCAGCTTTTCACTGTGTATTTACTTGTTGGCACAGTGAAGACCTTGTCCATTTTTGCCTTCTCCCCACCCCCCCCCAGGTCAAAGATGCAGATGTTGACACCAGGACACCTCTGCAGAAGCGAGCCTGTGGGTATGGCTTGTTCTTACAATACCGGTAACATGGGGCGTGGTGACGGCCAGCGACACCAGCATTTTCAGTGGCAAGCAAAGGGAAAGAATGTGAGAAATTTTTATGTGTAAAAAAATAGTACAATCCTTTATTCTAGATTCAGCAATTTTTAATATTTTGCAATTTCCTTGACCCCTATCTCACATTTCTGTTCAACCATTTGAAAGTAAGTTATAGACCTGTCATTGCAAAATCATTCAGTATGCATCCCCTAAGAATAAGGACAATCTCCGACATAACCACACAATATCATGCTTAAGCAGTAATAATTCTGTACATCATGTAATGCCTATTTTACATTCAAGTTTTTCTACCCGCGCCCAGGAGAAGGTTTAGAGCCATTTGTCTGGATTTTTTCCCCTCTTCAAACTCAATCCAATCTAATTTATGTCCACACTGCTTTTCCTATTATGTTTCTTCACTCTCTTACTTTAAAAGAGCTCTCTTATTTTTTCCCCTTGAGGTTTTATTTCTGATTAGTTTAGGACAGTTGTAGGGTAGACTATTCCACACTCTGGACTTGCTTAATTGCTTCCTTTTGGGTCATTATCTTGCTTCTCTGTGACCTGTATTTTTGTAAACTGAGATTTAAAACAGTGCTGTTCAACCAAAATATAATTTGGGCCATATATGTAACTTTAAATATTCCAATAGCCACTTTTAAAAAATTAGAAAATAAGATGAAATTATTCTAATAAGGTATTTTATTAAAACCAATATATCCAAAATACATAATTCCATCATGTGACCAATATTTTAAAAGGTGTTAATATATTTTACCTCTTTTTTAATTTAAAGTACTATCCTATATAATAAAAAGGTCATATACAAATTGACCCTAATGGTAGAACGACCAGGAATGACTGGTTGCTATGATGCGCACTGACCACCAGCTCAATGCAGGAGCTGCCCCCCTGGTGGTCAGTGCACTCCCACAGGGGGAGCTCCACTCAGCCACAAGCTGGGCTGAAGGCGGCATGCCCGGCGGTGGTGGTGGGAGCCTCTCCTGCCTCCTCAGCTGTGCTAAAGATGTCCAACTGCCAGCCTAGGCCCGATCCCCCAGGGAGTGGGACTAAACTGGCAGGTGGACATCCCCTGAGGGCTCCTAGGCTGCCAGAGGGATGTGTGACTGCCAGCCTAGGCCTGATCCCCTGGGGAGCAGGCCTAAGCCAGCAGGTGGAAA
>NW_006289214.1:1890434-1897635 GCF_000327345.1 Myotis davidii
AGTGATGGCTAACCTTTTGAGCTCGGCGTGTCAGCATTTTGAAAAACCCTAACTTAACTCTGGTGCCGTGTCACATATATAAATTTTTTGATATTTGCAACCATAGTAAAACAAAGACTCATATTTTTGATATTTGTTTTATATATTTAAATGCCATTTAACAAAGAAAAATCAACCAAATATTGAGTACGCGTGTCACCTCTGACACGCGTGTCATAGGTTCGCCATCACTGTTCTAGACTCAACCCTAAATTTCCTCTATCCTAAAGGATAGTTTTCTTCTCTTTGTCTGAACATATGCCTCCCTGTTTTTTGACCTTGCATAGGTTTATTGAAACTTCTCATCTGCTTATGAGCTTCTTCTCTGCTCTTCACTCTCGTGGCTCTTGTCCCCATTTCTTTATAGCCAATATGAGGTGGGTTTTTTTTTCTTTTTTAAAAAATATTATTATTGATTTCAGAGAGGAAGGAAGAGGGAGAGAGAGATAGAAACATCAATGATGAGAGAGAATCATTGATTAGCTGCCTCCTGACACCCCCCATTGGGGATCAAGCTAGCAACCTGGGCATGTGCTCTTGACCAGAATCGAACCTGGGACCCTTCAGTTCACAGGCCTACACTATATCCACTATATCCACTGAGCCAAACTGGCTAGGGCGTGAGGTGGGCTTTTGAAGGAACTAATAAAAATTGCAATTCTATCTGGAAAAAAGGAAATATATACACATACACACATACACTACCTGAACATATTAGATTTAAAAATATATCCTAGAAAGGAGTTGTTTAATTTACATCGTATAATATAGCATCACCTGTGCTGGCGGCACATAGAACAGTCTCCAATCATCTGATTATTTCTGCCTTAAGAGGATAAACTTAGCAAACATCTCATTTTCTCTATCACTTTGCATGTAGAATGCATGGTTCAGAGAAAACACTTTTAAAACGTCACCTCACGTGGCTCTGTGATGACTCCTTGCTCACCCTCCCTAGCTATCTTGCATACCAGTTCCCCACAAATAGAGTGATATCTACTTGTTTAGGAAGAGAAAAAGTGTCCTCAGTCACAATATTGGTTCATCAGAAATTAAACATTGAAAGAAAGAAGGTCACCTTGTAATTGAACAAATGAATTCAATGCTAGGTAACTTCCTATGTTTGCACAGCCACTTGCAAGAGAATTTCTGTTCTGCCACTTTAGGGCTTTTGTAGGTGTTAAAAGGACTGTATGCAATGGCTGTGGGAAAACAATACAAATAAAACAGAGTGACAAAAATAAGACAAAACAAATTAAACAGAAGTATCTCCCGGGGCTGCAAAGTACAAGTGAGCGCTCTCTGGTTTTCCCCCGAAGGCCGGTTGTGTTTTCCTTCTTACCTGAGCCCTGCCTGCTGCAGGCAGCTTCCCGGTCCTAAAGGGATAACATTATCTGGAGTAGATTGGGAGCCCAGTCCACGGATAGGTGGGGCATGCAACCATCCTGAGAAATCACCAGAAGTGCTCAAGGACCCATGATGGTGAGGTCTGAGCATGGCCTCGCCAGAGCCACTGACTCCCTCAATGTTTCCACTTCTGCCTCCCAGTCCCGTCATCCTTCCAGTTTCCCCTTCAGTGTCCCTCGGGTTCTGACACCCCTGCGGAACCCCAGCCTGCATGGAAGGCATCCTGAACCCCCTGCCTTCTGGTGTATTGGAGTCTCTTCTTGTCCCTACCCCACAGTATTTGGCAACACAGGAGCCAAATACTGTCACTGGCCTGACTGAGCCCCATTGTGGTGCAGGCACTACACGCATCAACCATAGACCTGCTGGATTCTGTCCTTGTCTTTCACTTGGGCTTGACTTTATCGATGTGACTTGGGTGTTAACCTGTGCAGTGCTTATCTCCCCGCTTCCCCAGGCTCCCTTCTCTCTTCCTGGGGAATGCTCCTCCAGCCAGATTACACCTCGGGTACTGAAAGGATCAGCTTCTTTTTTAAGATTTTAATTTTATTTTTTTAAATTTTTAAATTACACTTTTAATGCAATATTATTTGTTATTAGTTCCAGATGTACAGCATGGTGGTTAGACATATACTTTACAAAGTGCTCCTGCTGCTATTTCCAGGGCCAATCAGACACCATACATAATTATTACAACATTATTGATTATGTTTCTATGCTGTGCTTCATAGCTCCACGACTATTTTGAAAATACCAATGTGTACTTCTTAATTCCTTCACCTTTTCCACGCAGGCCCCTAAAAGGCCCTCCCCTCCGGCAGCTTCTTGCTGGGCCCGCTGTTTGCCTGCACACCCTCTGCCTCCCCCCTTTCTTCTTCCTCTTTACTTTTTCTCTCCCTCCCTTCACAAATGTTAAAAAAATAAAAACTATTGGGGCTATCGTGATTTTCAAATTAATCTGAGGGTTTTCTCATTTGACTTTTAAATGTGCTGCACCCATACTTCTCAGAATGTTGGCTTTTTAATTCAGTTATTTTCCCCTTAATTTTACCACTTAAAAGACTTAATTTTCTGTACTTTAAACAAACACACCGTAAAGACCACAGTGCGTTATAGACAGATTACACACAATGTGAGGAGCTGGTATCAGCCTCTGTTGTTATTTTCTTGGGGCTTCAGGATTGAGCACAAAATCAAGACACATGGGATATGCCATAGAGCAGCCAGCAGGCCTGCGTGCCCCGTGCATTTCTCCAGCAACTTGGAATCGTATACTTAATAAAGCCCAGCTTCCTACAGGGAAACACATGCATGCACGAATCAGGTTTCTAGCGTTCTGTTAACCTTTTATGAGGTCTAAATCACCCAGCATCAAAATGGTTTATTTTCCTCTGAAAATCTTTTTAAAGGCTTGTAAAAAGATGCCAGGAAATTGCATATACTTGAAAAAATATGTAATTTTTATTTAAAATATGCTTTATCACTAACTTTTACATTTTATAAGATTCACAGAGC
The DNA here is from genome assembly GCF_000327345.1 of Myotis davidii. Lineage (NCBI taxonomy): Eukaryota > Metazoa > Chordata > Mammalia > Chiroptera > Vespertilionidae > Myotis > Myotis davidii. Next base: position 1,893,396 of record NW_006289214.1, read on the forward strand.
TATTGCCAAGTTTCAAATAATTGATTCTTTTTTTTTAAAAAAAAAAAGAATACATTGATTGTTTAATTACACAGTTTTTCTGTTTTCCAATTTGGGGCATTTTTATTGATTTTGTTTCAAGTGTTTTAATTCTTTTATATTTTAAAATGTTATCAGTATAACGTGCTCACTATTTGCAATTCTGATACTCTGATAGGCTGCACTGTCTTCATTTCCTATTTTGTATCTTAGTTTATGTAACCTTTTTAAATTAAAACGCTAATAGACAACTTTCAATGGCTAAGAAATTGTATTTTTTCATATAACTTAAACAAGTACATCATAATCACTTTAACATATCCAGGTTAGTAATATGATTATTAATTTAGTATTATACAAAATGAATTGTTACCTATTCTCATTAGTGAGTAAACCCACTTTAAATTTAATCTTACTTTTAATACAGGAATACCTCAGAGACATTGCATGCTCAATTCCAGACCACCACAATAAAGTAAATAATGTGATAAAGAGAATCATACAATATTTTGGTTCTCTGGTACTTATAAAAGTTAGGTCTACGCTAAACTGTAACTTATTAAATGTGCAACAGAATTTTGTCTGAAAACAACAATGTACATACCTTAATTAAACATATGAAAACTTTCTCCATATCAGCAATGAGGTTGGTTGTTTGTTTTGTCAGTTGCGTGTTTGGTAGAGTAGCACTTTGAATTTCCTTCAAGAATTTTTCCTTTGATATATATATATATACACACACAGATGTACCTTTTTTCCCCCCATTGACCCTCTCTACCCAACCTTCATCCCTCTCCCCTAGGCCTTCACCACACTATTGTCTGTGTCCTTTTGATTTAAAGTGGGAGACTTGTGATCCTTTCACATGAACACTTAGAGGCCATTGTTGAGTTATTAATTGGCCTAAATTCAATTCTGTTTTGTCTCAGGGAATGGGGAGTCCTGAGGAGAGGGAGAGAGATAGAAGAAGGGCTGGTTGGTGGAGCAGTCAGAACACATAGAACTTTTACAAATAGTACGAATTACAATAGTAACTGCAAAGATGATCAATCACAGATCACCGTAACAAATATAATAATGAAAAAGTTTGAAATATTGCAAGAAAACCAAAATGTGACTTGAAAACTCAGAGACACAACTGAGTAAATGCTGCTAGAAAATGTGGTGCTGATAGACTTGCTTGAACAGGGTTGTCATAAACCTTCAATTTGTAAGAAACACAACATCAGCAAAGTGCAATAAAATGAGGTATGCTTGTACTTTTCTTTCTCCACCCAAATATGCTTTTTGTATATGAAAGTGTTTTTTAGGGTTGCATTTGCTTCTTAAACTATAAAGTTATACAAACTCCTTAGGGAAAAGGGAAACAAAAAAACAACAACAAACAAACCCACAACAGCATAACATAGAGTGAATGTCTCATCTCACAGTCTTTTCCATATTATCTCACTTCAGCTGCAAATAGATTAGTGTACAATGACACTAGGCTCTCTCACCACTCTCATTCCCACCTCACTCTGCACAGCAATAAATATGTATTATATATAAGTATGGAAATACTTAGTAATCAACTTTATCAATATTTGTGGGCATATTCCAGAAAGTTAACCATTCTCATATGTTTGATTTTTTATAAAGATCTATGCTGTTTGTTTCTTTTGTATCAATATAGATAAATTTATAGAACCAAGACTGTTGGGTAAAAGGGAATGCATATGATACATTTACATGTATATTACCAAATTGTCTTCCAGATAGATATACCAATTTGGTTTATCAGTAATATATACTCCAATCCTTTCTAACATTGAATATGACCAATCTTTTAAATTTGTATCAATCTGATAGTCAAAAATAATAAATTATTTTTAACTTTTCATTTATTTGGCCATTAGCTAATTTGAGATTTTTAAATGATGTGTATTGTTGTTTGTGTTTCTTTCGGTAGATGCCTGCTCATACCATTTTGTTTTTAAACAAATTTATGTATTTCTTACTAAAATATGGAAGCTAGTAATGTATTTTGAAAAATAAGATAGTCAGACAATGCAACTATTTTTGTCATTTGACTTTCAACTTTATGGCATATTTTTAATAAAGACATTTTAAATCTAAATATTACAAATATGTTTTTTATATTTTTAATTTTTATATTATAGCTACAAGAGTCCTACTCATCCTAAGATGATAAAAAATGTTTACTAATTAGGAAGTCACAGGTATTTAATCATATTTTATTTAACTGTCCTCCATCTTTATTGAAAACTATAGCAATAACAATAAAATAGCACTTTTAAACATGTACAATGTTTTAGCAAGGAATGAATGTTGTTGACACATTTTTTACCCCCAAATCCCTAATTAATGAAGAAAATTTAAGCAAAATTGGTATTTAAAAATATAATCTATTAAAAAATATATTTCAGGGCTGTACGCACTGGCCAAGTAGCTCAGTTGGTTAGGATATCAACCCAATAAACCAAGGTTGTGGGTTCCATCCCCAGAGAGGGCACATACAAGAATCAACCAATTCATGCATAAATAAGTGGAACAACAAATCAATGTTTTTTCTCTCTCTCTCTCTCTCTCCCTAAATCAATGAATAAAATTTTAAAAACATATACTCTAAATAATTTACAGCTCTAAATAATATTTAATATGGTAATATATTATCACTTACAAAAAAAACACAAAGCACCTATGTTTCCCAAATGTATTTCTTAATGGAACACTTTTTATAAAGGAAAAGCAATTAGAAATGGTGTTTCAAAAAAATAATAGCTATAACATATTATTTATGATATAAATGCTATATGTTACAAACACATTTGCTATATATGTATATATAGATAAACTTACAAACACATATATAGCTGTATCTAGATATAGCTATATACATCTAGGCAGAGTTTATACATTTATATCTGCATATACATTAACCTGATTTTTCTCTAGCCTGGGAAGCTCTGATTTTCCACCTTGCCTATCTCTGGGAAAGGAAAAGTTCAGATAACTAGAGAGACAATGCTTATTTTAGAATTTCAAATATGCTTTAATATTTATCTCAAAGGCATTAGTCTGAAAGAAACAAAAATTGAGTTCCAAAAGCTTAGATTTGAAAGTTAAGCCCTCCTATCTGTGGGGTCTTAGACGTGAGCTGCAGTGTAATTATTTAAAAGGTTATGCCAGCTTCCTGGACCTAAATATACACTTCCCCAAAGAAGTGATGCTGAGCATCTTTCCACATGTCTATTGGCCATCTGTACCACATAAATACAAATTATAACCACTATATCACTTTCCCCCTGTCAGAATGGCTATCAGCAATAAATCTATAAACAAGTGTTGGTAAGGATGTGGAAAAAAGGGAACCCTCATGCACTGTTGGTAAGAATGAAAATTAGTGTAGCCGCCATGGAAAACAGTATGAAAGTTCCTCAAAAAATTAAAAATTATACTGCCTTATGACCTAGCAATTTCACTTTTGGGTATATATCTGAAAAAACCTAAAATACTAAGTTTAAAAGATATATGCACCCCTACGTTCATTGCAGCATGTAAAACACTAAGTTGAAAAGATATATGCACCCCTATGTTCATTGCAGCATTATTCATAATAGCCAAGTTATGGAAGTAACACAAATGCCCATCAATAGACAAATGGATAAAAAAGTTGTAGTACATATATAAAATGGAATATTACTCAGCCATAAAAAATGATGAAATCTTACTATTTGCAATGACATGAATGGACCTTGAGGGTATTATGCTAAATGAAATAAGTCAGACAAGAAAATACAAATACCATATGATTTAACTTACATGTGAACTCTAGAGAACAAAATAAATAAACAAACAAAAAAGAAACAGAGTCAGGGATGCAGAGAACAAACTGATAGTTGCCAGAGGGCAGGGGGTTTGGGGAACTGGGTAAGAAAGGTGAAGGAATTAAGAAGTACAAATTTGTAGTTACAAAATAAACACGGGGATGTAAAGTATAGCATAGGGAATGTAGTCAATAATCCTATATAATAAAAGCCTGATATGCTAAGTGTCCGAATGTTTGTTTCTACCATTCAACCAGTTGTTATGACACGCACTGACCACCAGGGGGCAGACACTCCAACCAGTAGGTTAGCTGGCTGCTGGGGTCTGGCCAATTGGGACTGAGCAAGATGGGCCAGACATGCCCTGGATCCCTCCTTCAATCCATCTCTGGCTA
>NW_006289214.1:1897724-1931345 GCF_000327345.1 Myotis davidii
AGACAAATCCATGCATCAGGTTGGTTTTGGCCCAATCCCTGCAGGCCAGGCCGAGGGACCCCACCAGTACACGAATCCCTGCACCAGGCCTCTAGTCTATATATATAAAATCCTAATTTTCAAGTAGACTGAATGGCAGAACAATCGAATGACCGATCAACTGGACAACTGGTCGCTATGATGCGCACTGACCACCAGGGGGCGTGTGTGGAACATAGTGGGCATCGGCGGCAGGTGGCAGAGCACAGAACATGATGGGCGTTGGCCATGACGGGATGGTGGAGTAGGTGAGTGGGGGCACCAGACCAGGGTGGGGCACCAGTCACTGTCATTGGGGCAAGCCTCTGGTAGTTACTGAAAATTCTTTGCTCCTGTGCACGTGGTCCTTCCAGATGCTCGCACCCGCTGCTGGTGCCGGAGCTGCTGTTCACACCTGCTGCCTCTCCCCAGTGCCAGTGCCTGGGAGTGCAGGCTCTTTTGTTATGTGAATGGACACTATTTACAACCACATGGCCAAAGAACTATGTTGTTTGTCCTCCTCACCACTGTCCTACAGTGATTTTTCTTTCATATTAGACTATTTTACCCTAAAAGTAGAGTGGAAGTGATGCCTTTTAAATGTTTACTCACCTTATCTGAACTACCCCATCCAGGAAACCTTCTCTTTTCAACAATGCAGAAGGTTGATAAAACTACTCTGTCTACCAAAAAGGACAGAGAGATGTGAAAGGTACAGAGCCCAACGTGTGTTTCTGTGCCATAAAGTGATGGCACAATTCACCCAATGCTTTCAATTGAGCAAATTAGTTGTGTTTGATCCAACCTTAGTCTTCTAACACCCACTGTTCTATATTCAGAATAGTGATGGATAAAAACATCATTGGAGGACAGATAGGATTCCAGTTTGCTAATTAAAAGTATCTCAGTATTTTCTTATTTAAGAAATGTATATTTTAGGTATTTAATTAATCAGTTCAAATTTCTACTCTCTATCAGTGTTGTTTCTCTCCCACCCTAAGATCCCCCCCTCTCCATTTGTTCAACTAAGGTATCTATTTATCCAGAAAGAATTCAGCCTTCCCTGAGTAGGATTCTCTTTTCCCCTGTACCACTAGCCCCACCAGTTTCTTTGTCATGTGCTCTTCTCATTCTGTCATCTCCTAGTTCATTGAATGCCCTCTATGCATATGTATCAATACATGATTCTCATTTTCTCTGACCCTATAGAACAATTTCTCAAAGCTAAGGAGAATGAGCTGGGATCATGCTTGTATGTTATTTTTCTCACCTCTGCTCTTGTTAATAGTCTCACCCATTTCCAACCTCTCCTCAAAAACCATAATTAACCACTGTCTTTATTCCAAATATTTCTTTCCATGACTCTTTAGAAAAAGATAAAATAACAAGGCCCTGGCATGGTAAGAGTGTTGACAGAACTGAAGGTCTTCAAAATAGCAGGGCTGCAATCTGTTAACTTCCAGTTTTCAATCTGAAAATGAACTCTATTTCCGTATTTTCAACCTTAGTAGTCTCTTCCTGTCAACCCACTGGAAAGACCAAGGGACCCTTTCAGAAAAGCTGTTAAAACATAGTTGAAGTTGTTCTGGCCCTTAGCAAATGTATCAAGTTGGTATTGGTTTATTTGAAAGCATGTGTGAATCAAAGGCAATATAGTTTAGGCATGTTGAAAGTAGTTAACTCATTATCACTCTTTGTATTTTTACCTTTTTTATAAGGGTCAGGGACAAATATAGCTTAGAGACAATTTTATTAATGGCAGACAGCATATAAAAGCCATCCTCTGAGGCTAAGGTCCAATAGTATCTTATCATTAAAGCCTTTCTAATAATCCTTCTGATTCCCTTCACCTTGAAACAAATGATTCACTGTTGAACATAATAGCAACCACTGTTGAATGCCTACTATGTGCTATGTACTCCACTAAGTACCATTTCTCATATAAACCTTCTCATACCTCTAGGATTTTATATCTTCATATTGCAGATGATCAATAGTATTTTTGAGAGTTTAAGTGGCATGACAAATTCATACCACTTGTGGTGGCAGAACAAGGATCAACATTTTTCACTCTCATTTCAAAGCCCAGGCTATTTCTTTAAGACAAACTTTCTTCTAAACATGTAGCAATCAATTCAATATATTATACTTATTAGTTTAAATGTTAGTTCCTCATTAAACTTTAAATTTCCTAGAGTAGCTATCTCATTAAATAAAAGTTTTTGAAACTCTCAATATTATGCCTAAGATGCATATTTATTTCTTGAAAAACTTTGTCAAATGAAATTAGTGACATAAAACCAAAATACTACATAAAATAAAAGCTCACAGGTCTAGCCCTGGCTGGGTGGCTCAGCTGTTTGGAATGTTGTACTGTACACCAACTGTTGTGGGTTCCACCTTGGTCAGGGTTGTACGGGATGCAACTGATCCATGTTTCTCTCTCTCCCAAATCAGTAAAAGCATATCCCCGAATAAGGATTTAAAAATAAAGAAAAAAGAAAAGCACACAGTTATTTACACATGATCTCACTCACCTGTGGAACCTAATGAACAAAATAAACTAATAATAAAATAGATCCAGAGACATAGAAGCATGGAACAAACTGATGGATCTCAGAGGAAAGACAGTGAGGGAAGAGTTTAACCAAAGAAGTTATATGTATACTAGAGGCCTGGTGCACAAAAATTTGTGCGCAGGGGGGAGGGGGAGAAGGAAGTCCCTCAGCCTAGTCTGAACCCTCTCGCAATCTGGGACCACCCAGGAGATGTTCTACTACCAGTTGGACATCCCTCTCACAATCCGGGACCGCAGGCTCCTAACCATTTGCCTGCCTGCCTGATCACCCCTAATCACTCTGCTTACCTGCTTGATTGCCCCTAACCACCTCTGCCTCAGTCCCTGCCGCTGTGGCTTCATCTGGATGTCTGGAATGATGTCTGGAAGGTCGTTAGGCTGTCCGGTCTAATTAACATATTATGCTTTTATTATTTTAGATATGTGTAACCCATGAACATAGATAAGAGTATGGTGAAGGCTTGTGGGGAGGGGTTGTGAGATGGAAGGTGTCAATGGGGGCATCTGTAATACTTTTAACAATTAAGATTTTTTTTAAAAAAGCAGTTATTTAAACATTTTTGTGCCCTAGTTCCCATTTTTACATGTATTTTAATGACCCCTTTGTTCTTTTTCAATATGTTTTCCTTATGTCTGCTATTCAAATAGGGAATTCTGTGATGAGATAGCATATGTAAGTTAATTAAAATGGTGTTGACATTTTTTACTATATTTACTTAATTACGGAATTCTGCAAATATTTAATCTTGGTGACATTTCCACCTCACTTCCATGACTCTCTTCCTATAAATTATTTTAATTTTACAAGTGTTACCTTCTGTGCTAGTTAACTTAATTTTACAAGTCCTGATTGTCTTTTTTAGTCGCATCTTGTTTATTCAGGAGACAAAACAAAACAAAATAAAACACAGTCAGGAGAGGTATGGGTAGGGGGAGGTGTCTGTCCATCCAGCCCTAGGCCCAAGTCTATGTGGTTTTGGCAGCAAGAAAGGGTGTGGAGTAATGGCTCCCCAAATAAAAATGGTGTATGTGTGTGTATGGGAAGGAGAGAAGTGCAAAGGTAGCGGGGAGTAGTGAGGTAGAAGGGAACAACCAGGTCACTGCTGGGAACGCCTCCAGTGGGAGGCCATTTCATTACACTTCTTGTTGAGCATACCACTTCTTTGCCCATCAGCAGGACTAATGTCTTGACAGACACATGACAGTGATGTTGAAGGAGGGGGCTCCATCATTGCTCTTGGTTCAAAGATCCATAGTAAACTCCCCATCCAGCAGCACTGGGTCCCAGATAACAGACATTTCTGGCCTCCAAGTGTCAGCCCACTCACAAAAAATCCTTGACAGGTCTTTGCCAACCAGGACACCAACCTCCACTAGCATGTTGTTGAGGAAGGATTTCCCAGGGAAAGTGGTCCAACTGAGGATGAGTTTTTATAGCTCACAAGTTCCATACCCTGAGAGGTTCCAGGGCCGTGAGGATGTAGGCTTACTAATTACATCGTGGATGTAGGCGGTTCACCAGGCCTGGGCTCTGCTGCTGGGCTGGGGCTGCCTCAGGCTGGGGGCTGAAGGTGGAGGGGAGGAGGTAGGGATGGAGGCCAGGGGCCTGTGCTGCCTGTCCTCTAGACCTCAGCTTTGTAGCTGTGATTCCCGATTTTTAACTGTGAAAGTAAATTTAATATTCCTAGAAGTTGAGAGAAAACCTTTGTATGAGAAAGTAAGAATTGTTACTGATATTTACATTTTTAATATAGCATACATATCAGTTGATTATATGTTAGCAAATGAAACTTGGTAATTTCAGATGTCTAAGCTTTACTTGCCTTAGGCTTTCTTCAAGCATGAAACATTTCAATTCAAAAGAATATATTTTTGGAAATGATTCATCATCATCCTAAGAAATAAAGAAGATGCTTCTTATATTTAAAGGAGAAAATTCCAAACTCCTCTTGCCTTGAATAACGTTTGTAAAAAGAAATGATTTTTAATGCCTTTGGCAAATAGTCAGTCAAACAGCCTTATTTTCCTTTATTTTTTTAATGCAAATCTTAGAATTCTTAACTTTCTGAGATTCTGTCCATCATTATAATGAGGGTGTCACATGCATCTCTTCTAGATTACATAAAGCTCAAATCACATCCTATGTCTACTCACTGATAGGACCTGATCTCTAATCTCTATAGAAAATGGTGAATTTCAGAACCAGAATGAAACAACAATACTAGAACAAGGCAAAGACCCAATATGAATTACATTTACAATGGGTGTTCATTGACCCAGAACACTCAAAGTGGAAGAACTGTGACATATCTTAATTTTTGCCAAACAAATCACATCCAGGTCAGGATGTCCGTTTGTAAAGGTCAACAAAAAAGCTCAATGACATGCATGCCTGTATACACCTTGGGTTCTACCTCAATCTGTATCTACTATTACCCAAAAAAATTAGAGGGAGAGTATAGGTTGGAGTGAGGAGGTGTTTCTGGGAAACCATTGCATTGGACATTCTGTAGCTGCCATGTAAATATGCATTTCTTACAGCTATGTTCTTTATAGCTGTGGTAAAAACACTTGAAAGCCAGCATGTTAAGGAAACACTAGAGACTACTAAATAAGCAATTATCAGAATTTGGAGAAAAAAGTGTCAGAGTAAGATTATGAAAATGTGGTGTAATTAATAAATAGTTCCTTTAAGAATGCCTATTGATTTTATTCCTGAGAGAGGCTCCAGGAATAACTATGAATTATAGCCAGTTAGTTTCATTTGCATACTTATTTCCACTTAGTCGAATGCATTTAAGGTAGGATTAGAGAAAATTTATGGAATTGTATATGTTTTGAAAAAGATAGCAAAACTTCTATAAATGAAGATCATTTTGATTAATAATTGAAGTTTATTGTTTATTTACTTTTTCTTTCTTAGAAATGGAAAAATTAGACTGACAACAGTCAAATGTTTTTGGAAAAGGTAAACACATTGAAAAATTAAAGGATTATGAAAAATATGGAAACAATAGATTATGGATACATTTGAATTGCAGTCAATGAACATAGATTAAAAGTAGATTAATGTAAAGCTGTGAATGGAAGGGCTTCTAAAAATGCTTATGAGAGCATAATTATTTACTATTTTAATATTATTTCTAAAGTAATTAGTAAGCCTGCTAAATTTGTAGATATTATATTTCTGGAGAATGAAATGGTATGTGAATAGCAAAATCTAAAGATGATCAGGAGAAATTATATAAATGGAAGAAGGAAAGCATATGAACTTTACAGAATTAGCATATAGATGTCTATATTAAATATTAAAAATGTCTTCAATTTAAATTTGATTCTCTAGTATTCAGTTATATTCTAGGCTGAAGCAATTACTATGGGCTTTGCCTTGTATATATCATCACACTATGTTGGAATGTTGAGAATTTTTGTTTAAGAGTGTTGAACACAAAACAGAAAATATTATTGTACACTTCTAACAATAATAATACAGACAGACCTGAAATATTCTATGCATTTTTGGCAACTGCTCTTCAGGCAAGAGATTACCACATGAAGAAAAGTCTATACAGTGTAATAAAATAATTAAGGCAGTAATTCCCAGCTGGTCAATGGGTAATGCTATAGGTAACCATCAATCTTTGACCAGAGGACCATTTCTTTTGTTAGTTGAATTATGTTTCAAAAATACCTCTGACCATGTTTGAACATTCAGACAGCATTCCCCACTAAAAACTAAATGAATGAACTAAATAAATGAAAATGTCATGGGGTATGGCTCAGATATCTGTATTTTGTAGTTATCTACGGAAGTAATATTCTAACTATTAAATGCTTAGTTAGGATTTCAACTATGTACTATTCTATTGCTTACAAGTTTGAAAAGACAGAAAATTTGGAATTATGATCAATGTCTCATCCAGTGTGGTGACTTCTTACTTGTGGGGCAAGAACATCACAATTAACATCTTTGTCCTCTTCTCCCTTATCCTTATATGAGCATACAAATTACTAGATCAATGAAAACCAGGGCTGATCTGTTTTGTGTCTTTACAACTTCTAATATCCAGCATCAGCACCAACTAGTTTTCAACACATACTACTTAAATGAATGGGTAAATTTACTAGTGATATCTGTGAGCTAAGTAACAACTTTAGGCCCTTGAATAGCTTTCTTTATTTTAACAATCTTAAAAGATACGTGATATAATATCTACATTAGCATAAGGACAATGAGGACCCAAATTGAAGTTGTCTAAAAGATCACACAACTGGTTAGCATATTCTTTGGCAACAAGGCTTCAAAAAAGCAAGCTGTCCCCTCATCACAAAAGTTTGAGGTATCATGAATTATGGAGCTAAAAAAAAATTTCTACTATTTAAGTAGAACTAAAAAAAATAGAATCCTTTAACCTGCAGAAATAAAAGTCAAGAAGGGATATTGTAAAATCCATAAATTCAAAAATATTATGAGAGGATGGACATGAAAGTTTTTAGCAATCAGAGGACATTTGAAGAGTCAGTCCCCAGAAACTCACAAAACGTACTTTTTTAGAAGTAATAAAAGATACTTCCATTTTACAGAGTTAGTTGTAAAAACTGTGAAACTTAAAACCCAAATGTTCCAGATTAAAGTTATAAATAAATCTGAAAAGGGCAGAGAAAATTCCATAGGTGGCAAATTCATAACAAACGGAAGGGAAACTGGAACTCGAAGGCCAATATGCTCCCCGCCATGACTTTTCTTAATGTGTTATCTCAATATTTTCAGTAGAGTCCAAGTTTTTTGAAGTGTCCACTAATCTGTCTCCTATCTGCCTAAGTTTTTAAAGTGGTGTTAAATCTTTGTTGTTGTTGCTGTTTTGCTGGCAAAGCAACCAGTGCTGTGTTTTTCCATATAAGTAAACATGTTGATTATACTAATGTTGGCTAGGAAATATGCTTAACAATAAGCACCAACTTATTAATAAATTGTATTAATAAATTAACAAATCCACATTTTATCAGACTTTAGTAAGTAAAACAATATAAATTTTTACACTGAATTTCATAATAAAAGTATAGGGTTTTAACCAGTGGTTCTTAACCAGGATAATTTTCCCCCCTGGGACATTTGGCAAAGTCTGAAGACATTTTTGATTGTGATAACGAGGGCAGGGGGTATGATTGTCATCTAGAAGGTAGAGGCCAGGAATCCTGCTAAATATCCTACAATGCAGGGATCAGCACCCACCACAAAATTGTAGTAGGCAGGATTCTAAGATAAACCTGAATATTTATCACCCCTCCCAGAGGACACATTCTGTATAATCCCTGAACCTTGACTATGATGAGACTTCAAAACAGTGATTTTGGTTCTATGGCACAGTAGACTTCAAGATAGAGAAATCAAGGAGGCTAAATCTATGAGCCCTTTTAGAGCAGAGAGTTTTCTCCCGATGGTCACAGAGGAGGAAATCAAAGAGATTTGGATGTGAGAGAGAGAGATTCAACAGAAGTAAAGGAAGTTATTTGCTGCCCAGATTTAGGTGCTGGAGGTTAAGGATCTGCTGTTACAAGATGGGGTCTGGTCCCAGAGTGGGTCTGCCTTGGGCCCCCCAGTAACGTGTGGGTTGTTGACCTTGTACAGGAAAGATTTCACAACCCTAATACAGGTGATTTTGAGAGTGTGTTGTTAACTGGGTTAATGAAACTAAGAAAGGGCTTAAGGTAGAAGAAGCAACAGGAAATAGAAAGACAGAGAAAAAGGGAGCCGAGCCTTGGAGACAGGTTCAGTGGGTAAGCTGAGGACAAGGTGCCACTGCCCACTGCTCCATTGGTTGCAACTTTCATGGGATCCATTAGAGTTTAGGAGAAAACAACAGACATACACATAGTGGGCATGCTCTAGAGCAGTGATGGCGAACCTATGACACGGGTGTCAGAGGTGACACACGAACTCATTTTTTGGTAGATTTTTCTTTGTTAAATGGCATTTAAATATATAAAATAAATATCAAAAATATAAATCTTTGTTTTACTATGGTTGCAAATATCAAAAAATTTCTATATGTGACACAGCACCAGAGTTAATGCTACCAGACCTGAGGCCCTGAACCTGACTGTCTCCTATACCTGGGCTCCTGAGCATTAAAGAGAAAAAACCAACATGATATAGAAAAATGTTAGTTACATGCAAACAAGTGGTTAGAATAAGATGGAACTTGGAGACATTGTAGAAAATAGGTATACCTTTCATCTACCTTTCATCTAGCGCCAATATTCCACCTTTGTGTGGAAATTACCGAAAAATTGGTACAGGGGTCTGGTAGGGTTAAGCTAGGGTTTTCCAAAATGCTGACAAGCCAAGCTCAAAAGGTTCGCCATCACTGCTCTAGGGAGAAGCACTGTGGGTCCTTTGTCTTGAGGCTTTTTTTTTAATCTTTCTTTGGTCAGTGGGAATCCTAAGGGAGTCTCAGAGAATGGTCTGAAGAAAATATTCATTAGCTTTCCAGGTGTATCCTTCAATATGTTGATTCATCAAAATGTGTGTATAGAGAGATCAGGAATTATTTTCTGTTAGTTTTATTTTCAAAGAATGTCATTGAAGAGGGGACCATGACTGAGGCCGGTCTGCCTTGGGACAGTCTAGAATGTGTTAATCATTTGCTCCTCAAGTGTCCGTGAGGAAGATAAAACCTTATGATTCATTGGCTGGATATAAATTGCTCCAATTGTTTGGCCTCGTTTAATTATTTTGTCTCCATTTCCCTTATTCCACTTGTCAAGGAGTTTCTCTAATTTCTTACTACCCTGCTGCACTGCAGGTAGCCTTTAGGAGACAAGGGCAGCTCCTGGCTGACATCCATCAAGGAAGCAGGAATTCAATCTGACAGTCACAAGGAATTGAATTCTTTTCCTAATAGATATGAGCTTGGAAAAGGACCTGAGCCTCTGGATGAGAACTCATCCCAAGACAGAATAGAAAACTCAACCACATGATGGGGCTTCTGACCTGCAGAACTGCCAGGAAATAAACAGATGTTGTTATAAGTCACCAGATTTGTCATTTGTTATGTTGCAATAGAAAATAAATACAGGCCAAACACATCAATAGTGCCAAGGTTCAGAAACCATAACCATTCTCGCTTAGCACTAAAGGGGTGATACTAGGTTTGTTTGCAAAGAAACAGTGAACAAAAAATGCCCTCTGAGGAAATAAGTTTATTTAACTCAAATCAAGTTAAACATGTTTCTTTACTATGAGACATCTTGGGAACTTTTACATCTTAATTATACTGTGGAGCTATAGGGGAGGAGTGGATTTTGCAGAATTGCAAAGAATGTTTAAACAAAGATCTATTGTTCTTGAAAAATTGAATATATTTTGCTCCTAAGGTTTCTTATGATTGAGTTTAATAAAATGTACAAATTAGTAAACTTTAAAAAAAAATCACAGTACATCTTCCAAAATTCAAACAATATAAAATGTACTAAAATATATCCTTTGTAATTTAGTCTGTCTACTTTTTTAAAAAATTTTTTTATTGATTTCAGAGAGGAAAAGAGAGGAAGAGAGAGATAGAAACATCAATGATGAGAGAGAATCATTGATCTGCTGCCTCCTGCACGTCCCCCACGGGGGATCGAGTCCGCAATCTGGGCATGTGCTTTTGACTGGAATCAAAACCAGGACTCTTCATTTTGCAGGCCGGCGCTCTATCTACTGAGCCAAACCAGCTAGGAATAGTATGTCTACTTTAACAATGATTCTTGTTTATCATTTACTAGAGGCCCAGTGCGAAAAATCTGTGCACTGTAGGGTCTCTAGTAGCTGCTGGCTGCCGGCCAGGGCTTCCCTCCTTTCCCCCGGTTAGTCCCCCCTCTTGGTTGAACTCCTGGACAAGCTTCTGGTCGAGGGGACAATTTGCATACTATGCTTCTATTATATAAGATTATTATAGAGGTCTTAGAATAAAATATAAGATATCTGCAACTTTAAATTTTCAAAGAGACTACGTATATCTCAATTATTTGTGAGAGGAGGAGCTCAGACTGAGGGAAATGCTTGTTAGGCATTGCATCAGGTTCTACTTTTCCTAGTTCTGCTATTATCTTCCTTCCAAGGTCTTCTTCTGCTGAGTTATATAGCATTTTCATAAACCTGGATAGAACTTTATTTTCTGATTTTTAGTAACTCTCTCACAGAATATCACTTTGTCTATAATCCTAGAATATGGGGCCTTGAGGGCAATGATATGTGGTGCAGAAATTGTATCCACTTGAGAATACAGGAAACAGCTTCAAAATATAGGGTAATAGATCAGTTAGTTTAGAAAGCACCATTACTCTATGTTTTGTTTGCTGATGATTCATCTTCATATAATGTGTTCAGCCTACTGCCTAAGTACAAAATTACACCTTCTGCACTGAGGGTAGCTGCTTTCCGTCTGGCTGTGATGGGCTTCTATAACATAGACCCAACTGGTCTTTACAACCTTATCCCATATTACCACCCTACACAGGTGGTATGCTCTCGCCAAACTAAATTTCTCCCATTTTTCACTTTTGATATACTCACTTAAACATTTATACTTACTTTTCCCTTTACCTAGAATGTATTTGATTGATAATATATTATAGGTTACATTGCAATTACAAACAGCCCCAAATCTAAGTAACATAACTCAACAAAATTTTATTTCTTGTTCTTATGCAAATGTTTGTGTAAGAATGTGTGGGAGGGAAAGGTAGGTAGGGGTCCACTTTGCTCCTCAAAGTCGCTCAGAGTCACAGATTGATACAGACCTCGCAAGCTATTTCATCTCTTTACATTTTCTCAATAATAAAAAAGGGAATTTGAATGCCTACCTTTGGAAATCTGTCATGAGGATAAAATACACAGAAGCACGTTTTTGATATCCCAAAGAAAATGTTCACTGCCTTGCCCCTCCTCCCTCTTCCTCTTTCTCCCCTCTCCTCTGAAAACTTTTATAACAAACATATTCCGCCTTTCCTTTTGCCTTGTACTATAATTACTGCTTTGCCTGCTAGATTTTACAGCATGTATCCTTTTCATTCTTGTATCTGTGTAAGCACCTAAGTGCCTAGCATAGTTCCCAGTGGAAATTTAAAAAATACTGGTTGAAGTGCCCGGCTCATGTGGCACAATCGTTGAGCATCAACCTATGAACTAGGAGGTCAAGGTTTGATTCCCAGTCAGGGCACATGCCAGGGTTGCGGGCTTGATCCCCAGTAGGAGGCACGCAGAAGGCAGCCAATCAATGATTCTTTCTCATCATTGATGTTTCGGTCTTTCTCTCCCTCTCTCTTCCTTTCTCTGAAATCAATTAAAACATTAAAAAAAACTGGTTGAAGAGAACTCATGATTCTCCAATACATGAGTGGCTTTCTAAGAGTTCTCTGTAATCCTAGCTCTCTATTTAATCTGAAATAGAAATAAAACATGAAGCATTTTATTTTTCTAAAAGTCACATGAAGTAAAAATGCATAACTAGTTTGAGCTTTAACTTTTCCCACTGCAAACCTGATTTTGTTTTAACTGAAGTTTATGTATTAAACTTTTTAAAAATAATCATGGGACCTGGTATATAGTAGTTGTTTAAGACATAATTATAAATGAAATCTGACCCACTTGCAGAGAAACTATATGAGTTCAAAGATATTAATTATACATCTATAAAAATAAATTAGTCAGAATAGGAAATACTTCAGAACCTTGAAACTGAAGTTCTTAAGTCATATGTATTTTGAAGAAATTTAGTAATTTTTGAATTTTTTTTCTTGGAATTTAATAGGCATTTATATAAAGAGGGAGGGGTGAAGAAATGCTAGAAAGTCTTCTTCAAATGTTGTCTTCAGTATTTGCATTGCTTACTGAAGTGTCTGGTTGTGGGAAGCACTTGGTTCCCATTATGACTTTATCAATAACCACATAATTCTAATGTGAAAGTAGAAGTATTTACCCATTCTGATACAGTTGCCTCACTTGTAACATGTGAAAAACTAATCAAATGCAATAAATTAATTGAAATGCGAAGTGTGAGTTATTGTTGCTATATAACATTTTCTACTGATTAGTTTCATCTGTCAATTGTCATTTATTGATTTGGATTAGTAATAGTGAATTTTATTTTAAGAAAATGCCAATAAGATTATTTTGTCTAGAAAAAAAATCAAAGATTCTCAACTACATGGGTAACTATATGTATGTGTTTATGTTTGTTTATACACACACCCTAACCTCTCAAAGTGAGTTTGGGAGAAAAAAAAAATATTACTAAATACATTCAGGAACATTTTAGAATGAGATATATGTTTTGAGAAAACATTTATATCTAAAATATGCATTTTTCCTATAAATCCCTTGCTTCTTAGGTGTCAACCAATATTTCAGCATATTTTCAACCCATAAAAAGAAGTTGTAAATTTAAGAACAAATGAGATTGTGATTCCAAGACAAATACATTACTAAAGTGTGAATAAGAAAGAAATGTGTTGTTTCAGCCTAGGCAGGTATTCCTCTTAATTTATGGAACTGTTTGCCCTGCTTGTAAAATTCTATTTTTTATGGAATAGAAAATTATTGCTGCTGTAAGATGTAACAAAATGGCTAAATGCCTGAGGAAAATATATAATAAGGACATTTGGCTTAAGAATCTAATATTCAAAAGCTTTCACTGGGATGTTGGGTAGTTATTCTAGTTTTCTTTTAAGGAATTGGCACAGACGGCCAATTTAATATTAAGTAAATATAATAATCTGAATATTATAACATATACTAATGTAACTTATTTAAAACACTGGACAAGTGATCTATGTATATTAATCATTAAAATCATTACTAAAATTCCATGGCTTTCATTCTCCCCCTCCTTTTTTTAAAAAAAAAAAAAACTAAAATGATACCAATCAGGTTTGGTTTAGTAATATGCCTGGTTAACTTCTTCATTTTCCAGGCTATTGCCTATTGAGGTGTGGCCTAAGTTACACATTTCTGTCCAATAAAATGGAAATGGGGAAATACTTGGCAGCACTCTGAAGAGAGCTGATTATTCTTAGATTAACTGAGACAGATTTAGCTATCATTCCCCTTTAGTTTTAGCTTCCTCCTCCCCTTTTATCTTCTGGAATGTCTTTGTGATGCACTGAACTTAGGAAAAGAGATAAATTCCTCAGGCTCCCTCACAGATAAGGAGATATAACTCTTTACCTTTGTACCAGGCTGCTCCATGAACTTTGGCTTTCTGTCAGTAAGCAGAAAGGGGGAAGAATATTGAACAGAAAACTGCCACTTTATCACTGTATATTCATCCCCTAAAATGAAGTGGGTATTTTTTTCTATTATTCTTTTAAAATTAGGGGGCAACTTCTTACTTTCACTTACGCAGATATTTTTCATTGTATGTTGGCAATGTTACATGGTGATCTGAGGTTCACCGAGGTTACATAGCCCCAGGAACTGCAGCAATGAGAGATGGGATAGAATGCATCCACTATTGAATATGGGCTGACATCACGTCAATGCCTATGACTGAGGGATGCTGGTGAAATGACCTAGGGGGAGCTGAGATCGGCAGGCAGCAGGATCTCAGCAGGTGCTGCATAACCCATCTAGGTTGGAAAGAATGCTGAGTACCTTGTCCTGCTTCCTGTCTCAAGGGCTGGTTAGTGCATTATTGCCATCACCGTTCCTGCCTAGACTGGCCGAGCCCCATCTGCTGTTCAGCTGAGGTCTCATGGTTGCTACAAGGTGACAATACCTTTGAGTGCTCTGTTTTCACTGAAGAGTAAAGGCAGCATCTGGCAGGTGGGGAATGATTGTTTGGGAATGATTGGTCCAGATTAAGACTAAAGATATATTCAATTATTAGATTAAAAAATGGAGATGGGGTTCTAGTAAATAATAACCTCTGGCAAATATAGAATGCTGGTATTTCAAGGCACTGGGAGCTAAGTGCTTCACTTTGATGTTCAGCTGTATGTCCCTATCTTTGCTTTGGAAGTCAAGGATGGGTATTTTCTTCTGGTAATAAGAGGAATAGTAGAGACTTAACTTGAAACATCAGATAAGGACACTTCTTTCCTGGTAATCCTTACAACTTAATATTCTCTTCAATGGGCTTTTTGACTATTACGCTGTACTTTTTCAACATTAATATTCTCATTTTCTCCTTTAAATTGCCCAATAAGAATGATATAAAAGTTATTTCCAGTACATTTTCATTTAAGGATAATGATCCCTAATGACTACAAAGCTGAGATTCCTCAGCTCGGAAAGTCCAAATATAGATAAAGAGGATGAGCAGACAGGATACTAATGAGAAATATTGAAGATCAGCTTTATTAGGGTAGCAAAAAATATTTAGCTGGTTAATTTGTAATAAAAATTAAAATAAAACCTTTGGTTGCTAAATAGTTTTTGGCCAGCTACTGCTTATAAACTAACTATTCTCCTATCTCTTCATGCTAAATCTTTATCTGTCCTGACTTTAACTGCAATTTAAATGTTGGAGACAGCTCTTAATTTGCTGACATTGTCATGTTACAGTATCTCCTTTGCATATCACACATTTCCAAGTCTGTCATGGACAGAGTCTATAATAATTTTATTGTTGTCAATTCCATTTCAAATTTATTCTTAGTTTAAATATATGTCAAATGTCACATGTGGTAATTGACTTAAAATTTATTTAAAATAGTTGTTCTACTTAAAATTTCCCTTTAATATTTTATTAAATCTGGAAGTGTCTTTCACTTCTCTTTCTTTCAGCTCTTATTTTTTATGTTAGCCACCCTTATTCTATACAAAAGCAAACGATGAGTTTCGATCATTTTCTCTCACCTTTGAGTTTGTTACCTCACTTCCTTAGCCTTGCCTTCCTCAAACTCGCCCATCTGGGACTATTGATAGTCTGACACTACTGTCTTTACGGACAGTGTTCCTCACTGATTTTTGTTAGTTTTCTTGGTTCATTCATAGACCTAAATTAGAACCCCTAGATAAACATGTAGGAGCCATTTTCTCCCAAGTCACAGTTTTCAACTTCCTTTATGGAGGTAACTATGTAAGTGGTACTGACTGTGTCATAGAATTCTAGTTTCACTCTAAGATAGGAGATCAGTCCCAAAGCTGGTTGCCTGGTGGGAGCTTTTCTCTATCCTTCAGTCCTATAGCATTGAGGTTCTGTGTTTAAAGGCTATCTGAACCCTGGATATTTAACTTGCCTACCTGTCATAGAAAACCTGCTGGTCAGCATTGTCTGAGATCATATGGATCCTGCCAAATCATTTGGCCTGTTTCCAGTCTGCCTTGATATACGTCTGGAAACAAACTATTTTTAAAAAATATATATTTTATTTATTTATTTAAGATGTTTTATTGATTTTTAGAGAGAGAGGAAAGGAGAAGGAGAGAGAGAAAAATAAACATCCATGTGAGAAGGCAACATCAATCAGCTGCCTCCTGCATGCCCCCTGCTGGGGATCAAGCCTATAACCCCGGCATGTGCCTGATCCCTGATAAAACCAGCAACCTTTCAGTGCCCAACCAACTGAGCCACATCAGCCAGGGCTGGAACTAGTCTTTGGGGGGTGGGGGGAGTGTTTGTGTGTGTTTTAAAATATATTTTTATTGATTTCAGAGATAAAGGGAGAGGGAGAGAGAGATAGAAACATTAATGATGAGACAGCATCATTGACTGGCTGCCTCCTGCATACCTCCTGCATGCCTCCTGCATGCTCCACACTTGGGATCGAGCCTGCAACCTGGGCATGTGCCCTGACCAAGGATGGAACCGTGACCCTCTGGTTCATAGGTCGATGCTCAATCACTGAGCCAAAGTTGTCAGGATGAAACCAGTTTTTACAAATAACTCAGTTTTATCAGTGTATTTCATGACCAGATATGATTTATACAGTGTCTTGACTGTAAGTTGCCTGTCACAACCTGAGCTTAAATTTTTCCATAAAATGCCAATAACTATGCTATTTTTAAAAATTAGCCTAACAATCATCCTGTTTGCATCCTCCCTAGCACTCTAGTCCTTGAAAAGCTAACCTAATATTGAACTCAAAAATGCCTAAGTAGAATTTAAAAATGTACCCAGATAATCTAGCCCATTTCATTGACTCTGGAAACTCCACTGTAGCTATGGAAAGGGACATTAAAAACAAAGTGAAAGTGAAATACTATATTGCCTACTTTTGTTATTGTTTACTCTTCTTTATTTCTACAGATATTTGTTGAATCTCTATATTTACATTGCTGTGTACCTTTGGGACTTAAGCAAGACATGACCACAGACCACAAGAAGCTTTTAATCCAGTAAGAGAAAGGAAGATTCATGCATTTTAGAAGTTCATTGATAATCAATTGACAAATTAATAACCTGGAAATAATATATTTTCTTTTTATACTAGCTAACTCAGCTAGAATGATAACATTAGGGAATCTCTATCTCTACCATCTATATCTATGTATCTATCTATATCTATATCTAGATCTAGATCTAGATATAGATCTAGATCTAGATATAGATATAGATATATTAATGTATATTTATTTCCTTAAAATTACAGGGCAAGAGAAGATTTCACAAACCCAGAAGACTAGAAAGTAACCTGAATGAATACAATGATATAAATCAAAGAAAGCAGACAAAAATGTAAGAGTAAACTCCATGTCATACATTCCTATTCTCCATACCTAATAAAGCAAAGAAGGAAAGAAACAAAAAGTAAAAGCAGCAAAAAAATATATAGATATAGATTTATATATGCTTAGCATTAATCAAACTAAGTTAGGGTAAAATACTCATATCACATAGTTAGGACATTACTGGACAGTGAAAGAAAAATTATGAGTAAATATGTGAGTGTTATTCTACCTCTCCTATAGCATATTGGTAAGAAGATGGTGCTGAGAGTAGTAGGAACTGCTTTGCTAAATATCTTCATATTTATATGAAGATATATATATATATATATTTAATTTTAAACCAGAAAACATGTGTGAATAATTTAAATTCCACTAATAAACTGGAATGAATATTTCTTATCAAGAATAATTTAAAAGTTTATCTTTTTATAAAATGAGCATTTTATTGTTAATCAATTTGAGGTTAATTATATTTTATTAGTTATCTATTGCTGCATGACAAATTACCCTCATATTTAGCAACTTAAAAGACCAAACATTTATTATATCATGATTTCTATGGTTCAGAAATCTTGGAGCAGCTTAGCTGGGTCCTCAGGTTCACTGTCTCACAGGTCTGAGATCAAGACACAGGCTGGGGCTACAGTCATCTCATGGCTGGACTGGAGGAGCCTCTCTCAAGCTCACTCATGTGACTATAGGTCTTGTTGGTTATTGATTGGACACAATAGTTTTTTCACTCTTAGGGCTTGCAATTGAACAGCTCAAACATGGCAGCTGGTTTCTCTCACAGCAAATGAGCCAAGAGAGTGAATGAAAAGACAAGCAAAACCAAAGTCACAACTCTTCGTTAGTCAATCTTGGAAGAAATAACCCAGTGACCTCACCTTCTGTTTATTAGAAGAGCGCCACCAGATCACCCCACACTCAAGAGGAGGGGATGATGCCAGATTGTGAATGCTAAGAAGCCAGAATCACTGGAGCCATTTTAAGGTTGCAGACCACATTCATATTAAATACTATTGTTTAATTATAGTAAGTTAAAATAAATAAGATTCCAACAGTCTGACCTCTATGTTGTTCATACTTTTTAAGAAAAAAAGTTATAGAAACCCAACTCAAACTAGCTTAAACTTAGCCAAAACAAACAAAAAAACAAGCCCTCAAACTTAGCTAAAAGTAATTTGTTTATTTAACAAAAACATCTCAACATCTCAGGATTATCCTAACTAAAGATCTGGCAGAATTCTGTTCTTCCCCAACACACAATTCTGTTTTATAAATATTTCTGAATGGATCCTACTGGTCTCGTGCTCCATGCCCATCCTGGAATCTGGGGGGAAAATAACAGAATGAAAATCTAAACAATATGAACTAAGATTTGGGGAAAGAAAAATTAAGGTACTATTACCACAATAAAGGGCATTGGCCAATAGACAGGCAAATCACTCTGTCCATTGTACCCATCTGCCCCTTTATGCCCCTCTATGCCCTTTACAATGTTTGCAATTAACCTAAAGAAGTACATGATGGCATATTTTGTGTGGCTAGCAGTGGTTCTCAACCTTCTGGCCCTTTAAATGCAGTTCCTCATGTTGTGACCCAACCATAAAATTATTTTCATTGCTACTTCATAACTGTAATGTTGCTATTGTTGTGAATCATAATGTAAATATATGATATGCAGGATGGTCTTAGGCGACCTCTGTGAAAGGGTCGTTTGACTGCCAAAGGGGTCGCGACCCACAGGTTGAGAACCACTGGGCTAGAGGGAATGAAAAGAGAACCATCACCCTGAACATCTTTCTCCAACCCTTCTGTTTGTGACATGTTCAACTTGAACACCACCATTTTATGTCTCTCTATTAGTTGAGAAGGTAGGAAGGAGAGGGAGTGATTAATTAGTGATCTCAATCCCCAAGAGATGGTTAAATGGGGGGAAAATCTTCACCTCAAAATTTAAAAGGGAGGGTGGAGTACAGAGAGAAAGCAACTCAGACATGGCATCAAACTCTTGTGTAGAAGGCCCCTTGCACCACCATGTGTCTGCAGAAAACAGGACACCTGCTAATACCATTCTGTTTTTCTCTGCTGGAAGGAAACACAAGAGGTCCACAAGAATAATATCACCATATCGTCAAGATACTTATTGTTTTCTGACATGCAAAAAACACATAGCAGAAGGAATCAAAAGGAAAGAAACAAAACAGATATCCTGGAAGTTATGGGTATATCATAGCAAAATTCAAAGACAGTCTAGAAAATTTAGCCTCTGTGAATGTAAGCCTTTCCATTTGTTGAAGGGATTTTATTTTCCTCATCTCTACTACTTGCTAGATGTGGAAATCAAATGAAACTGACTGAATATTGTATAGCTCTTTAAACTGCTACACATATTGTGGTATTTCCACTATGCCCGTCCATCATATATTCTATTGGTTTGGAGAATTTCTCTTTTTGGAACAGTTCTTACCCATTTGGAGATCTGTAAACTTTTTGCATTCTTCCTATTGATGTTTTCCATGAATCCTTTCATGTTTTAGATCCTAGACTCAATGAAACAGGGTAGTTATTTAGACTATTCTATAATCAAGAAGGTGACTTTTGAGGGGTCATGATATTTATCTGGCAAGTAAATTATAACCCTCAAGTCACCATAATTTCCTTATTTATATTTGATTTCTTTTATTCAGCATCAAAATTTCTAATTACTGGAATCAAATTGTCATCAAAATGACTTTCTATCTTGAAAGCCTTATTCACTCTATTTCTCATTATCTCCCCTCAATCTTCCTTGCGCTTATTTATTTTTCATTAACAGATTACTATCTATATCTCAGATCATTATTTCCTTCCACCAGTTTTATTACTTGCTCCTCATTGCATTCACACAGCTATTGTGATCTTCTCAGGTCATTGCAAAGTTTCCCTTCTGTTTCCCTCAGATGATACAGTTCTTGTAATTTTGATATCCTTAAAAAAGTATTGAGCTGAGTTGTATTGCCCTGCATCTTGAAAAAAAAAAAAGAAAAAGAAAGAAAGAAAATCTAGGCAAAAATAGTCTTGACACATAAAGTGTGTTACAGACCCAAAAAAAGTAATTTAAATCAAAATGATACAAATCAAATCTGATTTTCCCATAGAAATAATGGTAAAATATTTGTGACAGACAGGCATAACATTGAATTTTTTTAAAAAATGCCCACGTTTTATATTTAAACCAGGATACATATTTTTTTAATCAGAATACTAAATATATTCAAATGTTTTAGTGGAACAAGCTTATCAATCATATAGAATTTTATTTAATATATAGCTTAACATTGACCTAGTTATTATATTTTAACATATTAAATCTTACCTTAATAATTTCAGACATTTGTTTTAGAAAAGTTAAAGAGGAAATAAATATTATCACTAGGTCCATGTGTTCAGAAATATTTTTTTCTTTTGGTAAGTAATAATGAGAAGTAAAAGAATGTGGAGCCTTTAAAACAGGGTGGATTCTTTGATAAACAAATGAAACTATAGATTAGAATGGAATTATGTGTGTGGCTCTATGTGCTGATGAATCGATCATTTGAGTGTAACTGGCTGAAGTTCATAAATGCAAAATTCTAGAACCAGTCTAGCAACCTGCTTCCCTGGGGGACAGACTTGCAAAGAGAATTTGAAATAGGTTTCAAATGTAAGGAGTCGCACTGAGTTTTGCCTTCTTATAGCAATGTTATTCTCTGAGGTCAGGGCAATATTGCACTCTGTAAATTTTCACTAAAAGCCTCTGTGTAAGAATAAGATTAATTAATCTCATATATTTCTTGGCACATGGTGGGTACTCAGTAGCTATTGAATGAATGAATAAATGAACTAATGGTTTCTGGATAGCACAACAACCACTGAAAGTTACAGCAAATGGCTGTTTATACAGAGCTCCAAACAAGAACCTGAAATGGCAGTTTGACTACATTGAACCCTTTTCCCACCTCAATTTATTTCAGTCCATTTTTGTGTATTGAGCCATCACAGCCAGAGCACAAACACTAATCAAAGACACCCAACTGCAAATTTACTCACAGTCATGCCTGTGGAGTTGTGCACAACATAAATATTCTGCAAAGCTTTCTCTTAAATCTGCCTACGAGTACCTTACAGGATAATGGTAATATAAAATTCTCTACCTTCGTCGTATTTATAGTAATGAGTAGTTTAATTGACTTCCCTACAGCAGAACTCTCTTCCTTTTGAATTAAAGTAAGAGTAAAGATGGAGATATTAAACTCTATTAATAGTGTAAGATGTAATAAATGGCTCAACCAGAAATAGCTGACTCAGAGACAGACAGAGATATTTTAATTTCTCAGCAATTCATATGCAAGGAGTGAGTCCCCAAGTATAGAATCTGGAAATGTGGGTTCCGCACAAATTACTCCAAGGCCCAAGTCAGAAAATCAGGAAGAGGGACCTGTGTTTTCAACAAGTTTTCCTGGTGGTTTTAATACACTATAAACTTTCTCAACCATGCCTTAAAGTTTTTTCTATGGATTAAAGAAAAATTTCCTTAACTGTGATTATACATTATCTTAAGCACATTGTCCTATATAACTTAGCCACATTGACAACCAACTAAAGAGTTCTAAGAGTAGCCATAGTAGCTGTATTGATAATAGCATTCTCAAACATTTTCAGGGGAAAATAAATGAAATTAATAATAATCTCATAACTTTCTTGGCACATGGTGGGTACTCAGTAGCTATGTATTGCCCTAGCTGGTTTGCTCAGTGGTTAGAACATAGACTGAAGGGTCCTGGGTTTGATCCCAGTCAAGGGCACATACCTTATACCTCAGTTGCAGGCTCAATCTCCCGCCCTGGTCTGGGTGTGTGTGAGAGGCAACCACGCCATGTATCTCTCTCACATTGATGTTTCTCTCTCTCTGTCTCTCCCCTTCCCTTCCACATTCTCCGTTGCAAAAAAATATCCTTGGGTGAGGATTAACAAAAATAAATAATAATAATACTAGTTGCAGAGAAAAGTCATAAACATGGCTTTAATATGTCGTAGTAGTAGCTACAAATTCACCAGTATTAATTGGCCCCTTTCAGTGAGTTCCCACAATGCAGATGCACTGTGCCAGGTATTTTTTTCCATTGCAATTTTAATAAACATTCATAGCAACACTATGTGGTAGAAATTACTGTCTCCTTTTCAAATAGGAGACTGGGGGTTAGATAAACAGGGTGAATGCTCACAGGACACCAGTCCATTCCTTTCTTTCAGAGAGTTTGGATTTCAAATTTAGAGAAACTAAGACTCCGCAAGGGGCAGGAGAAGTAAGGCAGAAACAGAGGAACCTATTCACCACCGCACTGAGGAAGCACTGAAGCCATTGGGTCCTGGAGGCCTGGGAGATCCATACATTTCTGAAGCTGAAGCTTCTCTTTTGAAAGTCCAGGTGCCTGCAAGTCCACGAATCCACTTCCCCTTCCGTTCCTTTTCTCTGTTCCTGATTGGAGCCTAGGTTTTTACTAGTGCCCCCACCCCCATCCCACCCCGACTCCGGATTTTCTGGTTCAGTACACCGGGGATGGAAAACTCTCCAGGTCCGTGGGGAAACACGGAGCGCTGGCTCCCTCACCACCACACTCACAGCTGAGCCCAAAGCAGCCTGGCACAGGCAACTTTCTTTATCTCATTAATATAATTTGCCTCCAGTTTTGCCCTGTCTACTGCCGCTAGAGCCCAGCTTCTCCATTCCAACCTTTAAATTTCTATTATTTGCACATTAATGGGCATTTTAGAAATGTCCTTTGATTTCTCAGTGATATTGGTGTTTGAAGCCTGAGTTCTCATCATGATTCTTTCCGCTAATCAACTTTTAACTGTCAGGGAGCGCGGGGAGAAGTTGCCTGACACCCTGACGCACAGTACACATTCCATAATTGTTGCATGAATGAAATAATAAATCTCTCATGTTTTGCACACAGAACACATATTCTTGCATGTTTGTCCTCTGAACTTTTCTCTCCCTTGGCATTCTCTTTTTGTGTTAAAAATATACCTTTTCCCCCTAATGTCCCTGCTTATAATAATTAGACACTTTTAATATCTTCTTTTTAAATCCATATTTCTCTGGATTCAGCTTTGGTTATTTTGATCTTGGCTGTTATATTCTATGCTTCCAGTGTTCTTTATTTATCTACCTGGTAATTCCTGGTCGTCCATTTTTATTCAGTCATTAAGCATCAAGAGGGGGATGCGTGCTCCTTCTTTTGTTGCATGTACGGGATGATTCCTCACCCTTTCCACCTGGGGAAGCTGCAGAGACCCTGATGCATGGGGAAGAGTTGGGGTTAACTAGCAGTTCTCACTTTAGGGTGAGCAGACAGGTAGCTGCCTGTCAGGCGGGTCCTCTGGGGTCTCCAGAACTGAGAGGGCTCTATCTGAAACCAATTCTCCACTAGAAACCTTTGCTCTCACCTTATTACTATTTCAGTTTCTTAAGAGGAGAACCACTTGTCCTTTTTGCCAGCAGTTAGTGTGTGTGTGTGGGTGTGCTGGAGAGATGGTGACAGGCATTTTGGGCAGTTGATCCTTTTTACAGACCTTCAGTTAGTCCTCTGGTTTGAGCTCTGTGTCTTCCTGGGGCCCTCCATGGTGGGTGCTGTCTTTCAGCTCAGTGCCTCTCTGGGATTTTGAAAGATAGATTAGTTCTCATTCTGCTGCAGTCTCCTTGTAGTGTAAATGTGTAGTCTAATTTTGAATTAGGTTTTGATCCCAGACTTATTAAGAAGTGCTATTAACTTTCTGAGTGGTTGGTTGTTTTGTTGGCTTTTGTTGTTAATTTCTAGTTTTATGATGATGGGTTCAGAAAATGAGATATTTATGGATTTGAATGATGGTACAATATTAAGTCTTTAAAAAACTAATTTATTTATTTACTTATTTTTGGTACTGAGGACATTAGCCACAAAGTGAATTTTTAGGCTGCTTTTCAGTTGAATTATCTTCCTGTGCTCAAAGGATTCTCCTCCAAATGAGTCCTCGGGTTGGTCCTTCTCTGGTGATAGAAACTGGTGGGTAAACTCACTTCTGCATTTCCCGGGAGATATCAATATCTGGCTGCTCTCAGTGAAGGATGCTAATGGGACTCCTTAAATCTTTAATCTCTGTCTATTGCTCAATAATCCTTATTCTCTTTGATCTTCTGGCCATGGGCTATTGAGAATTCTTTTCCATCTAAATGAGAATGGGACATAGGAGTGGAGGTAATGTGGAGAGTAGTTTGATTTGGAGATTTCACCATTTTTCTGAAGGTTTTTCTTCTTCCCTTTTTGGGAGGGCAGGGGGAGGATAGTCCCAATCCAATGCTTAATTGGCAAACTGCTTCCCTACCTTTTTGTATTGGATTGTCTATGTTGGACGATCCAGTTGCCTCACCAAGTATCCCCAAGAATGTAAGTCATAAACAGTTTTAGTCTTGGTGAAGGTTTCAGACTTATCCCACCACCCACAAAACACACACAGGTCACACACACATAAAAATACAGACACAGGTAACACAGACTCCTTCTTTCAAAGTTTAAATAGATGATTTGATTTTTTTGGAGGGGAAAATAAGTCCACTTGTTTGATTTATTCCTCATGCGATAAGTTTAATCAACTGCTTTTGAAACTAATTGGCTAGTTTCTCGATCTAATCTTATTTGATTCCTGTAGTAAAATGATTAATCCAAGTTTTGTTCTAGTGATAGCACTGTGTTTTTTCTACCCTGTTATAGAATTTATCACATTTATTTGGTCATTTCTATTATACTTAAAGGCAAGAAATGCACATATATACACTCACTTTGATATCCTGAGATCAATAGTTTATTGTCTTTGTTTTCTTAGAAAATACAATGCTTCCATTAGTTTAAAGTGTTTTAGTTTTGAGTCTTAGATGTCCTTTACAATGTGCTCTACTTAAAGTAATTTACCTCATTGGACTAGGCCCGGGGTCGGCAAACTGCGGCTCGTGAGACACATGTGGCTCTTTGGCCCCTTGAGTGTGGCTCTGCCTAAGCCTTAGGAGTACCCTAATTAAGTTAATAACAATGTGCCTACCTATATAGTTAAAGTTTAAAAAATTTGGCTCTCAAAAGAAATTTCAATCATTGTACTGTTGATATTTGGCTCTGTTGACTAATGAGTTTGCCAACCACTGGGTCACTAGGCAGTGCATGCAATTTCTTATAAGCATGCTCACACAAAATTACATCAGGAAATCTTATTAAGTAAAAATACAATACATGTAACAAACATCTGGCATTGAGGGAAACATTTCTTCTGTGTATGTAGTCTCAGTAAACTTACCTGTTAGAAGTCAATTTACCTGACCCTGAACCATTGACACATGTATTTGTTAATGAGGCTCACAAGGAAAAACTTTGGATGTGCTGTATCTCCATTCAAACCTCTTAATGTTCTAGCTTTTCCTGACTTACGTTGGGCCCCCTTCAGTGTTTTATTTTTACTACTTTCACATGCCTAGGCCTTATACGCAAATTCTACTCTACTCAATCATAAAATCAAATAAGCCATTTAAACTCCAAATTAATCAAACTATCTGTATTTATTTGTGTAGCTCCGATCCTATTTCTTTACTTGTTCCTTGGGAACCATGCATTGGATAACAAAAGACTTCCAAACTCTTGGAATATCAATGAAAGTCCTAATTCCCCAAAATAAATAGCTAAATACCAATTACAACAAAAGCAATCTTCTCTACCTATCTGCATTTTTTTCACCTTTCTTACACTTTATGAAAGTTAAGACATCATGGATAGGCAATGTCAGGCAGGAAAAAAATAAAAAGAAAATGTCTAGCATGCTTTAATGGAGGAAGCAGGACGTTATGCCCCTTTCTGAATAGAAGAGTTAGCTGAGACAGGGCCTTCTCCAGTTAAGATTATGAATATCTGCCAAGTTCACAAGGAGACAGATAATATTTCAGTATAATTTTGACCGAAGGCCAAAAGGATGAACCTGGGGCCAAACAGAAAAGAATTACTCACTACCCTAGAGATCCAAAGGGAGACACGAGGCAATAAAGACCAAGAAGTTGGAAATAGGAAAGACAAACTAGACCGGCAACAACCTTTGAGGTTGAGAGGTCTGTAGACTAAAGGAAAATGATGGCAGGTGTGCTGTGAAACTCTGTATTTTGAAAACTCCAGTGTTTATAATTTTGAGGAGAAATACACCAAACATAAAACTAGTCATTTTTATTTGATCCACTAAGCATTTGATTTCTCCTTTACTTCAATCAATATTCATACACGTTGTTCTCTGGATAGAGCTTCACTAGGTATTTTATTTTCTTTCAAAGGACTCCACTCAGTTAGTTTGTGTATATTTTACCACATGGGCAGGAGAACAGTGAAAAGTGATGGCTGAGAAAGTACAAGAAAAAACAGGACTTCAGAAGTGAGCCTTTAAATGGGATATTTTCTTCCTTTGATTATTGGGTGCAGATGGAGACCAAAAATCACTCAATGAATCAGATACTGTGATATCTCATTTAAACCTAGAAATTAGTTTGACAACTTGGGAAAGGAAGTAACACATGGCAATTTTGTTTATAGAAGTATAAGCTCACATTTGCAGAAAAATGTTTTCCTCTTACTCATTTTGTCAGGACAATGACAATTTCTAGATGTATTCCCAATAGCATTGGCTACAACTCTGTTAAGAATGGATAGCTAGTCACACTTTCAAATGTAGATCTCTAAAAATGTAATAATAAAAAATAAGGATATAAATAAGGATATAGACTTTAAAGTTTAAAAGTGAGTTATAAAAAGAAGAAAGTTCTGGATAATGCTGAGGTAATTGGAAGCATTTATTATTTATGGGATAGTCTGGAAAGAGTTTAAAGATAATTTAAGGCTAGAGAAAGAGGACCTATAGAAAGTTCTAAAATTTTGAATACTGGCCCTGGCCAGGTGGCTAAGTTGGTTGGAGCATATTCCCATAAACAAAAAAGTTGCAGGTTTAATTCCTACTTAGGGCACATACCTAGGTTACAGGTTCAATCCCTGATCCAGGAATATGATGTGGAAGTCTTATTTTATAATTTTTTGAAAATCCAGATGATGCATACTTTTAAAAGGATGGTTTTAAAAGAATAATCTAAAAAGTTACTCATCTTTATCTGTAATTTTTATTACTTCTTCCTTTTGAATACGTATAAACATCACTAGCATATTATACTATAAAATGAGCATGGAAAATTATACTGGTTTCACATATTTGGTAGAAAAGAGAAAATGAGGGGACATCTCTCATATGAGATGCAAATCAGAAAATATATGTGATTTAATGGCAGATTAGCATCATTTATTTTTATATTCACTGCATTTTGTTATTTTTAATAGAATTTTATTTGTCAGGATTTGGTTCCACAGTGTAAGTTATTTAACAGATATCATTAGGTTGCTAAGCATTAACACTTAATTATCATATTAATAAACAGTTATTACTCTCTTCTACACTGAGCCTTGCCTCAGTAGCATTAGTATGCATGCACTGCTCTTAGGCAACTTAATTGTCCTTAAAGAAAATCATTACAATTTAAATGAAATTGGGAGCTACTGGTTAGGGAAGGCTATAGGGCATGCACAATACATACTAAACAAGGAACTGTAATTTCCCCAAATCACATTTTTTTAGTAATTTCACATCACAGCACTGTATCTATTTGGTTAAAGGGAAAACAGTTTATTTTTTTGCCTCACAATTTTACAAGGGCACCATTTAACCAAGGGCAGGCAAGACTCCGGAATGGTAGCAAAGGAACTTGAGTAAATCAAATAATTTCTTTGCGGCTAGTAAATTGTTGTCAGCATTTGCAACACAGGCAATGAAGCAATAAAGTATAGCATGGTGGGCAGCCATCAACCACTACGTCTGCCTCTAGGACGGAGGGCAGCAGGAGGCCAAAGACTTTATGGAGACAGCTGTTGCCTCTCCCCACATGTGACTTTGTTTGTTCATTTCACAGCAACACACTTCACATGCTGCCTCAAAAATGGGGAATAGGGTCGCCCTCCTGTGTCATGTTATTTTTTCCTCATAGCTGAGAGCTCATTTTTTGCATCCTCTATCATAAAATGACTTAGTTTAGTGATTTACATTAATTATCTGCTATTGAAATGCAAAGAGTTTAAGTATCCCTGGAATCTTATTTTTGATAGATAATTGATTAATGTTCTACATAACCGTAACAACTCTTTATTTGTAGTAAGTGACTTATTTGAAAACAAGTATTTAATTCATGTATTTGGCATTTTCAGATTAATTTGTTAGCAACTGAGAATTAACCTTCTTAGTGTCTAACTTTGTAAGACTATAAGAGGAGTGCTTACAAATTGAATAAAAACCTGCCTTTTCTGAAACACATAAGCAATAACCTAGGAATTTAAAATATTGAAATGAAATCACAAGACTGCCAGGTGTTGAAGATTCGGAAACTAGGCACCTACTAGGCCCATTGCAAAGGTTTCCTTTTACTGACACAAGTGGGATATTTCCATTTTACATTCCAGTTACAGATCTCCATTTTGCATATTAGAAAACTGAGATGGAAAAGCTTCATTAATTTTGCATAGATCTTATGGTTATTAAATGACTGCACAGGGTTTAGGTTCCAGGCCTGTTGGCCTCTGGAGCACATATTCATATTTGAGCATCTCACCACAAACCCAAAAAATCACCTATATTATTAACCAAGACCATCCTGTTACATCTAGAACTTTCTGTGAATGCAGCAAGATAACACTAATTTAGTAATCATTGCAAAATAATTTATGGAGCTTCCCTCTTCTTAGGCAATATGAGTTATTGTATTTGTTTTGTGTTCTCCATTAGGAATGCTTCCTGAGTAAATCCTATATTATGGCAGTGCTTCATAGAATTTTGTCCTCCTTTCCATGGGAAAATCAAAACAAATTAGAGAGCAGAAGTGAACATAGAAATTGGCAAATGTGATGCAAAGTATCTGGAGTCCTTGTGGTGGTTTATTGAATTTTCAGATTGATGACAGAAGTATGTCCTTAACCTTGTGCTCCCTAGGAATGTGACCTTGGTTTTGTCCCCCAGAACTTCAGCTTTCTTATAAAATAAGGATAATAATAACTTATGTCATACTTACTCTACAGTTTTAAAGGGGACAAAATAGATATTCATGATTTGTTGTTAATACCACAAAACAATGAACAAGTGACAATTTGTTTCTACTGAGTTGTCGCAATATAGGAGAAAAGGCATGGATTTTAAACTCAGTCAGATAGACCTCGGCTGGAATCACAAACATGAATTATCTGATGATGGTAGGTTATTTCTTCTCTCTTAGTTTCAGTTATGGTGTCTTAAAATTGGAGATAATAGTGGATTATATTGGTGAAGTAAAGATGAAAGAAAATGTATGTAAATTTCTAGAGATATTTACAGAGAATATCTGGAGAAAATGATATCAATAACTACCATTAATCCACATGTAAGTGGAATAATCTAACAATAAAAACTACAAATTAATTCCATAAACAATGTTCAGAATTTATATTTAGTCTTTATAATTTAAGTTATTGAGTCCAATTTATGCACCTAATCTAGATTCACTAATTCCCACTTTCCTTCTCTGTTATTTGACCAATAGAGAATATTACCACGGCAGCCTCCTCTGCCTCACTGTTAAACCTGTAAGCACTGATAGCTATCTAACCTCTCCTGGGCTAAGGACTAGGCAGTCTCCATCACTTCCATTGCAGTGGGAGTTGAAATAACTCCAAAGTCCAAGATCACACATAATGCCTTATGAAACTGGGACCAGTTTAGTAACAATCTGCATTTGCTTTCTCTCCAGTTTTGCTGAACTTTCATTTTTTACCATCATTTTACTACCTTGAATTTCATCCACCAACAGAACATGAGCTTACAGTCTTAGCAAAAGCCACAATTTCAAAGGAACTTGGGCTGAAACAATTGCCCAGGAATGGCCCTGCAAAGTCAATCTGCATGATGAGTTTCAGAGTGGACACTATTGGAATGAAATAGGACTTGTTATCAGTGGGTGTTAATAAATCTTTGCATTCAATAACTTTATAGTTAGTCATGTTCACTTGAGGTATAAATGTAAGGCAAGTGCAATTGATCAGTATAAAGCCAAAAGTTATTAAACACTTATAATGCGATATGATTTTTATGACCGTGGAGATCTTATAAAAAGCTAATTGTCGACTTAAGCGAGGCTACCAAAACCAAGAGCCTCTGTGGTAGATTTTAAGACTTTTAATATTATTTTAGTCACTGGACAGTTTCTTTGAAAATCAGACCAAAGATCAGATTATAGGATTGGTAAAACTGCAAAAGAGTTTGTTGTGTTGCTATAATCACAAGTGTCTTACATCTAAGTGAGCATCATGACAGTGCAATAGTGCCAGAAGGCAAGAATAAATACATGCTAATTAGAGGTCCTCTAGATTAGAGTAATTTTTATGGATTGAGAAATCTGAGGCATTTCAGGATAACCTGCATTAAGTTGAAGACAAGTTGTTGATTAGAGAACTATATATCTCTAAGAAAGAATCACTGTGCTTGATAAGTCTCTTTGCATTATGGATGCAGCATGCATATTGCTCCAAACCATTGTCTAGGACAGTGATGGCAAACTTATGACACGTTGTGTCAGAGGTGACACGCAAACTCATTTTTTGGTTGATTTTTCTTTGTTAAATGGCATTTAAATATATAAAATTAATATCAAAAATATAAGTCTTTGTTTTACTATGGTTGCAAATATCAAAAAATTTCTGTATGTGACACGGCATCAGAGGTAAGTTAGGGTTTTTCAAAATGCTGACATGCTGAGCTCAAAAGGTTCACCATCACTGGTCTAGGAGCTTCTTAATGCTAAAATATTAAAAACCCAGTCTTCAGAGCAGGTTGCCCTGCTGTTCATACATTAATCAATTGACTGATTTATGTTAGAGAAATCATTGGTAGACAAGGATACTGAATTCTACATATGGGATATTCACATAAAGTTCTGGAGCAAAGCCTTGCCCACTAGGGCAGAGAATTAAACTCCTTTTGAAAAGTATAGTTTTGCATGCATATGCTGGTAACTGTTTTAATCTAAGCAACTGCTTTTGTCTGAGTACCTGACCAAGAAACACCACCAGATTATGAAACCAGAAATTTCTACCATGAATGAACTAAGTATTTTTTTTTAATTCAGCTAGTCCTAAGGTTAAGCAGATGTTATAACAGTAGAAGATTTAATGAAATTGACACACTTAAGTGTAGGCTGAAACAGATTCAGAAAGTGTAAGTATGCCGAAACCGGTTTGGCTCAGTGGATAGAGCGTCGGCCTGTGGACTGAAGGGTCCCGGGTTCGATTCCGGTCAAGGGCATGTACCTGGGTTGCGGGTACATCGCCAGTAGGAGATGTGCAGGAGGCAGCTGATCAATGTTTCTCTCTCATTGATGTTTCTGGCTCTCTGTCACCCTCCCTTCCTCTCTGTAAAAATATCAATAAAATATATTTTTAAAAAAAGAAAGTGTAAGTAAATTAAATGAACAGACTGCCCAGACTCCCTTGTCACCTACTTCTGTTTATCTGATGTCTATTCTTCAACTCACAACTATGTCCTTAAAGAGGGTAACTTTTGACCAATTGACAGAGGAAGAAGAGACTTAAACCTGACTCACAGATAGACTCCACAATACATTGACACTATCTGGAAAGGGGCTGCTGTCATATTATACCCCTACTCATACATGGCCCTGAGAAATATTAGTCAAATTAAATCCTATCAAGGGGCAAAGCTGTGAGCAAAATACTCATTCAGCCATCCTGTACAGAGGGGAGATATTGTCTATGTATGGATGCACATGAAATGCTTTGTAGTAGATAAAGAAATAAGAATGGAAGACTGTGGGCCTGACTGGTTTGGTTCAGGGGATAGAGCATCGGCCTGCAGACTGAAGGGTCCCTGGTTGGATTTCAGTCAAGGGCATGTACCTGGGTTGCGGGCACATCCCCAGTAGGAGGTATGCAGGGGGCAGAGGAATGATGTTTCTCTCTCATCGATGTTTCTAACTCTCTATCCCTCTCCCTTCCTCTCTGTAAAAAATCAACAAAATATATTTTTTAAAAAAGAATGGAAGACTGTGGATAAGGATGTTTGGAGAAGAGAAATATGGATGAACTTACTGAAGAGGGCACAAAGCATAGAGATCATTTTGTTTCATGTCAATGCCCACCAATGTAATTTAACAAAGATAGATAACAGATGACCAATACTGTGAATATTAGCCAGTCTCTTTCCTGGCTATCTTGTTACCTGCAAAACTGGCCTGGGAGCAGAAAAGCTATGGTGCCATAGCTGGAAGCCATGTGTTTGTCAAAAATTGTGGGTTACTGTTGCAAAGACTGAATTACCTACTACAGAACGCCCAACATTGAAGTAACGAATAAGGCTGGCTCTTTAACATGGCACTATTATTCAGAGCAACCATCTAGTGGCAATAGTTTACATCAGGCACTTTGGATAAAACAAATTACTTTCATTAAAATTGATACACATTATGGATATGGGTTTGTTATTTGTTGATCAGGACCCTTAGAATGCCTGATCTAGTAACAATATCCCACACAGCATTGCCTCTAACTAAAGAAACCATATAATGGAAGTGACTTTTGATAATGGGTGTATGGACATGGGCTTTTCTGATCTTACAATGTTTTTTATTATCTAAAACTAGAGGCTTGGTGCACAGATTCATGGACCAGTAGGGTCCCTTGCCCTGGCCTGTGGGGATTGGGCCGAAACCGGCATTCTGAAATTCCTCGAGGGGTCCTACAATCGGGCTCCCTCCTCTCTGGTTCCAGGTGCGTCACCCAAGAACCCCAGCTACCAAGTCACCACAGCTCAGCAGCTCCTGCTTTCAATGTCTGCCCCTTGGTGGTCAGTGCATGTCATAGCTAAAGGTTGGAGTGTCTGCGCCCTGGTGGTCATTGAGCATCATACCTACGGGTCAGGGACAGTCAGACGGTTGGGTGGTTGCTTAGGCATACATATATATGTTATATATATATATGTGTGTGTGTTATATAACACACACACACACACACACACACACACACACATATATATATATATATATTTTAGAGGCCCAGTGCACAAAAATTTGTGCACTCGGGAGGGAAGAGGGGGGTTCCACAGCCCGGCCTGTGCCCTCTCGCAGTCTGGGACCCCTTGGGGGATAATGACTTGCTGGCTTAGGCCTGCTCCCAGGTGGCAGAGGGCATGCACTTTCCAAAAA
>NW_006289214.1:1931924-1940390 GCF_000327345.1 Myotis davidii
GCGGGCAACTGAGGCCCCCAACCTTCCCTTTTTTTCTTTTTTTTTTTTAATTCTGGGATTTATTTACCTTCTATGGCTGTCACTGGAGTTGAGAGCTGGCCCTAGCTCTGAGGCTCAGCTCCAGCTCTGAGACCTCCACTGCTGAAAGCAGGCATTTGGTTTGTTTGGGTTCTATAATTGTAACACTGTTGCGATCCTGCTGGCTGAAGCCCATCTGGCTGAAAGCAGGTTTCTGGGGAATGTTTACCTTCTATATTTGTTACATAGTTGCTTAGAGTTGCAGCTCAGAGGCCTGAAGCAGCAGGTGGGGAACGTTGGAGTCCTCCATCACTGAAGCAAGCAAGCCTCATGTTTGCTTCCAGCTGCCTGGCTGCCAGCCGCCATCTTGGCTGGCAGTTAATTTGCATATCTCCCTGATTAGCCAATCAGAAGGGTAGCAGTAGTACCCTAATTACCATGTTTCTCTTTTATTAGATAGGTTTATTTGTTCCCATAGAATAATGGAATGGCCTATTGAAGTCTCTGCTAACATATCAACTTGGGGTCAACACTTTGAAGTTTTTGAGGTCCTCTCTGATTATTTAAAAATCAGTCTTAAATCAAATGATTCAAACAAATTATTATCTCTCTCTTTTGTCAGTTGACTAGGTTCAGATGGATGTCCTCATTATAGGTGGTCTGTTGGCTTAGGTAAGATATTGGGGCTGAGGCTAAGGCTGGACTGTAGCTGATAATGCAGAGTCTTGATGGGTGGATAGCTCACTCATATGATTGAGAGCTGATGTCACCTGGGGCTGATAACTGGAGAATGTACACATGGATTTTCCATGCAGTTGGGATTGTTGTCTAGGTCCTAGAAGGGAACATTCAATACTGATGTTCTGAAAGATACACATGTGAACTACAAAATTTCTTATAATTCAGCCTATACTATCAGCACTTATATTTACTCAAAGTACTCCCTAAGACTGGCTCAGACTCATGGAGGTGGAAGTGATGTGGGGTTAGACTTTATCTCCTGATGGGAGACTGGCAAAGTTAAGAGCATATGGAATGAAAAATATTGTTGTGGTCATTAGGGAAATACAGTGAATTCAAATTCATTGTTCTCCTGGAGATTGTATATGAGCTAATCCAATGGCTGATATATGACGCTGTATTCCAAAGGATCTACATAAGAAGAGGAAGAAATATGGTTGACTCCCTCATTATGGCACCCAGTGATCAACTTGTACAAGTTTAGAGTAATTCTGCTAAAATAGTCCTGTTTTATTTCTAGGCACATAAAGGACCTCTCTGCTAGATGGTGGTGGTAAAGGGGGCTCTCAATTCCCCAGGAACTGTTCAGAAATGTCAATAATAACCTAAAACTCTAGAAAAGTAACTCTAGTAAAGTTACTTAAATGAGGTGAATTTCAAGCCTGAAAGATAGAAGAAAGGAAGGAGTTAGAAGATAAATACTTTATTTTGCTCCCAAATTTTTATCAAAGCAAACCCTGGAGCCAGCCCAGCTTCAAAGGGAATGGAAATAGACTCTATCATATGACAGGAAGGGATGTGTGCATTACAGGGGTGAGATAAATTCTTGGCAGGCAGCTTCCTAGAAAATCTTCACAAACTCATTCCTTTCGTAATTTCCAATTCTCTATTTTTTTTATTTCTAACATTTAAACATTCTTTAAAATTCTAATTTCTGAAGCTTAAATATATTTTTTTCATTGAATTCTTACTAGTTGACATCAAAATTTAAATTTCTAAAAATTTACTTTTATTTTTAGAAAGTTTCTTTAGTGAAGTATAATATCCGTTTTTTATCGCCAATTTAATTTTATCTCCAAATTTTCTCCATCTCTTATAGATAGTGCAATAGGCATTCCCCAAAATGAGCTCTGATGATTCTTATCTCTTCCTATCCACACCTTTGTAGACCTCTCCCACAATGAATAATGATTAGCCAGTATATTCAGTAGACTCCTGAGGAAATTGCTGGGGTCCAACCCCAGCAGATCCAGGGGTCCCCAAAGTTGTGGACGGAGTCAGCAAAGAAGGAATGACACGGAGACAGTGTTCAGTTGATCAGCAGCCTTGCCAGGATCGCTAGCCACAATCTCCAGCCAAGTTCTGTGTCCATGTTCTCTTGCTAGGTCTCTAAATTCTGTGTTCTAAGTTCTTCATCTAAGTTCTGTGTGCTGTTGTCTTGTTACATCTGTATTTATACCAGTTGATTCCAATCCTATCAATCTCTATTCCAAGGGTTAGGGTGTTTCTTATCTCCATTCCTGGGAGTAAAGATTATGTACTTAAGCATGATTGTTCATAGTTAAAGTGATTAATTACCCGCCTGGCAGTTAAGAGGTTTTATTCCCTCCCTAACTTCAGGGGAAAATCTCTACCTGGGGAAACAACCTTTCTCTGAGAGGTGACCTTAGAACACATAGTGCCAAGAAGGTGAGCAAACATATTAAGAACAGTATGCCATATATGCCAGGTCCCTTGAAACAGCAAGGATGGACCGGCTCCTGGCAGGAAATTACTGTATTTCTTCTGAAGCTGGATCCTAATAAAAATTGTAGTTTCTGTGTTGGCTTCTCTTGCACCAGTGTTTTCTCTGTGTTGTCTTTCTTTTGGACCACTGGGAGACACTAGCCACCAGAATCATGAAGACATGTGAGTAGCCCTGGGAAGAAATTGAATTGTCTTGTTATAAATCAGCATCAAACTGCCAGCCCTGTGAAAGAGTCCTCCAGCCCCAGTGAAGCCTTGAGAAGACAAAACTTTCCAATAACATTTTTACTATTATACCATGAGAAATCCTGAACCAGAGCCACATCTTCCAACCTAATGTGGAAGGTTGAATATATAACCTACTAAACTGCTCCCAAATTCCTAACCACAAAAACAATGGGAAATAACACATACTTATTGTTTTAAGCCAATAAATTTTGAGATCACGTATTAATCGGCACTAAATGACTAATACAGATAATATTAATTTCAGATTGAAAATATTGTTTTATTTCTGTGATTTTTTCTAACACTTTCTGTCTTCCTTGTTTATTTTGTTATTCTCGGTTATGGTATTCTTTTCCTTGACTGCCCACGTATATTCAGAAGTGAGATGCTAAAA
The DNA here is from genome assembly GCF_000327345.1 of Myotis davidii. Classification (NCBI taxonomy): domain Eukaryota; kingdom Metazoa; phylum Chordata; class Mammalia; order Chiroptera; family Vespertilionidae; genus Myotis; species Myotis davidii. The sequence continues at coordinate 1,935,052 of NW_006289214.1, forward strand.
ATGTTAACTGTAAACTTGGTGTTCACAGATTTCTCATAGAACTGTGGACTTTACCAGTTTTGGAGAGACACCTACCTATCAATCTTTGAAGATTTTACTCTTTGGATTATCATTTTGCTCAAAGAAGTGTCTTCCAAATGTCTCTATGGGAAGGTTTCTGGAGAGTTACGGAAAGGAACTGGAGCTATACAGTTTTAAGTTTGAGAATTATAGTTAATACTAGAGGCCCAGTGCACAAATTCGTGCACTCGGGGGTTGGGGCTCCCTCAGACCGGCCTGCACCCTCTCACAGTCCAGGAGCCCTCGAGGGATGTCCAACTGACAGCCTAAGCCAGTGATGGCAAACCTTTTGAGCTCGGCATGCCAGCGTTTTGAAATACCCTAACTTAACTCTGGTGCCGTGTCACATATAGAAATTTTTTGATATTTGCAACCATAGTAAAACAAAGATTTATATTTTTGATATTTATTTTATATATTTAAATGCCATTTAACAAAGAAAAATCAACCAAAAAAATGAGTTTGTGTGTCACCTCTGACACACGTGTCATAGGTTCGCCATTACTGGCCTAAGCCATCAGTCAGACATCCTTAGCATTGCTGCAGAGTCAGAAAGGCTCCCACCACCAGAGTTAAGTTAGGGTATTTCAAAACGCTGGCATGCCGAGCTCAAAAGGTTCGCCACTCACCAGCCGTGAGCCTGGCTCAGGGCTTCTGGCTGAGCAGCGCTGCCCTGTGGGGCACGATCACGGCTTTGTGTATGTGCCAGCAAAGCTGTGGAGACCATTTACCATATGTGCTATTCCATATATAACCCTATATGTATACTTTATGAATCAATACAAAATTTACAATTTTTAGTTATAAACCTGGGTTTTCTATTAAAATTTCTTCTTGCTTGAATTTTGGGACACCCTTTAGCTATCCAGGGAACAGAAAGGCTATTCAAAATGGGTAGTAACTCCACTACTCCCAGAGACTGTCCAGAACCTGGTCCCTTCTACCTTAATGCCTAGTCATCATCTATGCATTCGTCTATGCAGTTGGACCACTGCATCTGAGTTGTAGCCAGAAGGATGGAGAAAACATATAATTGGAAGGCAATTAGCTTTCTTCTCAAAGGACATGATCTGGGAGTCACACAAGCTATTCATATGTGTTCATGAGATACAGTGACTGTGTCTCATGAACATATATAGCTGCAACAGGTGTTGAGAAATGCAGTAAGACCTAGGCAGTCCTGTGTCCAGCTAAAAGAGAGGGCACCTACTACCGAAAGGAAGAGGAGGAAACTGTTAACCTATACTGCTTCTAGTACTTTCAGCTTTTTTCTCTCTCTAAATCATTACATTTCATTACATATTTTCAATCTCCTAAATTTTTGTTCACATATCTTGTCCCCTATCTTCTTTTTCCTTCTGTTTTTATCTGCTATTTATTTTTTAACTATTATTTTAGTTGGTTTGGGTAGCAAGAAAAAACTTATATATTCAACCTTCCACATTAATTTGGAAGGTGATTAAGACACATTTACAGCCTATATAACTTATCACAAAATAGTATATATGTATTTTTTTATTTCTTAATAAAGTTTAGTAGTGCAGATAATATACAGTCAATTTTCATTTTGAATAGCCCTTCCATACAGTAATGTTCCATAAAGTTGTCAAAAACTGAATTTGCAAATACTAAACCACTGACCTAGGGAAAATATGGACCTATAGGTAAATCTTAAAAACAATGTACCCTGGTGGATTCTATTTTCTTTTTTGCAAAAGAGAGATTGAGATTCTAAAGTGTTAACTGACTTGCCTGAGGCTGCCCCACATAACAGGTACCAAAGTTAGAGTTCAATCCTCACCTCAGAGCTGGATCTTCTTGCATTTCACTCCACTACCCCCTGCTGTCTTCACCCTCAGGTCATCTCCATAGGAGAGCTGAATCAAGAAGGCAGAGCTGTGACTTGTATCATCTCAGCTGGGAATGTGGATGTCAGGTAACTCACCCTTTTTGCTGCTTTAAGCATATTCACAAATGACCACAAAAGCATCAGAAGAATATACTTTGGGTTACAAATAACTTTCAGCAAGTCAACAAATTCACAAATACACAATCTTGGAATAAGGAAAATTAACTGTAAAATATTGAACACATCTACTAATATATGCTGCATATATGCTAAGAGCTATTCATATTTTGCATATCAGTTGTCTAATTAAAATGTAAATTGCCATATCTGCTATCATATATATTTTTATTGACCAAGGAATTTTACTAATCTTCCATTCTGTGTTCTCTCCAAGGATAACATTTCGGAATAATTATCTGAAATAACATGTCTTAATTATAATTGATTATGATTTCCTGAAAGAATAAAACTTTGATATGTCCATAATTTTGGCATCTAAATCATGACAAGCCTGTCAAATTTACATTGTAATTAAAATTGAGCACCTGTTCTAGAAAAATAAAATGTGATTCATTTACTAAAGAGAAAATTGCTTTAAGAGTGTTTCATAAACAATAACCTCCTGAAAACTTGAGATAATGAATTTCTAGTTCAAAATAATCTACTTTCCAATCCTGACTTTTAAGTCATCTTGGTCTATTTGTGTAAAATTATCACACTCAGTTTTATTTTCTCCAACTCACACAGATTCATAATCTATATTATTATTGGCATCCATCTCATTAGTTATTTATGGCAAGTCTAGATTATAATATTTACATGAGTGTTTTCATCACTTACTTTTGTCTTTTCAAGAATTACTTTTGAGTACATGTTCCATATATATGTTTTCTCACAATTAAATAAAAACAAACATTTTAAAGGTAATTTATAACATTCACAATGAACTGACCTTTATATCCACACACACCTCAGCAGAAGTTAAGTAATGCACAGGGGGGAAAGAAACCTGATAAGCATATTAAAAACATTTAAGAATATAAATATTATTATGATAATAACAATTTTTCTGAGAAAATATCAATGAAGTTTAAAATTCAAATTTGTGAAATGCAAGTCAGCAAACTTATTTCATAGTCTTTAAAAATAACTACTCATGGATTTCTTGCTAGATTGTCAGAGGCTTTGAAACACATTTTTTTTTTAAGATTATTCAGTATGCAAACTTTAAAATTTTTGGTTGAACATCCTAATTTACAAAACATGTGTACAAACTATTTTTTATAAGGGCTTTCAAAGAGATTAAAAAAAAAACCCTCAAGAAACCAATTATAGTTCTTCAGAGTGCTTCAAATTTAAAAGCAATAATTTCATATTGCAGATGTAAAAAGTTTTTTTAGATCAACAATAAAACCATTTCAATAAGTGGCTCCCCCAAATAAATATGCAGCGTGTTAGTAGGCTGCCTGAAGTAAAGATCACCTCAGGAAAAAGTTAACAATATAAATTCATTAAAAACACTCCCAGAAATTTCAATTTATAAAATTGAGGTGAGGCTATGAACGCTACATTTTACAAAACTTTTCCAACAGCTTAAAAAAATTGAGCACCAGTGATATAAATTAGAAAGAATGAAATTGTTGAATTTCTATTACAGTGAAAGAGTATTTGAGTTACTTTTATATTTATTCTAACTTAATTCTCAAAAGAATAGTAGGAAGTAAATTTTACTATCCGAAATTTACAGCAGAAGAAATTAAAGCTCATTCAGGTTAAGTACCATGATCATATACTGGAAACAACAGAGCTTGGATAAAAATCTGTATTCCATAACTATTCATTTTCTAAATTTGCCATAGCAATGTAACAAACTGGGTGGCTTAGCTTTCTCAAATTTCTGGCTAGAAGTCCAAGAGGGTTTTTTGTTTGTTTGTTTGTTTTATGTGTGTTGTTTTGTTTGTTTGTTTGTTTCCGAATTCTAGAGACTAGAAGTCCAAAATCAGTGTTTCAGTAAGGCAAAGCTCCCTCTGAACTCTAGTGAAATTATTCCTTCTCTCTTCCTAGATCTTGGTGATTTCCTGACAATCTTTGGTGTTACTTGACTTGCAGCTACATAATTCCAATCTTCACATACTCCTTGTGGGTCTCTGTGAATACATTCTGAAAGGAATGCAGTCACAATTGTGGGAAAACATAAATATGGAACATGGACTCAAAAGTAATTCTTGAAAAGATAAAAGTAGGCCCAATCTACTCCAGCATTACTTCATCTTCACTGAACAAATTGCATGTGCAATGACATTATTTTCAAATTAGATGATATTCTGAGGTACTGAGGGCTAGAAATTCCACATATATTTTGTCAGGAAACAGAATTTATATCATAAACCGACACGCAGAATGTCTCATCTAGCACTGTTACACTATACATCTTTTTCTTCTAACCCTTCTACTCCTTTCTCCTAACGAACATGACGATCAATGTGTCCGTTTGCCAAATGTACCCGAACACATGGGAAGCTTACCCGAGGCACATGTTGACAATAACAAGACTGTCTCCAGAACTGGGCATTTTGTCACTCGAGTAAAAATAAAATGTAATGAGTAAAGATTAATCTCTTTATAGTGCAATTCTTAACCTTTTTATATTAATGTCAATATTGGAACAATGTATCTTGGATGTTTTCACTATGTATCTTTGCTACACAACACCGATGTACATGTTTACATTCAATTTTAGAATTGCATTATTGATCATGAGTAACGTGAGCAATAATATTACTCGAGTGATGCCCAACTCTGGCCGTAGCAAGAGACAAATATTTGAATTATGCAATTTTTTTGTCTCTGTCGATGTGTGTCACCCAAAATGAGTTCGCATGTCATCTCTGACACATGTGTCATAGGCTCACCATCACTGTACTAGGGTTTCTCCACATCCTTGCAAGCACTTGCCATTTGCTGATTTGTTGATAACTATTCTGACAGGTGTAAGGTGATACCTCATTGTCATTTTAATTTGCTTCTCTCTGATTATTAATAACTTTGAGCTTTATTTTTTCATACATATGTTGGCTTTCTATATGTCCATTTTGGAGAAGTGTCTATTTATGTCCTTTTCCCATTTTTGAATTGTATTGTTTGTATTCGTTTTGTTAAGTTGTATGAGTTCCTTATATATTTTGTAAATTAATCCCTTACCAGATATCTCATTGACAAATATGTTCTCTCATGCAGTGGGCTCTCTTTTCATTTTGTTGATAGTTTCTTTTGCTTTTTGTTGATAGTTTCAGAAGCTTTTATTCAACACAATATATTCCCTTTACTGTCCACTGTGTCTTTCTCTCCCTTCTTCACATAATATATCCCATTTATCATCCTTCTAAAAGTCACTAGACCTACCATCTTACAAACAACCTCAACATATTTG
>NW_006289214.1:1941275-1946625 GCF_000327345.1 Myotis davidii
CTTTTGGTATTGCATTTTAAATTTAATGTTACACCCAGGAATTAATTTTCTGCAATATCTACAATTGCATTGAGCATCCATCTTACATCTGAACAATAAAGATTTAAATTAAAAAAAAAAAAAAGAAATTCACAAGGCAATTTCGGACTTACTGGCATTTTGTTTCCCTGACTTTCAGCACATTATATTTCTAATTAAGTCCTGTGTTATTTCAGTATTTTACTTGTTTTGGCTCAATATCTTTCTTCCTTTCAGGTTAAATGTTGTAAACCGAAAAGAAGTATAATAGCTGCCCAATTAAATTATAGAATGAAGACTGAAAAGGTCAAAACAAGCAAAACACACTATGGTAATTCATGTAATGTTGAAGGTAATAAAATTTTGACTTTTATTTGAGTAAAAAAAAGTAATGGCTGGAAAGAAAGAGCATAGGTTATTCTTATCTTCCGACTGGCAGGAATGTATCACCTTTGTTTGTGCCCCTGCTCTGGGAATATTTCTGCATTGTGCAGAGATAAATTCACTCATGTGCTTATTGGCAACCTCCCTCTAGTTCTCCCCTCCTCATTTGTCTTAAAGAAGGGGAAGGAGTACACTAAATCTTCCTGGTCTTATGAAATACTCTTAAACCTCATGTTCCTTTCTCTCTGTGTGTTTCTTACTTTTACAAACAATGCTTATTAGGCTGGCAGAGGCTTCCTTATTTAGTCTCTAGTGATACATGACATATTGGCTTTGGCATGAGCCATTTAAACAAAAGCCAGTACTTACAAATAGAAGTGGAGAGGGTTGAATACTACCAATGCCTACTAAATTGGCAGGAATGTGTAATGAAGTGATGATAAGCAGTCTGGTTACTCCTATCAAGTAGTAGCTTTTGATATAAATATAATCAATATATTGTCAAGAAGGCATGGGAATATACACTAAAATTATTAAAGCCACATATTTTACTCATTCTCATTATGCATTTGATACTGTAGTCATAAGGACAAGAGTAGATGACAATTTCTTCATTTGGGAAAAAATTCTACTTGATGGCAAGTTTGAATTAGGTGGAATGCATGAGTAGAGACATTTATCATATTCACCTTGATGTGGCTAGTTAATTTATAGAAAGAAACATACATGTGTTAACTAAATAAAATACCTTATCATTTGTGGTTTATTGAGTTCCTTTGGAAGCTGACTCTAAGATGGGGCTGTTTATTAAGAAGGGTCTTTGGGCCCTAACCGGTTTGGCTTGGTAGATAAAGCATCGGCCTGCGGACTCAACGGTCCCAGGTTCGATTCCGGTCAAGGGCATGTACCTTGGTTGCAGGCACATACCCAGTGGGGAGTGTGCAGGAGGCAGCTGATCGATGAGGGAACAATACCTGTGGAAACAAGAAAGTAACTGTGATTAGAGAGATAAGTCATGCCCCAGCCAGCTTTGCTGAGCTCATTGATGGTTTTGAAATGGAATAGGATTTTAGGGTTCTCCTCCGGTTTAGTGAGGGAGCCAGACTCTACATCCCCACAAGGATTAGTCATTGCCTATAGGTGGCCTTGTATGAGATTTGTCTTTAGACAAAATGACTCTTTGCAACTCAGGCAATACCTGAAAGGACACAGGGCTGAAGTACGTCTACTGACAACACTCTAAAGAAGCCTGCTCATCAAGTCCCTCCTTGAAGAAGAATCTGTCTGGAGGGTTCTCTGTAGCTAAGCGTGGCCAAGTGACAAAGTTCGCTCTTCTGGAATATGGGTTGTAGATGTGACCTGTGTAATATTTGAGTATCTTGCTCAAAAGGAAGCTGCCTGTCCTCAATTAATGTCCCTATTTCCAGAGGCTGAAACAGGAACCTGGTTTAAAAATGACTTCTTTTGAATGTAGAGATGAAATCAGTATTGCAGGGGAAGAAATGGCAACAAAAATGAAAGGAACCTGGGCTCCTTCATAGAAAGAACTTCACAGAGGCATGATGCTTCTCAGTCTGAACCCCTTTCAAACTGCATGTGTGAGAGAAATAAGTCCTATTTAAATTAATGTGGCCTGTCATCTCTTTGTAATCAACTTAGTCTTTCATTAATTGAAAAAAAATGATACCTGCAAGTAAAGTGCTACTAAAAAAATAAAATAAAATTGTGCGACAGCAGCATGGCTATACAAAGGTGAAAAGGGATAGCATGCATGTTCTGGCTGGGATGATGACTCATGTTGGGACATGGAAAGACACTGGAAAGCTATCATCTGTGATAATTTCAGTAGCAGACCACATGCTTACCAAAGCTGTAGCTTTACTAGAACCTGTTAGGAAAATTCAGACAAAGATGTGTTTTGGCTGCTCTTTAGTGTTTTAGCAAAGTTTCTAGTAAGGAGAGCTGAGATCAGGCAAGAAATGGCAACTTTGCAATCCTATATAGAAGAAAATAGAGCACTGCTCAGCAAGGCAACCACTGCCTGCAATCAGCAATCATTGAATGTGCCACTAGTAACCCAGGCCTTAAGAGCATTAGAATACCAACTGATTTCTTATCTAAAGAGCAGAAGATGAGCTTGTTACTTTTAATCTACCTCTAAGGCTTCCAAATTAAACTATTTAGAGAGCAAGTCTGCAATAAAGCTCAGATTGAAGGTGTTGCCTTATCATACAAATGCATTGTTTCAGGGTATCTTCAATTTAGCTGCCTTTAGATCATTGGAGAGTAGATGTGTCTAGCCCAGAACCAGTCAATAGAAGAAGTAGCAGACTTAGGTGTATATCTAGAGAAAAACTTTGGGAATTGGTTATTTTAACAAAAACTAAAATAAAATAAGGTGAAAACCTTCTGTTTTTTGAGAGAATTTTATTGTCAAGAAAACCAAACAAAATGCCCCACCCACCAGTCATTTGCCTATTATAGACGGATACATTGTTCTATTGCATTTTGGTGGAAGGTGCTAATATATATTGTCAACTAGTGCATAGATTATCAGATTGCAAAGAATCATATTTAGGATTGATGGAGAGGATATATGATTCAATAAGAGATTCTATACTAAGCAAGATGCAACAGATTGTGGAATGAGTTTACACATATGGGAATAAGGAGGACATTTGGATCCATTTATTTGCTTTTCTACAAATCCATTCTTCCATTTCAGTAGACTGTTGCTGGGCCCAGCACTGGGGAGACATTTTCCAACCTCCCTTAGGTAGTTATGACTATTTTTTCATCAGGGAAATGTGAAAATGAATGAGTAGCTAACTTGCTTGTTAAACAAAATTCATTTGAATTGCCTTTTCTCTCCCTACAGGTTATAGTACGAAAAAGTGTTGACTTACATTCAACAATGCAGATCAGAATGACACTTGGCAATGGCTAAGTGAAAATGTGAAATGAACCTGGGACCCTATTTATTTTCTGGAGTAGACTCATCTGGCTTGCATTCACCTCCAGAATGTGATGAGAGAAAAAAATGGTTTAATAAGTTAAAAGATTGTATTTTAAGTTTAAAATTTAATACATTAAACTTACCAAGTCTATACTGCAACTAATATAAACCAGACATTTAATTCTGTACAAATTTTATTATTATTATTTTTTTTAGATAGCATGAGGCTATATTTGGCATACTTCATCATGTTTTTTGGGGACAAGATATCTACAGATTTCTGCTTCTCAAAATATTAACTTTTTAAAGAATTTTTTTCTCTTGTAGGAGAAAAAAATGAATATACTATTATATAATTTTCAATAAAATGTATTAGATATAGTTAACATGTACAAACATTATCAGAGGAGAAAAGGAATATTGTGTAGAAGTTTTAAAATTCACAGAGACTTCTTGCAACTGCTAAATATTTTTTTGAACAATTTTTTTCATTTCCATAAATACAAATTGACAATCAATTCCTCTATCTTATTTACTGGATGCATCTGTGAGTCTTTAAGAATTAGGGCCATATGACTACATCACTTTTTTTTAATAAAAATTAAACTTCTCTTAAATTAGACAGTGAGCCTTAAGAAATTCAAAACATTTCCATTGAAATAGAAAACATAAACTTCACTTAAGCATTTGGTTGGATGTGTTTTGTGTTCTGGTTTACTTTTGTAAACTCACCAACAGTCGATCTATCGTCTGTAGTCCTCTGACAAGTGATATATGCTCCAAAACATGCTCCAAATGTTCTTTGTAAGCAGAATTGATGAATAAGTAAATATATTACTCACTCCTTAGCAGTCAGTGATTAAACTTCCATACTACAGTCCATTTCTCTACACATGGTAATTTATTGCGAGTCCTGGGATGCCATTCGGGAGTTCCTTCTCCTCCATTTTGATGTCATTTTCCCCAAGGACATAGCACCTATAGATTATATTGATCAATGTTTAGAAAGTGCTTTGTAATTGTCCAGTAGGCGAATGGATTATTCTATGAGACTGGGAAACTATGAATATAATCCAAACAGTGTTTAATTTTAACACACACGCTACAGGTATAATGAAACTTTTAAAGTTTCTGTTATGTAAGCTGTACATTTAAAAACATTCAAATGTGAACAACAGAGGATTTTCTCTTTCTTACTTTGCATTAAATTCTTAGGGTGCAAGGGCCATTGAATTCCATTTGCTTCTGGTAAACAAATTACATTTTGAAAAACCTGTTTCCACTTACAGAATTTTGAAATGTGATTTTTAAAGTATAAGCTAGTTCTTTTTTAAAAAATCTAGATCTTTATTTCTGTCAAATGTATGTTGACTCAATTCAGCCTTCTTCTCTCAATTTAGGATGGCACTCATCAATATTATCTTTTTTACTGATGCTTTATTAAAATGATTATTATTAAATATAGGACCTAGTATTAGAAGAAATGTTCCCTGAATTAGAATTATACCAGGGGTGGGCAAACTTTTTGACTCAAGGGCCACAATGGGTTCTTAAACTGGACCGGAGGGCCGGAACAAAAGCATGGATGGAGTGTTTGTGTGAACTAATATAAATTCAAAGTAAATATCATTACATAAAAGGGTACAGTCTTTTTTTTTTTTTTTTTAGTTTTATTCATTTAAAATGGGCCCGATCCGGCCCGCAGGCCTTAGTTTGCCCACGGCTGAATTATACAGACTAAAGTTATATGGGTTTGGTTTCCTAATCGGCCTTCTTTCTCCAATCTTGTCAGACTGTAATCTACAATTCCCACAAAAGACACCTACCCACCATAACTAATAAAATATTAATGAATAGCTTGTCTCACCCCTTTTGTCATTTCAATTTATTTATTTATTTATTTATTTATTTATTTATTTATTTATGTATGTTTATTTTTGTTAATCCTCACCTGAGGATATTTTTCCATTGATTTTTAGAGCAAATGGAAGG
>NW_006289214.1:1952298-1958502 GCF_000327345.1 Myotis davidii
AGTGTTTCATGGATAATTGAGACCATTATAACCTTTTGAACAATAATAGATACAGAGGCAGAGCTGCCTCAAACAGAGTGTCAAACTGCATCGGGAAGGCCGGGGAGGGTTCGGGAGCGGGAGGTAGGGGGGGAAGAGATCAACCAAAGGACTTGTATGCATGCATATAAGCATAACCAATGGACATAAGACACTGGGGAATAGGGGAGGCTAGGGGACTGTCTAGGGCGGGGAAAAAAAATGGACACATATGTAATACCCTTTGTAATAAAAAATAAAATTAAAAGAAAATTAAAAAAAAACTGGCTAGGGCTATTGAAAAGTGTTAGAATTATTTCACATAATCATATGAAGTCTTCAGTTTAAATGGTATTACAAAAATCAGGTTTCAATTCCAATTTCTCAGTTCTTACCTGAAAATGTTTAGTTTGTTTTTTTTTTAATACACTTGTAAATTCCCTCAGACTCCCAGAATTGTTGGGTGATTTCTTATTTGAAATAGCTAATTTATCAAAATATATATTTGGACAATCTAAGAATAATCAAAATATTTTAAAAGATCTCTACTTATCTATTGCATTTTAGATTGTGTTAGTATTTGATTTCTGCAAATATATGTTACATCATACATATTCAAATATCTGTACTTATTTCATTATTATTTAATTTGAAATTGCTGGGGTTCTCTTAAATTTTCATCTCCTTCTCTCTTCATTCACCAGTTCAACCTCCCATGTTCTTTTTACCCATTGTCAGAATAACTTTCTTATTAACTCTATTTAATGTGCTATTAAAGCTAACCTCTCATGCAGTAAGGACATATTTATAATCTCCCAAGGATCCAAGCTCATGCAAGTATCTCACGAGAATTTTATGGGAGGCAGGTTTCCATTTCATAGAGGCCTTGACATAGAGACAGCAAGGCTGTATGAGAGCACCTTTATTTGTCACTTACCTCATTTCCTGCCAAACGGATAGAGCTTCAGGAATTTTTGAGTTGTGGCATCATTTGGCATCTCAAAGTAATAAGCTTGGGTTTCTAACAGCTCACATCCTCTGCTGCACTTCTGCTGCACAAGGCCTTCTACACAGAGTCACCTTAAACTGGCTCATTATTTAGAGCCAGCTTAAGAAAAGTATTTCCTCTCGACACGGAAAGAAGTCCCCTTCGGAGGAAAAATTGTGTAATGCCTCCCAGGTGTGTAAGAAAGGTGAAAAACTACAGCTCGTCTGAGGTACCGTTCATGACTTAGTGGGCTTATTAGTTCCCCGAACGAAGACTCATCTGCCCTACGACTCCGTGGTTTAATTTAATGGACACTTTCTCCAATAAAGGTAGACGGAAATAAATGCATTAGGCAGCGCATGCAAGGAGCAAAAGGAAAAGGCTTTCACCATCAGGATTTTTATATTTTTGAAATGATATGTTGTTTCAAACAATCTCACTTTTTCTTGCTTAAGTTTATCTGATTCTTACTGCCATCTGGTTCATATGTGAGTGCAAATCATAAGCAAGAAAAAGCAGAGCTAATTTTCTGTTGTCAGCTTAACAAACAAAAGCTGTGCGATATGGATAGGTATCATTAAAAGCATCTATTGCAAAATATTGATCTGAAGTAGGTTAGTTTTTCAATGTTTAGATATGAAGTGGTAATTAGGATTATTTGAAAAGGGGTGAGTGTCAATCTGTAATGTGGAAGGCTGTATTGATTTGGGAAAATGACTTTGTAAAGCCACTAATATTTTCTACACACTTCTTATGAATTAGTCTTTTGAATACTATTTTATAACATAGATTTAAATAAGTGAAACTCTAATAATTAATAAATTACCCTGTTTCTCTTGCATGTGAATAACTTTACATCAGTCTCTTTTGAAAGCTATAAAATGGATGTTAATAGTTTAAATTTAAAATCTTAAATTTAATGGAAAAAATGTGACAAAGGGAGAGAAAAAATGAATATTTTTCATTATCAGATCATTGTTGGCATTTTATGTACAGAGATTGATTAAAATATCTGAATTCATCATTGTTCCTTGTCCAGAGAAACAAAAATGTTTTCTTCTACACTAAATAAAATAATAAAATGTAATAAATTAATGCTGATATAAATCTTTAAATTGGTGGGAAAATACATTTTATAATAAAATATATCAAATACACCTGTTTAAAAGGTTTTAAATCCTTACAGTTTTATAATAATTAAGTTTGTTTTGATTCAGACCATTAAAAGTAGTGAGTAATTACAAAGATACTTTATAAAATGAAGTCTTCATAACTTACCATAAAAATATATTTCCATATGTAACGTCCTTATGCATTAATGTTTCCCTTTTTGAGTTAGGCAAAGCCCTTCACAGATGGAACAATCTATTCTTCCCCAGTGTAGACTTATGTGAAGCCACTTCTCTATCACAGCCAGCTTTATATAGAGAACTAGGGGCCCGGTGCATGAAATCCGTGCACTTGGTGTGTGTCTGGAGGGAGTGTCCCACAGCCCAGCCTGCCCCCTCTCGCATACTGGTAGCCCTCAGGCGTTGACCCCCATTACCCTCCAATTGCAGGATCGGCCCCTTGCCCAGGCCTGACGCCTCTGACAGAGGCGTCAGGCCTGGGCAGGGGACTCTCATTTCCCCCAATCACTGGTTCTGCCCCCAGCCCAGGCCTGATGCCTCTGGCCCAGGCATCAGGCCTGGGCAGGGGACCCCCTGCTCCCCGCGGTTGCAGGATCCGCCCCTCCCCAGGCCTAACGCCTCTGGCCTAGGCGTCTGACCCGGGCAGTGGGGACCCGCAGCTGCAGCAGCCCCACGATTGTGGGCTTCGCTTTAGGCCCAGGCAAGGGACCCCTAGCTCCTGGGACTGCCAGCTTCGACCGTGCCCAGCTCCCATCGCTGGCTCCACCCCTACTTCCTGCTATCACTGGCCAGGGAGGCAAAAACTCCTGATTCTCCAATCATGGCTGGGGGGCAGGGCAAAGGCGGCCCAGGGCCACCTTTGCCCTGGCCCCCAACTCTTAGCTCCCCCCTAGGCTTCTGATCACTGTCAGTGGCAGGGGGCTTCTTCCTGCTTTCCCTTTCACCTCCCTGCATTGTGCCTACATATGCAAATTAACCACCATCTTGTTGGCAGTTAATTTGCATATAGCCCTGATTAGCCAATGAAAACGGTATTGGTCATACGCCAATTACCATTTTTGTCTTTTATTAGATAGGATTAAAAATTACCCCAAGAGACTTTTTTTATATTTTCTTGGGTGTTAATTTTATGTTCTCAAGATCTAAATGCCTAATTATGTCCTACTGATGTTATATACTAATAACACTTAAAAGCCCTCAAAATAATATTTACTTTAATAACGTAAGTATGAAACATAATATAGTAATCATCTAAGGTGGCCCCCAATGATCATTGCTTTTTGGTATCCATGCTCCTGTGTAATTCATTCTTCTTGAGTGTGGGCAGGACTTGGAGAATTTGTAGACTCTCTTCTGAGGAATAGAATATGGCAGAAGTGTTGAAGTGTCACTTTTCTATTGGGTATTCTGTCTTGCTCTTCCTAGATCATTACCCCTAGAGGAGAAGCCAGGCGCCACACCTTGAGGCAGTTTTGTGGAGAGGAACCACTCTGACAACTACCTGAGCCTTAAGATGAAGTTGCAGCTCCCTGCCACAGTTTAATTCCATCCTATTAAGACTCTAAGCCAGAAGCTTAAGCTAGTGACTAGCTTCGTGAGTAGTCCATGGCCAGAATCCTTACCCACAGAAACCATGAGATAATAAATTGTTTGTTACTTTAAGCTATTATAATTGGGGTAATTTTTGTGCAATATGTAACCAATATAGATGTCCTAGTAAGTTTTTAATATCTTGTTTTTACTTTGGTGTAGGAAGAGCTTGTTTTTCAAGGTTTATTTACCTGGGAACAGGCCACTTGGCAAGTGAATGATCCTATATAACTGGGTCATGATATTTACATAGGTAAGTTTTTAAGCAAAATTCTCAGATCAAATTATTTTATTTGAATCCTGATGGACTTCAGAAAACTAGAACAATATGATCAGTCTGCACATGGACATTTATATCAGACTCTTTTGACATAAATCATTTAGGGAAGTGATAGCTGAGAAACTATAGAATCCTATGCTTGTGAAGCAAGTAGTGAGAAAGTAGAAAACTACGCTAATACCATAGTATTTATTTCCGAATTACTCAAATAGATTATGAAATACTTTCTTTATGTGCTCTCATGGTGATGTAGTGATCACCTCATTTTTTCAAAAATTTCTTCAACCTAATATTTCTTATACTTTCTCTTACCTATTAGTTTAGATCTGTACCTAAATACTTTTACCTAAATTATATAACAATACATCCATCATATATTAAAGTTCTTGGAACAATTTTAAAATTAAAAATCAGGCTAATACAGTCAATAATAATAATAATTCGTTTTATTTGAAAATAAACAAAAATTAAAAGTTATCAAAATATCTAACTATCTATGCAGAGTAGATAAAATGCTGCATGTGGCTAGGCCAAAGGAGGTGAATCATGGTTAGTCTACTAGATATGGCAGTTTCAATTTTTAAGACAGAATTGACAACACTTTACAAAATCTGCTATCAAGATAACACACTAATAGAGGAAATGTATGAAGTTTAATGATGAAGCATAACTTTTATGAGCTTAACGGACAAAACTGAACCCTGGTATTAAGCTTCAAACTACTTGGACGTGTAAAACATGGTGTTAATATCTAATTTTGAATGAAATCTGGACTGCCACAAATGCCTTCTACCATTTCCTGAGCCGTTTCATCAACAGCTTGCGAGACTGCATCCAGTTCACCATCTGGAAGTGTCACTTGCTACAAAATAAACCTGCTCCCTGGATGACAGCGGGATACCTGAGCATCTGCTGTTTAATAAGCTGCAGCAGAACATCCACCACCAACAGAGGAAGGGGCCATATTTCAAGGAAATGATGGAACCATCTAATATTAGCCCTTGAATGCACCTTAGGGAATAATCTAATCTATCATTTTCAAGGTGTATTCCTGAGGTACTCATACTGTGAGACGACAACAGGGATTCTGTGTTTAAAAAAAAAAATAGAAAAGTTCCTCCAATCCTTAGTTAAGTTTAGGAAAATAGGCATTTTACAATGACATGTCAGAAATGAGATTAAGTGATAATATTATCAACTCTATAACTTGTAACTATTGATAGATATATATAATTTTAAACTCTATGAGGAAATATGACATACAAATAAATAGATGAGAAAATAAGACATAACAAAGAAAACAAAATGCAAAATACACAAAAAAGCATAATCCTGGGATAGGAGAAGCCCAGTAGAGTCTGGGAATTATATTTTTGGGCAGTTTGCTAATATCTGCTGATGTATTGATTATTCTGCTTTTCTTTTCTAGTGGGAGATAGTTGTCCCTTCTTTTTTACTTTCTTAGTTTCTTTCTCTTCTTAACTTACTTCAAGGTCATTTTTGGACTGATGGGATTAGTCCTAGACCTAAGTCCCATAATTTGTGAAAAGTTTGATGAAACTTAGTTCTCTAAGTAAAATATGGATATGCTTTACCAATTCAGAGACACTGGTCCATATTTTTTGTTACCTGTTTTTAAATTATGAAATATTTCACACATCTAAAGGTAGAGAAAAAAATATCATGAATACTTACGTGCCTACTGTATAGTCAGATTAGACTATATATATTAGACTATACATTAGATTAATATATCCTAACATTTTTTATCATATTTATCTTAGATTTTGTTGTTGTTATTGTTAATTCTCACTTGAGGATATTTTTCCAATGAATTTTAGAGAGAGTGGAAGGGAGGGGGAGAGACACAGAGAGAGAAACATTGATGTGGGAGAGATTCATCAATTGGTTGCCGCCTACATGAACCCCAACCAGGGCCCGGGATTGAGGTTCTTGCCCTTGACTTGGAATCCAACTTGGGCCCTTCAGTCTGTTGGCCGAAGCTCTATCCACTGAGCCAAACTGGCTAGGGCTAGATTTCTTTATTAAGAAATAAAACACTAACGATAGAACTAAAGTCCTGTTTGTACTTTTCACTGATTCCATTTTCTTTTCCCTTCCCAATAATTCAGGGCTAGAGTTTATTACCTTGTATATTTTCAAAATAATACAAAATAACCACAACATTTCTGGCTCAT
>NW_006289214.1:1960007-1987054 GCF_000327345.1 Myotis davidii
AGTTATATATCACAATGCATACATAGGAACTGAGAGTCAAAGAATTAGAAACATTTGTGGAAAACTGTTAATATGCAAAATGAGACCAGCCCAATGAAACCCCCAGAATAACAGTCAAGCAGAAGGAAATGATTCCTATTGGAGCAGGAGGTTGGAGGATTCCAGGAAAACTTTCTTCAAGAAATAAAAAAAAAAGAAACTCATAGAAATTTTGATGTATTTGACTGTATTAGAGGAGGTATTATTGCTGTAGGAGAGTTTAGGAATAAACTAAGGAAGGTTACAAAAATAATTCCTCCCAGTTTAAAATAACTATATTATTAATTTGAGCAAAACAAAATAATTTGATAAGAAAAGAAATACAGTGCTAATATATCATATAGCTCAGCTGGGGAGGATAATCAATAATTAAAGAGTAGTGTTAATGGAAATAATAGAAAAAATATTTAACCAAAATTTGTGTAATATTGTTAGGATGAGGGTTATAGTGGTATTTGAGTGTAAGAGAGATGAACCAAACATCTATAGGTAGAATTTAATAGACAGTATCTATTTTTTTAGAAAAGTAAGAAATGAGGTAAATAATATCTAAGACAAAAAAGACATGTGGATAAAATTATAGAATAAATATGACATAAAATGTGTTGCCTTTGGAGACCAGGTATGACACATAAAGATATTAAACCTCAAATCCATTTTTCATAACAAATTTCCTAGAATTCTGATATTAAATATATGGATATTTAAAAGTTAGATTAAAACAACAACAACAACATTTTATCATGAAAGGAAAAAGAAGGGAGGAAAGGCAAGGGCTACGCAGAGTGATCTTCAGTATGAAAGTCACTTACCAAGGAAAGCAAAAGACTTCCATAACTTCAGGGCGGATAACAATGCGATCGCTAGGTTTCTCAAAATTACAGATGTTTTTCAAGCTATTTAGGAAAACAAAGATTTATTTTTTATTTCAATTACAGAAAAGCTGTAGAGAGGAGCAGCCAGGAAAGTTGACAAGGTTCTCATGGGCAATAAATATCAACTTGAACTATAGCACTGGACATTTATTTGATCAGCAGAAAACTGCAGAAGTAACTATCCATATACTTTGATTCAGTTGAACTTTGTGTTTACAGGTTGAGGATATAGTGAACATTGATGATATCTTAGTTGTCTTGTACCTTAGTATCTATTTTTGCTGACAACAGGGAATTGAGGAAGTAAGTCTTAAGTCCCCAGCTTCAATGAAACAATCTTGCTAGAGTAAAACAGCATGGGTTACACAAAACCCCCAGAAAGGGTAATGCAGTGAAAAACTACCTGAAACATTTGTTGTTAGTTACATTTGGCAAAATACTCTAACAATTCTATATTTAAAACTTGATAATGAATATGAAACTTCTACTGTTGATTACTTGAGGTAATTCTGCATGGACCTACGTAGCTCTCATCCCAAAATATGGATTCTTTCTTTCACAACTAAATATTTTATGTGTTTATAAAGTCCGAAGTTCAAAAGGAGTCCTTTCAGGTACATAAATAACCAGATAGTGTGTATACATTTAAGAGCAATGCTTAATTTTCCAATGCCTAGATTGGGAAACCCACCCTTAGTGTACCTTTCTAAAAGCCACCCAGGGTAAACATATTTTAGTGGGTATACTAAAATTTCCAGCACAGTATCTTCAACTTTGGCATTGAAAGAGTAAATGTTCAGAAAGTTTCAAAATCAGTATTCTGCAAGACTACTGCAAGAATAAGATTCAGAATTATGACCACTTATTAGTTGATAATTGTTACAGAAATTCATTATTTTTATTTAATAGCATTAAAACTTAGTCCTTACTTCCAATATGAAGATCAGTGTTTATACCTCATACTCTTAACTCTTTTTCATGACACCCTCATTCTCTTGATAAGCTCTCACTAATCAATATATATATAAAAGCCAAGCAGCCAGAAGACCAGAACAACCAGAATGACTGGTCACTATGACACGCACTGCGGGTGGCCAACCAACCGAACAGGGGGCAACCCCTACCCTGGCAGGCCCACCTTGATTATCCCCCAACCCTGATGAAGGGTGGGGCCGGGTGGCCAACTTCCCATATCCCCTCACTCCCGCCGACCCAGCCCATTTGGCCCCCATTGTGGGGGAGGGGGCTGGCCGGACCCCACCTGTGCACAAATTCATGCACCAGGCCTCTAGCTTTCATCTATAACACCAGACTGATCCCAGCCAGTGTGCCTCCTAATTCTTTGGAACACTACTGAGATCCAGCTAAAGCATTTAATCATGATTTAGTGTCATATTTTATTTAAATTCACACACCATTTTATTATAAACCTTTAATCAATTTTTGGATAATGTACTCTGTTAAAAACAGAACTTTTTAGTAAGTCAAAAATTAATAACACTATCCTTCCTATTCCTAACCATTTACCCTCTTAAAATATCACAATTAGAATTTGAGCCTATAGCTAATTCACTTCCTAAGTACAACAATTTTTATGAATTCCCTCATGTAATTGACAGTTGTTATAACACTGTGATATCCTTCTAATATGCAATGATAGCTTTGGGCCTCATTATATAATACAGGTATCCTTAAACCTCAGTATGTGATTTTCAATATTACCAAAGAATAGCATGATTCTGTCTGCATTGCCTATTTGGCTAAATTCTTATTTTGTTTCTATCATAATTAAATTAATCATTGTTGAAAATTAAATAGGTCTCTAAAAGTCTGCCAAAACATGTTTCTTTTGACAACTGTTGGCAACTTTGTCACAGTTTTTCATCATGTATGAATCCATTCCCCATGAACTTCTAATTTTAAAAAGGTTTACTCTATACTGAAAATTTTGGGAGTTTCTACCACGTTTGATTACATTGCTTAGTGTGTGACAGGCAATTTTCTGTGTATTAATTCTTTTTTCATTGCTAACTTGCAATGTAAAAAAAAATTAAAATGTTTTAAGAGATATTTAGGGCTCTATATTTTAAGTTAAAATGCAAACCTCTGCTGTGTTGCACAGGCAAATAAACAACTAAGTTGACAAAAAAACAATAAACTGTTACAATCTATCGGTAGGTTTGCACCTGGGCAGATAGCTAAATTGCTGGTAAATTTCAACCTCCCCATCTGTCATCTACATATTTTTCAATTGTAAGGCACATACAAATGCCAGAAACTGTAGTTAAGATTGTGAAGAAAAGAAAAAGATTTAATATCAATGCTTGGGTGTAAGAAGAAAAAATGAACACGGTCTCATGCAATTAGGTACTATGTCTTCACTGGCAATTCAAGAAAATCTATACAGGATTTGTTTAAAGTACAAATGTTGTTTTGGATGGGATACTGATCTTGCAGCTGCATTTGCATAGAAAGGGTAAGAAATTCTGTTTGCTGCTGTAAGTTTTGAGGGGTGTTACGGAGATTAACTTCAAAGAGCAAGGAGGCTTCTAAAAGTTCAGCCTACTCTTTGGAACTGCTATTAATGCCTGGCAAGTTTTAAATGAATCCATCTGCATGTTAAGAACCACCACTTCTATTATATGCTTCAGCTTTGTTTTCAGAAGACAGGGAGCATCTTCCCACCTGGATGTGTGTTCAAAACTGTGTAGAATCTTTATTTTTTTCTAGATTTATTGAGCTATAATTGACATCTAACGTTGTGTAAGTGTAAAATGTACAATGTAATCATTTGTTACACTTACATATTATGAAGGAACTACTACAGTAGGGTTAGTTTAATATCTACATTACCTCACATAATTAAAGTTTCTTCAATGCGGTGAGAATATTCAAGCCCTACCCTCATTGTTGCTGTTGTTGTTTTTAATCTTTATTGTTGAAAGTATTACATACACCCCCTTCCCCCATTGACTCCCTCCATCCTGCAAGTATATAATATAGTATTGCTGATTATAACTGTCATTCTGTACATTGGTTCCCAGAAATTACTCATTTTATAAGTGGAAGTTTATACCCTTTGTCTGACATTCTGTCCTATTCCCCCCACCCTCTCACCTCTGACAAACACCATTCTTCCTATTCTCTGTTCTATAAGTTCAGCTCTTTCAGATTCCATAAAGAAGTAAATATCATACAATAACCGTCTGTCTATGTCTGGCTTATTTCACCCACCATAGGGAGAAATTCTGAGGACAGCATAGAAATATTAAGCAAAAAAACCAGTTAGGCCCGGCCCGGCCGATGTGGCTCAGTGGTTGAGCGTTGACCCATGAACCAGGTCGGTCATACTTTGATTCTCAGTCAGGGCACTTGCCCAGGTTTTGAGCTCGATCCCCAGTGCGGGCAGGGGTTTTGCAGGAGACAGCTGATCAATGATTCTCTTTCATCATTGATGTTTCTAGTGCTCTCTCTCTTCCTCTCTCTTGAATCAGTAAAACATATTTAAAAAAAGTATATTTTAAAAAAATAATAATAATAAATAATAAAATTGGCTGTGTTATAAAAATCATGTAAACAATAAGTGCTTTAAAAAAATTGTCAGGATGTGTTTAATGTACGCACTGCATGAAAATAGAACCCAAGTGTAAGCCTAGAGTTTAAGAAAGAGCCACTAAATAGAAATAAAGTAAATCCAATAAATGGAAAGACATAATTAAATGTTATTTGATTAATTTACCAAGCCTTCATGAAGCTGTATTGTTTGAAATTATTTAATTATTTTAAAAAGGGAAGAAAGAGAAGGCATTTGAAGAAGAATGTTTAAAGATTCCAGTTCTAATCTGACGGTATGTTTATTAGTTTCCAATGGCTGCTATAACGAATTGCTACAAATCTAATGGCTTACTATGGCACAGATTTATTTCTTACAGTTCTGCTGATCAGAAGTGCAAAGCGTGTTTCACTGGCTCTGTCTATCTATCTATCTGTCTCTAATACACTTTGAAAATTATATAAGATATTTAAGATCATGTAATTTTTATACAAAATTATCTCTCTTACATATTTCATGAACATTTCCCCCAAGTGTCATATAGTGAAAGACTTGATAATAAATTATACTCTTTGTACTTTATAACTTTTATCCTATATAATAAAGAACTATTATGCTGATTAGACCAAACAGCAGAACGACCATCCAGAGGACATTCTGGAAGAAGCCAGGGTTGCGAGGGCTGCCGGGGCTACAAGGGCCGAGCCCCTTGCACGAATTTCGTGCATCAGGCCTCTAGTTTTTCCATAAAACTCTATAAAGACAAAAAATATTCTTAGAATAATTTTCTAAACATTATATCACAGCACAAATCTGAATATAAATTATCAACATTTTTAAAGTAACTTGAACAATTGCAGTTAACTTAATGACTTCTGGTATCAAAACTTTATTGAAAGAAGTTACTCCATGAGTCCATGGAAGTAATTCCTTTTCCCTAGAACAGATGTACAAAAATCCCATAAATATTCTCATTTTGTAGTTTATTTGTTAATCTGTTTCTTCCCACTGAAAGGGGAAACATGGTTATATTTTAAGAGAACACTTGTGTAGTGGAAGAGAGACTGAGTAATCAGTGAAGGAGGTTGCTTTCACTGAGTATGAGGTCTGCACACATTGGTTTGTGAGAAAAGTCATTGGCTAGACCAGTGATGGAGAACCTATGACACGCGTGCCAGAGGTGATACACGGACTCATTTTTTTTTTTGGTTGATTTTTCTTTGTTAAATGGCATTTAAATATATCAAATAAATATCAAAAATATAAATCTTTGTTTTACTATGGTTGCAAATATCAAAAAATTTCTATATGTGACACGGCACCAGAGTTAAGTTAGGGTTTTTCAAAATGCTGATATGCCGAGCTCAAAAGGTTCGCCATCACTGGTCTAGACTGGAATTCACATAGGCTATATTAACTCACCCAGGGCCATCACAATGCATAACTACAGGTGTGTTATTTCTAATTATATTGCTGCCTATGCCAATGATGCCCCCTTGAACCGTGTGGTACGTCCATATATGATGGGTTGGCAAAAAGGACTCAAATAGAAATTAATTTGATCTCTCTTTTTGCAACTGAAGAAACATTTAACAGTGAAAGGGTACAATGCAAACAGGGAAAATCTGTATTATGGGAAAGTGTTATAAGAAAAGTGAGAGTGATCTCACATATTAAAATATTCATTATCCTCCACAAAATATTAAACATCAGGCCTACTAAGAAGGCATAAACAGGAATTTTTATACTTATAGAAAACCAGACCCAATATTATTTTATGTTGTTGGTTTTTAGGCATCCCCAACATTTATTTAATGTCTGTAGTATATGACAGACACAATGGTAAATTTGATACAAAAATAGTATTTCTTGGTCCTGCCTTCAAGTAGGTCACAATCTAATGGAATTTGCAGAAAGACATACAAGAAACTAGTTCTCAGATAAGTAAAGTATCTAAAGTCCACTTTATATGAAGTGCGTTCCTTATAATACACTCTAATCAAGCAACCATATTTGCATTTTAATTTTTTTCTATCACTGAAATCTAAATAGGATTTTTGTATGCATTCTTTATTTTGATAAATATTTGAGTTTTTAATAAGTTCCCATGTCCTTTCCCTCCCACAAATAAAATATGAGCTCATCTTTTGGTTCAAATAACACTGTGAAGTGACTTCTTTTATTTTTTTTATAATGTCAGAAGCTTGTGTTTGTCATTAGTGTAGTTGTCTCACTATCTTTGAATGTTACAATGCCACTGGCTTTAGACAGTTCCTCAGGGCAGGGACTGTGTCTGCTTAAATTGCTTTGTGCAGAACACAGGTGGCTGAGTAATAAACACTTTCCGCTGATGCAATGTCTTGTATCGAAGACAAAGCCCCTGATTACTTGGTGTTTTGAAATTAGTTTTTAAAGATGCATCAGGAATCCAATTAGTGTATAATGTGTGCCTGACACTGAAATGGCTGTGGAGCAAATTAACAGACCACCTCACCCTCATCTCCAAAGTTTACATTTTAAAACCAATACTACAGGATGGAAACAAATGTGGGCACTGAATAAGTAGATTATCTTCCCAAAACCTTATTAGAATTCCTAATAGTGTACAAAAGAAATCTGCATATCTGGGTGTGCATGTGAGCGTGCAATTTTCTTCCTCTCTCCATTATAAGGTTACAAGTAGATCAATGGCACTGTGATAGGAATCATCAGAAGCAAACTGATATTAGTTAGGCTAAGAATACTTGTTTGACACTGACGTGTCCCGTATAGTTTTGTTTTTGTTTTCTCATAAAGAGCAATGCTCTGGTGAGGATAATAAAACTGTCGTTCTTTTTGGGACATCAGCAACCCCGGGCCCTGCTTTATGGGACAAAGCCCCAGGTAAGCCCTTGAGAGTACTGTGTTCCAGAGTACATGCAATCAGCATAGTTCACCATCCAACCAGGGACTTCCCCGTGCCGGGGGCCACGCACAACCAACCGACCTACACCGACCACGGCTTATCCCAGGTTTTAAGTTTAAATTTTCTCCTTGTGTTTTAAATGCTGGCTCTACCCATACCACGAGGATCCTGCTTCTCTTTTTCCTTTTCCTGGATACTGCATTTTCACCAATGTAGGGAATTTTGGCCATGCAGGTTACCTGTTTACTTTAACTACATAGCATTTTTCTCAGTGCACTTCTGCCTGCATTCATTTTCTCGCTGCTGTAACAGATTGCCACATGTTTTAGTGGCTTAAAACAACGTAAATTTGTTCTCTTTGAGTTCTGGAGTCTAGAATCTCAAAGTCAGTCTTGTGAGGCTAAAATCAAGGTGTTGGCAGGAGTGATTCTTTCTGGAAGCTCTGAGAACCTGTTCCTTGGCTCTTCCAGTTTTTAGAAGCTGCTGATATTCTTTGGTCCGTGGCTGCTTCCCCTAAAGTCTGCATCTGTCTCTGCAGCTTCTTCGTCTCCCTGTAATCAAATCTTCCTCTGCCTTTTTCCTGTATGGACACCTGCGATTACATTGGCCCACCTGGGTAACCAAGGGTAATTCCTCTATCTCAGAATCCATAAATCAATCTCACGTGTGTGTCCTTTTAACCATGTAAAGTACCACAGTTCCAGGTTCCAGGGATTCAGATGCCAGCACCTTGGGAAGAGGTCATTATTCAGCATAATTTATAAAGCAACCAGAGGTTTCCCAAAATGATTCTCATGCCCCCCAATATGACAAAGCGCACATTTTGTTTCTTTGTTAAATCTTTTTTTTTTCAAATATAATATGGTCATCATAAAAAATGTCAAGTAACACAGAAGTACATAATATATAGAAAGCTCTCCTGTCTCTAGTCCCTCATCTGTTTCCCAGAAATGAGAGCTCTAGTCGGTTTGTCTCAGTGGGTGGGGTATCAGCCCGGGGGCTGGAGGGGTCCTGGGTTCAATTCCAGTAAAGGGCATGTACTTCAGCTGCAGGCTTGATCCCTGGCCCTGGTCAGGGCACGTGTGAAAGGCAACCAATTGATGTGTCTCTCTCACATCCATGTTTCTCTCTCTGTGTCTCTCCCCCTCCCTTCCACTCTCTCTACAGATCAATGGAAGAATATCCTCAGGAGAGTATTAAAAAAGTGTAGTGTGGATTATTCCATTCCTGCATAAATGCACACACAGAGGAAGAAAAATGCATATACACTTTATGTACTCTATGTGTTTACAACTATAGATGACTGATAAAGGATTGGGTATTATTCCATGACTTGCTTTTTCTTAACCAATACTACACATTGAACATATTTCCATGTTAGCTTATTACAGTTTTGAAGGATACTACATTGAAGTAACATGTTTATTTTAGGAAATTTGACATAATTGTGTTATTGATTCTTCCTTTCCAGAAATATAGTGCTTTATTAATTCTTTAAAAAACACACACACTTCTTTACTTTTTGTTTTGTTCACTTACACCTTTCTCTACCTTCTGAAGTTCATCCCTAAATAACTATTTTTTTTCTATTTTAAAGAGAGAGAGAGAGAGAGAGAGAGAGAAAGAGAGAGAGAGAGAGTATTATTTTGGTTTGTTTCTTTCTATCTTGCTATTTCATTGAATACTCATTAGGCTTATTTGTTTTTAAGTGGTCCTTTTGCATTTACTAGGAATATAAATATATTATGTGCAACTAATGACAATTTAATTTTTTCCTTACTTGCTCAACAATTTAAAAGTTTTTCAGCTCTCTCTTTATAATTAACCTCTGGATACTCCAGCTTTAGGCATTTGTGTGAGCAGGTAAAGATGGCTCAGTTGCCAGCCATAGATTAGCTTCTTATAATAATCAACTATATATTTTTTGAAATATATTTTTATTGATTTCAGAGAGAAAGAGAGAGATAGAAACATCAATGATGAGAGGGAATCATTGATTGGCTGCCTCCTGCACTTTGGACTGAGCCCACAACCTAGGCATGTGCCCTTGACCGGAATTGAACCTGGGACCCTTCAGTCTGCGGGCCAATGCTCTATCCACTGAGCCAAACCAGCTAGGGCAATAACCAACTATCTTGACATGTGTTGTCAAGAGGAAAACATGAAATAGTACTTGGGGTCAATATTGGAATGAACTAAAAATCTCTCATACTTCATTAGGAACCTAAAGGTCTCTGGGTTTTAATTTCAGGATACTGTGAAGATAGTGAAAGAGTTAAAGAGAACAGAGTAGAAATAGTAGGGAATTGATTCGAAATATGCTCCTTCTACTCTGTATTGTGTGTCCTCATCTATCACTTACAATTTCTTCCAGTTTAGCTTACTTAGCTTATGGCTAATAAATGTGAATGTCATACACATAGTAGAGAGATCATGTTAACAATCTTTATATTAACAGGACTGATTTCTATCTGGGAGTATTATATGCTAAAATTGTTTTCTACAAGGTAAAACAATATGCTACTTGTAGTGTTAATGTTAAGCACTAAAAACACAGAGAAAGTTGGGTACTAAAAGCGAAGTAAACATAATGACAAAAATCAGCATGCAAACCTTACAAGTAGATATAATGTTTTGAAAAAGTGCAAAGAAATAATAAACATCGCTGTCAAATTCGAAGCAGTTGGTGGAGAGATAGATGAGGAGGGGCTGGGAGAGTGGCATATGGGTTACGAGAGCATTCAGATTCCTTTTAGAAACGGGCGTAATATTCAGATTCACCACATTTTATTCCATTCATCTTTAGCAGTTTGGAAGCATGCTTGTTAAAATATGTGTGCATATATTTAGATATATATGTTCTTGAGTTTCCAAACTGTATTATTACTAGGAGAGAGCTGCAAATGCATTGAAATATTCTGAACTTACTATCATGAACATCAGTTACAAATGTTGTTCTAATGCTGACTTACTTAATCTTCATAAATAATGTATTCATTTTACCCAGCTATTGCTAAATCATTTAAGAACAAATTGCCAGAGTGAAAAGAATTACACCATTACTATCCTTTCAAAACATGATCTGCGTTCATTTTATCTTTTAAAATATTTGTGAAATATTTTAAACATATAAAAAGTTTAGAGAATGATTTTGCAGAGACCAATGCAAACACACATTTCTTAACATTTTGCCATGTTTGCTTTAGAATTTTAAAGAAATAAAACACAACAGATGCAATTGAAACCTTTCTGTATTATTTTTCAATAATATCTCTTTCATATTTACCCCAAGTTAATCAGTATCATAAATTTGATGAACATCCTTCATCCATTTTTAAAATATCTTATATTGGTATATGTAAGTATCCATTTGAAATCTTGTTCCATACTTTTAAAAAATAGAAAAATCATACCATACTGTTCATGTAATCTTGCATTCTGTCATTTTCTATCATTATGCTTTTGATATTTGTCTAGATTAATACCAGTCATTCAGATTATTCATTTCAATTGTCCTATAAATTACCTATTGAATAAATAAATAGTTGTCCAATATTTATTTCAATATTCTGAAATCTGAATATATTCAATATTTTGTTATTGAAGGGCATTTAGGTTATTTCCATTTCTCTAGAGTGGTGCTTCTCAAATGTTAATTTGCATGTGGATACACCTGGGGTCCTGTTAAAATGGAGACACACTGAGGACAGTGTGGTGAAGGCCTGGGGCAGGTGGCAGGGTGTGCTAGAAGGGGCCAGTGAGGAAAAAAAAGAGGAGATATGTAATACTTTCAACAATAAAGTTGTTCTTTTTTCTGTTTTGTTTTGTTTTTTGTTTTGTAAATGGAGCTACCGGTTCAGTAGATCTGGAATGGAACCTAAAATAATGCATTTCTAGGAAAGTCCTCACGGATCCCCCTGCTGGTTGTTCACAGAGCACAAAACACACTGAGTAGCAAGGGTATATATTCTATATGCCTGTTTATTCTAGACATCTTGTGTACGTGTATAGACAAAATGAGCACTGTAAACCAGCTAATTCAAACTACCCCGACCCCTTTTACATTTGGCTTTCTCAACTTTAGAGTTGGAAAAGCAAATGATTCTGAACCCCAAACTACCTTCTGCTGTGAGAGATGGCTAAGTGGTAAGATCTTCTGGCCAGTGCCTACTGTATAAGCATAAACCTCCGGTGCTGACTCAATCGTCCCTGATCGTTTTCTTGCCTGGAAATGACGTGACTCTAGAGGTGCGGCAGCCGCACATTAAGGAAAGCGAGTGACCGAATGGTCTGATTCCTTGAGGGCACTGTGAGCGCTGCTCCAGCTCTGGGGTGCCTGTCTAGATAATTTTTATTTTAATGTCTGAGACAAACCCCTTGCTTGATTAAACCACTGTAATCTGGTTTACAGTTACTTATACCTGGACGTCATTCTAAATGACACAGCCTTCTCAAGCTTTTCTAGATATCGCCAAGTTACTTCCCCAAATGCTATTATTTTACACTTCCAATAGGAGCATGAGACCATTATTAATTTTATTCTTCACATCTTTGATAGCTCTTGGCATGGTTGAGTATTTTAAAGTTCTTTCCCATATAATAAAAAAGACAAAGGACATCTAATTGTGTTTTTGAATTTTTCATTTTTGTTGTTACTGTGGTGGGTAGTGTAGAGATTCTGTTTGTATATTGCCCATTCCGATTCCCCCCTGTAAAAATTGTTTCTGTGGTTGTCAGTTTTCCCATTAGGTTATTTGTCATTTTATTGTTAGTTTATAATTATTGGAGAGGTTCTTACCACGAATAATTCATTTTCTGTTTTTTATGCAAGCTCAGTAAATGTCTTCTTTCAGATTATAACATGTTTTTTTTTTTTCACTTTGTTTATGTTATCTCTGTTTAGGGAAAAATTAAAGTAATTATGATTAAATTTATAAAAAATGTTTGTACATTGCGTAGTCTTTGTTTCTTCTTTAACATACCTTCCTTACTCTGAGGTCATATATTTTTTTTAAAAAAGTATTTATTTTTTCTAAGTGAAATCATTCAGAAAGACAAAGACAAATGCTGTATAATATCACATGTGAAATCTAAAAACAGTCAAATTGTCTTATATTTTCTTGTATAATTTGAATGTTTTGCCTTTCTCTCTTTTAAATTATAATCTACCTGGAATATTTGTTTTTTGTTTGTTTGGAGTTTTTATGTTTGTTTGTTTTTTGTTGTTAATCCTTACTCGAGTTTCTTTTTCCATTGATTTTTAGGGAGAGTGGAAGAGAGAGGGAAAGACAGGGAGAAACATCAATGTGAGAAAAACACATCGGTTGGTTGCCTCCTGCATGAGTCCTGACCAGGGCCCAGGCCGGGGCGGGGCCTGCAACCAAGATAGATGCCCTTGACTAGAATTGAACCTGGGACCCTTCGGTCAGCAGGTCAATGCTTCATCCATTGAGCCAAGCCAGCTAGGGCTGTTTGTTATTTAAAGTTTCCCCCCTCTCCTTCACACACACGCGCGCACACATACACACACACACACACACACAATGGAGTTGGTCCTATTGGTATTCAGGGTAAAGCCGATAAATCAGACCTGAGGCCTAATATTTGTGGGAAATCCTTAAGAAGGGCAGGGGAAAAAGGGTCATGGCTGCCTTCTCAGACAAAAATGAGTGCATTTTTGTTATATGATGTAGAGAAAGAATCCCAATTTATATTTTTCACAAGAGCAACCAATTATTCTAGCTCACTACCTAGAACATTTATTATTGAACTAGAGGCCCAATGCACGAAGATTCGTGCAAGAATGGGCCTTCCTTCCCCTGGCTGCTGGCACCGGCTTCCCTCTGGCACCCAGGACCCAGGCTGCTTCGCTCCTGCCTCTGTCAGGCATCCGGGACCCAGGTTGATTCCCTCTGACCTCCACTGCCACCCACCAGGGGCATGCTCCCAGTCGCACTGCGGCCGCTCAGAGCACTCTCTCACCCCTGGTGTGTGTCTGCTGGGGCTAGGGGTGGCACTGAGTCCCCTCCCGCCCATCTGCATGCGCAGCTCCTCCTGAGCCAGTCATGACGCCCAGCCAATTTGCATATTGCCACTTGATATATATATTAATGCTTTATAAAGTCATTGAACATGTTGTAAAGTCACCACTTTGTCTTGTCACTACCAAATTATACACTCTCAATATCAGGTGGAGCAAATCCTCACAAATTTGTTCTTCAAAATCTACTATATTATTCCTGCCTGTTGTTTTCCCAAATAGGTCTTTTGGAATAATGTTTAGAGGTGCCAAACCTACTTCCACCAATGGTTCCTAGACCCATATCTCCATATCACCATATCTCACCTGGTAGTTTAATACAAAGACTGAAAAATAGCGTCTCAAACTCACAAACTATATTAATCTAAGCTATTCCTTAGTGGTGAATTCAATATGAATTCCATCATACTATTAAGCAAGTTATGTCTTTGTGATGCAATAAGTTATCGCAGCAGTGGATTCTATGATCCGGAGCTCATTGTCATACTTCTTCTGCTATAAACTTGGTCTGTTGGTTTAAGGCAATGCAGTACAGGATCTCATGCCAATAAGTCAGGATTTCTCTTAATCCTAAGATGTTAGTGTTCACAGAAGCATTGCGGCCGGCAAGGAAGACAAACTCCTATCTGAAGTAGGTGTCAATTCCAGTAGGAATGAATTGCTGCACTTTCCAGAGTGGAAAGGGTTCAGTATATTCAACCTGGCACCAGAGGTCAATTTGAGGAACGGTACTGAGATAAGGGGCTCAGAGCCCTTTATCAAACCTTTATCAAAGCTTCTGCTAGCAGGTTTATAGGTGAAAGGGAACATACCAGTACCTCCCTGCGCCCATACATAGTTTATAACCCTGCTACTGTGTGTACTCTTTTCTTGCATCCCTGGTGCATGCATGGGAGTTTATGTGGAGAGAGGCTGATAGAGACTAGAAAAGTAATGCAGTCCACCTCATTGTTAAGATCTCCTACATTGTTCTCTGGTGAGTATTAATGTGAGACACAGAGATTCACATAGACTTACCCGCTTAGCTCTTAGCCACACTTCTTTGATGGCAATTTTTCCAACTTTGTCCTTTGTCCTCCTTGGCCATTCATGCCTGCCTAGGAGTGAGTGTCTATAACATTAGGCATTTCCTGCCAAAATAAATGATGAAGTGTAATTTACACATTTATTTCCACTGGAAGGATATTTCCTCTTGCCCATTGTCTTCAGGTCTAGTCCTGGAAAACACTAGTTTGGAAGTAATTTTCCTCTAATAACAACTTATTCACCTGTAAATTAGAGCTGAATTAGTATCCACCTTTGCAGGGAGTCTTAGGGAACCCTCTATGAGGTCATAGGTAGGCAGCTCTGAAACAGAGGTAGGTACCTGTTCATGTTGTTTATTTAGGACCTCTGGATTTTTCAAGGGGTTGATCATGCAATTATCATTTCTATTGCATGATGAAGTGTTGCTGTATCCACCTGACATTATTAGACTCTGATAGTGATAATACCCATACATGGATGTCACATGATCAAACACAGCCTTAGCTGGTGTGCAACAGACTATAAGAGACTGTTCATTTAATAGCATCATGGGTTTTTGTTAGTTTGTTTTTGCAGATGACTTGGCTTTGCATTACATTGGAACTTGTGAGAAATATAAATTCTTGAGCTCCAACCCAGATCTACTAATTAGAAACTCTAAGAATGATACTAATAATCACTAAAGTTTGAGAAGAATTGACTTAAAAGAATATCCTGAAATGCCAAAGATTACTGAAACCCTCAAAACTTTACTATTGAGGAAGCCTTTGAATTTTTTAAAAGCTTTGTCTCTCATTCCTGACACATGTGCATCTTTCTAAAGCAATCAAAGTACTTGTCTCTACCATCAGGTCTAATCAGCATGAGGGACTTCAACTCTAAATATTTTGAAATGTTTTATCTTGAGCTTTTGTTTTACATATTTATTTTTTTTCAAATATTTCCAATGTATTCTTTCCTGGTAATCTCATAATGGCTTGTTCTGCACTATGTTTGCAGGGAAAAAAATTTGAATATTTTTTAATTTACTTTTTTAATTGAATTTACTGGGGTGACATTGGTTAATAAAATTATGTAAGTTTCAGGTATACAGTTCTATAATAAATCATCTGTAAATTTCATTGTGTGTTCACCACCCCAAGTCAAGTCTCCTTCCATCACCATTAACTCCCCTCCCCTTTACCCTCTCCTACACTACCCCTCCTTTCCTTCCCTCTGATAATCACTGTACTGTTGCCTGTATCTACGAGTTTTGTTTTTGAGTTTCTTTGTGTGTGTGTTGTGTTTTTTTTTTTTTTTACTTAATCCCTTCACCTTTTTCACCCATCCACAAAAAACCCCTGATAGCTGTCAGCTTGTTCTCTGCATCTATGAGTCTGTTTTTATTTTTTGTTTGTGTGTTTATTTTGTTCATTAAATTCCACATATCAGTGAAATCATATGGTACTTGTCTTTCTCTGCTTATTTCACTTAGCATTATACTCTCCAGATCCATCCATTTTGTTGCTAAGCCGAGTAAGTATTTCATTATGTAAATGTACCACAGCATTTTTATCCATTTATCTATGGCCTGTTTTTAGAACTTGGCTATTGTAAATTACACTGCAGAAAACATAGGGGTGTGTATATTCTTCCAAATCAGTGTTTCAGGTTCCTTAGGATGTACTACCAGAAGTGGAATTTCTGAGTCGTAAGGCAACTCCATTTTTAATTTTTTGAGGTAAATCCGTACTGCTTTCCACAGTAACTGCACTGATCTGCATTCCAACCAGTACTGCACAAGGATTCCATATATATATATATTTCAGAGAGGAAGGAAGAGGGAGAGAGAGAGATAGAAACAACAATGATTAGAGAGAATCATTGATCTGCTACCTCCTGCATGCCCCACACCTGGGATAGAGCTTGCAACCCGGGCATGTGCCCCTGATTGGAATTGAACCCAGAAACCCTAAATCCGCAGGCCAATGCTCCATCCACTGAGCCCAACCAGCTAGGGTAAGGATTCCGTTTTATTAACTAAATAGAGGCCTGGTGCATGAAAATTCATGCACTGTAAGGGTGGTTTCAGCCCACCATGCCCCCCTCACAGTCCGGGAGCCCTCAAGGGTGGGAGGTGACCCGGCAATCAGGGGAAGATGATTCCCCCATCACACCTGTGCTGCTGCCACTGCCAGCAGCACAAGCCTTGGCTGGCCCTGGTTACCTGAGCCTCGGGCGGCCCTGGGGAGCTTGGCTGCCACCATCCAAGGCTGGCTCTGGGTGGCTGGGGGGCTGAGGAGACTGAGGGACTCTGGAGGCAGGTGCACAGTGCGGGTCCAGCCTTGCTGCACACCTGCTGCCCCATTGGGGCTAAGGGGACTGGGTGCTACCATCTTGAGGCTGTAGGCACAACCATCTTTGAGAGCATGGGAGTCAATTAGCATATTTCCCCCTTATTGGCTGTAGGTACCACCATCTTTGTGACAGCATGAGGGTAAATTAGCATATTTCCTCTTTATTAGATAAGATGTTAGGCCAATAAATTCAATGAAAAACCATTGTTTTAAAAAGGGTTCTCTTTTCTGCACATCCTCACCAACACTTGTTGTTTGTTGATTTATTGATGGTAGCCATTCTGACATGTGTGAGGTGATATCTCATTATGGTTTTAATTTGCATTTCTGATGATTAGTAGCATTGATAAACTTTTCATATCTATTGACCATATGTATGTCTTCTTTGGAGAAGTGCTTATTGAGGTTCTTTGCCAATTTTTTAAATTAGATTGTTGTTGCTTTTGTGTGTTGAGTTTCATAAGTTCTATGCACATTTTTGATATTGAGCCCTTATCAGATGTATCATTGGTGAATAGGTTCTCCCACTTAGTTTAAATGGAGAATAACATAAGGATATATGCTTTACCACTCTTACTCAACATGGTATTGGAAGTTGTAGCCACAACAATCAGAGAAGAAGAAATAAATGTCATCCAAATTTGAAGAAAGTAGTAAAACTGTCATTATTTGCAGAAGACATGATACTATATATAGTTAACCCTAAAGATTTCACCAAAAAACTACTAGAACTAATAAATAAATTCAATAAAGTAGCACCATATAAAGTAAATATCTGGAAATCAATTGCAATTCTATACACAAAAAATGAATTTTCAGAAAGAGAAGCTAAGAAACAATCCCATTTACAATTGCATAAACAATAATAAAATACCTAGGAATAAATTTAACCAAGGATGTGAAGGGCATGTACTCAGAAAATTATAAGACACTGAAGAAACTAAAGAAGATACACATAAGTGGAAGCACATACCATGTTCATGAATAGGAAGGAATAAGGTCATTAAAATGGCCATACTACCTAAAACAATCTAAAAATTCAACACAATTACTGTCAAGATACCAGAAGTGTATTTCACAGAATTAGGACAAATACTATTCCAAAAAATGTATATGGAACCACAAAAGACCCTGAATAGCCACAGCAATCTTGAGAAAGAAGAACAAAGTTGGAGGAATAATGCGATCTGATATCAAACTATATTACAAGACCATAGTAATAACAACAACATGGTGCTGGCATAAAAACAGACATATAGATTAGTAGAAGAGAGTAGAGAGTCTAGAAGTAAATTAATAATTTTAAGGTCAATTGATATTTTACAAAAGAGGCAAGAACATACAATAGGATAAAGATAGTCTATTTAATAAATGGTGTTGTTGGCCTGGCAGGCATGGTTCAGTGGCTGAACATCTACAGGAGGTGACAATTTGATTCCTGGTCAGGGCACATTCCAGGTTTTCAGGCTCAATCCCTAATATGGGGCATGCAGGAGGAAGCCGATTAATGATTCTCTCTCATCATTGATGTTCCTATTTTTCTATTCCTCTCCTTTCTTTTCTGAAATCAATAAAAACATATTTTAAAAATGGTGATGGTTAAATTGGATATGTGCAAATAAAAAAATGAAACTAGACCACCTTGTTATACCATACACAATAATAAATGCAAAAATGATTAAAGACTTAAATGTTAGGCTTGAAACCATAAAAATTCCTGAAGAAAACATAGGGAGTAAAATCTTGGACATTTCTCATAGCAATATTTTTTCTGATATATCTCTTCAGGCAAGGGAATCAAAAGAAAAATAAATGAACAGGACTGCATGAAACTAAAAAGATTTTGCAAAGCAAAGGAAACCATCAACAAAATGAAAACTCATTTATTTCCTTAATTATATTAAATATAAGTGTGTAAATTTTTTACATATTATATTATTCTTATTTAAATTAATTTAAAGTAATTTGCTATTTTAATACTTTGTTAGAATTTTTATTTTTATTTTTTGGTGCATCTTGTTTGGTATAGAGCCATGAAATAGATCAATCATAACTATATGATTTATCTCTTTCTTATAATCTGTGTTGCCAGGTTCATTTAAATACCTCTGACTAACCCACAAGACTCCTAATCCAGAGCCAATCCTTAAAGTGTCAGCTTGGAGTTCCTATTCTACAATGACATGGGGGATATTGTAAATTCAGATCCTTAGCCAGAGATGAAATGTAAGTAGGGATTTTTCCATTTTCCTCCTAAATCCAAGATTTCAATTAAGCCATAACTTTACTGTCCTATTTCCTGTTAATTTGTTTTAGCTTCTTTCACCATAAGTGGAAATCTGCTCAGGCCTGGTTGTAGGAAGTGAGCATGTATCTGCTCCTCTCATCTTTGTATGGAGCAGTTTATGTCTTAATTATTCAGACAAAGTGAATTTCAGGCTTCCTCAGCTACACTGATACCAGAAACCTAGGGGCAGTGGTTTTACCCTCTACTCTTTGCTTTATATCTATACTAGAGGCCCGGTGCACAAAAATTTGTGCACTCGTGGGGGAGGGGTGGCCCTCAGCCCGGCCTGTGCCCTCTCGCAGTCTGGGACCCCTCGGGAGATAATGACCTGCTGGCGTAGGCCTGCTCCTGGGTGTCAGAGGGCAGGCCCAATCCCTAGGTACAGCCCCTGGTTGGGCTCAGATAAGGGCCAATTGGGGGGTTGGGGCACTGTCCCCTGTCACACTCAAGGCAGGGTCAATGGGGAGGTTGCGGCCCCACCCCCTGTCACGCACAGAGCAGGGCCAATCCGGGGGTTGGGTCGCTGCCCCCTGTCATGCACAGAGCAGGGCCCATCAGGAGGGTTGGGGAGCTCCCCACTCTCACGCACAGAGCAGGGCCCATCAGGGGGTTGAGAAGCTCCCCCCGGGCACTCAGAGAGTAGGGCCGATAGGGGAGTTGCTGCACCGCCCCCTGTCACCCACAGAGCAGGGCTGATCAGGGGGTTGGGATGCTGCCACTGTAACACTCAGGGCACAGCACCCTGTCACACACGGAGTTGCAGGGCAATCAGATTGGGGAGCTCCCCGTTATCAGGCACAGAGCAGGGCAGATAGGGAGGTTGGGGCACACAGAGAGCCGCAGGGTGATCAGGGGGTTTGGGCGCTGCCCCTGTCACGATGATCCCAGTGCTGGGAGGCCTCACGGCTCCGCTGATCCCAGTGCTGGGAGGCATATTACCCTTTTACTATATAGAATAGAGGCCTGGTGCATGGGTGGGGCTGGCTGGTTTTCCCTGAAGGGTGTCCTGGATCAGGGTGGGGGTCCCCACTGGGGTGCCTGGCCAGTCTGGGTGAGAGACTGAGGCTGTTTTCAGGCTGGCAGGTGATTGAAGCTCCCAACTGCTCCTTTTTTCTTTCTTTTTTTTTTATTCTGGGCCAGCTTTAGCTCTGAGGCTTGGCTCCAGCTCTGAGGCCTCCGCTGCTGAAAGTAGGTATTTGGTTTGTTTCGTTTCTATTCAAAACTCTATATCAACTCCAGCTCTGAGATCCCGGCTCGCAGCTTCTATATTTGTTACAATGTTCAAACTGCAGGCTCAGAGGCCTGCAGCAGCAGGCAGGGAACATTGGTTTCCTCCGTCACTGAAGCAAGCAAGCCTCATGTTCAGTTTAAGCTGCCTGGCTGCCAGCTGCCATCTTGGCTGGAAGTTAATTTGCATATCTCGCTGATTAGCCAATGGGAAGGGTAGCGGTCGTACACCAATTACCATGTTTCTCTTTTATTAGATAAGGATTCTATTTCTGATACCTGGAAATGCTTATTTTTTTTTTGGGGGGGGTGTTAAAATATCTCTTTATGTGTTTATCTACCGACCTAGGGTGTCATAGAAATAAAAGTTTAAAAGTGGCTATTTATAAAGCCAATTTAACCATAAAATCCATATTTTATTTTTTAATGTCTTAAAATAAACTTATAAGTAAGGCAGAAACCACTTTTTAAATGAAGAAGCCACATGCTGATACTAGCTGATACACTTAGAATATCTTACCAATATTAATAGTAGCCAGCAATCCTAGGTAATATAACTTCTGGGGCATTCCTCTTCTTTTGAAATTATGAAACAGGGGAAATTACTTTAGCTAGATAACATCATAGACAATGGCTAGGAATACATTAATAAGTATTAGCTTTGTATAAAATTGAGATTTCTTCAGTATGCCTTTGTTATCTACCACAGCAAGTTAAAATATTTTCCATGAGCTATATATTCCTTTCTATCCAAACATATATCACATTATTCTGCAACATTTCATCAGGCAATGCTACTAATTTCTCCTGAAAACAAAGCATGCTCATTGCTAGCATACTGGTTTTACTTATTCTAGTTTTTCTTTCTCTGGCATTTGCTAACACCTTTTCCTTACCTGTCCATACCCTCCACATTCTTTATAAAACAATCAACTCCAATCTTCTGAAGAAAGCTTTTCAACTTTTCAGGAGTACCCTGTTATTTTGGTCCATCCCATTTACATTATATCTCCTGCTTCTCTGTTGAGATTTTACTTTCCATACTTGAACTCTGTGTATTGCAACCCCATTTGAATGATAAGCTCCTTGAAAAGACTGTTTTATATTTTTGGATGTTCCACAGTGAGTGACTAAGAGAAGGACCCAGTGCTGTCTGGCTAATTTGATGAGAGGTCTAGGTATGTCATAATCACACGCACTTTACCCTTTCTCGCTCCTACTGGTCTCACCCTATCCTGCCCATTTTTCTATTTGGAGAAGTCCTGGAATTTCTGCCAGTAGTAGTTGGAAAGGATAACTTAATTTGTTTCCTATTTATTTGAGGCAATTGTTCATTTCCTTCCCATCCATCCTCACTTTGATTGTCAGAAATAATGACATTTGGTTATGCAGATTTCTCAGTTTCCAAGGATGCTGTGTATCAGCTGCCAATCAAAAATCAAACCTCTTTGACCTCTTGCCTTTAAATGTAAACTATGTTAGACATTTTGCATGTCTCTCAAACAGGGAATATAGTGATAAAGTTAATATGAAAGTCAAATTATATAACTAAAATATATTTATAAAATAACCCATCTAATAAAAATAAAATTTTAAGTATTATATGTGCATATTTTCTATGCATTCTTCTATTTCATAAAAATACATAAAGAATATAGTACTCAATGGAAAAAGGTTCAGCATATAGTTTGGGAGATTTAAGAAAAAGTGGAGAAAATAATATTTAAGGCAAAATTCAATGTACCTTATACTCTTAACCAAATAAATAAACTGATATATTTTCTACAAGACTCTTCTCTTAAATTTCTAAGAATTGCAAGGAAAGAGAAGCTAAATGACTTACAGGCCATTTAACCAGAGGCATTACAGTTTTGTAATGGAAGCAAGCAGTGGTAAAATGTGTTATTTTCCTCATTATGCCAACTTAATGTATTAGTTTGCAGCATATGGCATGCGAGCCTCATGATAGGAGAACAAGCTTAGGTTTTATTCCATCTACCAATAGGTGCCACCATTCACTCAGTTCCCTCCAGGCATGGCAATTGTTCACATAACAGTAGGATGCACATCTAGACTCATGGCAATGGCTGGGAAATTGAGTTCATCTCACATTTTTCTCTCAAGCTTTTATTACATGGTGTATTTCAGGGCAGTGACTTGATTTTTATGCAATTTAATCCGTTTGCTGTGAGCATCATCTTTGAGAACTTATGCTCTTTCAGTTCATTCCTTATTCAATAATCTGGTTATATGTTCTCCATGCAGCATTGTTTTGACACCAATTATTCTGTCATATGTCCCAAAATGAATCAATTCAAGCAAACTAAACCCGATAAATCAGTCCTAAGAAGCAGGTCATCAATTTCATTACACAGGTAAATGGTAAGAAACACTGTATTGCAGTAAAAAGTAGAAGAACTGTAGAACCTAAAGGGTGCATTACTAACATATCAACCCTCTTATTTTGGCACATACCACTTCTAACAGGCTATTCAGGACAGTGACCAACATAATATAATTTAACTTCTAATAGGAGTCTGAGCTATAAAAGGAATATAGATTGCCTCTGAGTATGGCCATTTCTGGTAAGGCATCATACAAGATGTCTCAGAACACCACAAGATAGTGTAAACATATTAAGATAGGTAAAAGATCAGAGAGATAAAAGGAAAGGAGTATTTTCTAGGTACAAAGAGAAACTCATGGAATTAATAACCATATTTATAACCCCTAAAACAGAGTATCAATTACATTTTTAAAGCCGTATTTGTAGAAAAGAAACAAAAACCTCTTTCTGAATTCATTACATGACACAATCAGGTTTTTTATTACAAGCAACAAAAAACTGACTTTAATTTCCTTAGACAGAAAGTAATACATTTTGGAAGAATGCTGGGTATTAGAACCTGACTCAGAAGATGGGACACTGGACTCCGGGAACCTGGGCCAGGGCCACACCCCAGGAATGTCACAGGGAGCCTGCATCACTGGTAAGCGTGTCATCTCTGCCGCTACTCCAGCACCAGTCAATATCCCCAATACCACCTCCGGACGCAGAGGCTGAACACAAATTATAATCACTTCCTTCTCCAGGACTCACTTGGTCTACATCCAAAGTCTCAGGCAAGAGATTGAGTCTCCAAGGGGAGATTACATGCTCACTCTGAACCATCTGAGACTATTGAAAGTGGTATCTTGCTCCTTTGGAATCTGCCTTCTTCAAGAAGCATCTACCCTTCAAACAG
Organism: Myotis davidii; assembly: GCF_000327345.1. Taxonomy (NCBI): domain Eukaryota; kingdom Metazoa; phylum Chordata; class Mammalia; order Chiroptera; family Vespertilionidae; genus Myotis; species Myotis davidii. The sequence continues at coordinate 1,983,541 of NW_006289214.1, forward strand.
GACGTAGGTACTTTCGATTGACATACTTCAAGCAAAGTAACCTTTTTGACCTTTCTCTGTTCACTTATTAAATACTGAGTTATATGCTTTCTTATAGTTCCTAACAATTTCCTTTTATATCACTTTTAACATCCAATAACACTATGAGTTATATAGATACTATTTTCTACACTTTACAGAGGAATATAATAACATCTTAAAAACATGTCCAGTGGCCAGGAATTTCAGTGGTTAGAGCATCATCCAGATATGCCAGGATTTGGGGTTTGATCCTTGGGCAGGGCACATAGAAGAATCAACCAATGAATGCATAAATAAGTGGAACCACAAATCAATATTTCTCTCTCTCTTCAAATCTCTCTCTCTCTCTCTCTCTCTCTCTCTCTCTCTCTCTCTCTCTTTCTCTTTCACATGTGCATGCTCTCTTTCTTTCAAGTCAATAAAAAATGTTCCCAGATAATTAAAAATAAATAAATAACATGATGGGAACTCATCTTTGTCTAAGATCAAGTGTTCTTTCTTCTACATTTGTATCATTAACATATTCCTGTATTTTCTTTCCTGTATTGCTTCGCTTATGTCATGTTCTTCAACCAAACTTATTATCTTAACTAATAAAGTTCACGTATTTCAATTTTTCTTTGTCAACTAATCAGTGATACTCATCAAAAGAATGAAAAATACAAAGTATGACTTGGGAACTCAGTATGAATTATTTCCCAAACTACATATTGTGATCTGCATATAAAAATGGCTAATGAGAACCATGTATTCTTTGAACCCCAAAATAGCTTCCCAACAGTTTAAATTTTTTAATATATTTACCTATTTTAGAATGAATGAATTCTAGACTGAAATAAGTTAGTCAATTTTAATCTTCATTTTTTAAGATATTTTAGGATGATTTTAAATATGAATACAAATTAATCATTTTTATATGGTTAAGCTTAGATTTCTAGTTTTCCACTTCATAATCAATGATGCAAGCCCATGGCCTATGCAGACTTCATTTAGGGATAAATAAAGAACTGCATGAGAACTCCTCTCTCAAGTAGCATTGTGCCGCTCACCAGTAATAATACTGTAACCCATATCCAGGGTATTACAAAACTGATGGTACTCTAAGTGCACACAGTGGACAGAGACACAAAACTTTCAGACAGCTTCTGCTACCTGAACATTTCTTCAGTGTTTTGTTACTAAAATCCTCAGGTTTGAACCGCTTTGGAATTCTTTTGCAGCCGTATATTTTCACATCCATGTACTATAACAAAATAGCTACCAGTGCTAGCCAGGACATTTTTCCTAAGCAAAGACATTACGGGTTGGCTAAACTGTCATATAAAACACCTACTGATATGTTAAAGAATATGTAATGTTTAAGAACAAGTTGAAATGTTTCACATTCAAAATAATTTTTATTATTCAAATTTTTGTTAATAACAATCTTTTTGTAATTATACGAAAGTTAGTGAAAGATTGTTTGGTCACCTTCAAGGATAACTTAAAGCTAACATAATGTTGTGAATATAATCCCTATCTCTTGGGAAAATATTAAGCTACTTGTGTCAAGAACAGTTAAATTTATTTTTAAATGCTATATTACCTTGACTATTGCTGGGATGTAAACAATGGCCAATTATTTTGGAATATTTACTTGGTAAAAAGGAGTTTTTACCTTAGCTGGTTTGGCTCAGTGGCTAAAGCATCAGCCCATGGACTGAAGGGTACTGGGTTTGATTCCAGTCAAGGGCATGTACCTCGGTTGCTGGATTGAACCAGACCCAGTCAGGGTGTGTGCGGGAGGCAACCAATAGCTGTGTTTCTCTCACATCAATGTTTCTCACTCTCCCCCTCCCTTCCACCCTCTCTAACAATCAGTGAAAAATAATATCCTTGGGTGAGGATTAACACAAATTTATTTAAACAAAAAGCCAAAGATACAGACACAAACAACAGTGTGGTGATTATCAGATGAAAAGAAAGGTTGGGGGAGGTAAGAGAGAATAAAGGGAGGATAAAGGGAAATGGAAGGAGACTTGACTTGGGTAGTATATACACAATACAGTATATAGATGATATAGTATAGAATTGTACATCTGAAATTTATATAATTTCATTAACCAATGTCACCCCAATAAATCCAATAAAATATTTAAAAGGATAGATAGATAGATAGATAGATAGATAGATAGATAGATAGATGATAGATAGATAGATAGATAGATAGATAGATAGATAGATAGAAAGAAAGATAGATAGATAGATAGATTCTGGGAGTTAGCATGCAGTTCATTCCAATTGCCTGGGCAGTGATCATGGAGGAAAGAATAGTGCTGCTTAACTTAGCAGAAGATCCTCTTCTCATTAATAAGAATAATCAGAACATCAATTTAAAAATTGAAAGAATATGTTGGAAATTCAGAAGCATATGACTACAAAAGTCCCATCAGCTTGAGCCTACATGACAATGAAGACCTCATCAAAGAGCCAAGATAGAGTTTAGAGATAAGATCCAACATCATTATGAACATAAGATGCTGCTCACCTTTATTTTAGTTTGGTTGGGAATCTGGTCCCTGGCTAATGTTACCATCCACAATAACTACAGGATCAAATATAGTCCAACTGGTGTAGCTCAGTGGTTGAGCATCAATCCATGAACCAGGAGGTCACAGTTTGATTCCTAGTCAGGGCACATGCCCAAGGTTTCAGACTAAATCCCTGGTAGGAGGCAGGCAGGAGGCAGCCGATCAATGATTTTCTCTCATTAATGTTTCTATCTCTTCCTCTCCATGACTCTCTGAAGTCAACAAAACATACCTTTAAAAAATCTAATATAAAATTTGGAAATAACTTTGGTGAATTGTGTGATGGAATTAGAACTTCCAATAAAACATTGTATCTGTAAAAAATAAAATAAAAGCAGAACGAAGACATAGATGCAGACAACAGATTAGTGGCTTCCAGGGAGAAGGGTGCAGGGAGGAGAGCCACATGAGTAAAGTGAGGTCAAATGTATGGTGACAAATGGAAACTAGATTTTTGTTAGTGAGCACACAATGGTGTATACAGATATAAAATTATATTGCCTATCTGAAATTTATATAATGTTATAAACTGTTACCTCAATTAAAAATAAAATACTACATCTTTAATTACAAGAATATATATATAGTGTTTATAGTGCCATCCTATATAATAAAGGGCTAATATGCAAATCAACCAAAGGGCAGAATGACTGGTTGCTATGATGCACACTGACCACCAGGGGCAGACGCTCAACACAGGAGCTGCCCCCTGGAGGTCAGTGTGCTCCCAAAGGGGGAGCCCCACTCAGCCAGAAACTGGGCTCAGGGCCTGGCAAGTGGCAACAGAGGGAGCCTCTCCTGCCTCCACAGCGCTCTAAGGCTGTCAGACTGCCAGCTTAGGCCCAACATCCTCCCCTCACACAGGGCTCCCACACTTAGAGAGGGCGCAAGCTGGGCTGAGGCACCCCCTCTCACCAGTGCAC